>NC_060119.1:958794523-959110111 GCF_021461395.2 Schistocerca americana
ATGCATTGCATTGGGATCAATAATTAATTGCTGAGGCATAACAATATTTGCTTTTGACCTATTGCTGCAAATGAGGGTAGGTAACGTCATTTGTCATGAGTCAGCTGTAGCAAGGCTGTGACACAAGTGGGTAAAAAAAAATGCAAGTACTAGTATAGGCTTAATAAGTAACAAGTTTAGTAACTATCATGAAAGGCTTCTCCTGGATAAAATGGATTATTGAGCTGAAAGAAGAAACGCATACCATGCTGAAAAGTAGTGAACTTCGAATTAACAGGTAGTGAAATGTGTATAAAAAATGTGTTCCATAACTGTCCTTTCCAAAACCTTCATTCATCATACCATACGATATAAAACATACTGTCAAAACAAACTGCAACAAATACTTAAATAACTACATAGCATAAATACATAAACTTCAACATCATCCTCATCTGTAAAGAAAAACTTCATTATCCATATTATCATAACTTCATTATTATCATCACCTGTAAAGAAAAACTTCATTATTCATAGTAGCTTATTCTTCATCATTACTCTTCATCAGTATTCATTATCATCTGCAAAAAAATCACTTCATTATTCATTACACAACTATTCCTTATCTCTAGCATATTTCATCACTTAAAACTAAGATTTGTAGTTCCGTCTGACAGCCTGCATCAATCGCCTTGCATTCTGAAAGAAAAAATTAGTTAAGACTGCTATTCTACGATGTGTATAATATATTCCTGCCAATGCTTGTTAATTCTGATCCATTTACTCTTCCTCATAAGGTGTTTGCATCTTCTTTCGTCCATTCCGTAGGTGAAATTCCCATTTCTACTTAATTTATTTCCTTTACGCATCATTTCTTTCTGAAATTGATGAACAAAGATTAATGTCTTGCATTTAAATCATATACCCACTAAATAATGACTGGTTAATGGTGACACAATTAAGCATACAGCATAATATGACAGATAACGAAATATATCAAAAGCATAGACAGTGTTCAAAGGCAAAAATGTACAGAGAATATCACAATGCAGCAGAAAAAAAAGAAAAATGTAAAATAGTCACGATGTTGAGATATCACAGGGCAAAAAATGTCAAAGTCAACTGGTGTGTTATACCTTAACTATTTCACAGTGCATACAAACAAAACATGAAAACAATCGTACATACATAAAAAACACAAAATGTGACGTTCGTTGTGTTCAGCTTGTATGTAGTGTAGTTAATAGAGGCGACAATTAAAGACTAATGGAGAGAGAATTTGATAAAATTAATACGTCACTACATAGAATTGCATAATTATTCATAAAATGCGTAAGTTCATCTGGAAAATATGCACGGTCTAATGTGTAACGACAAGAAAAGCGACCTGCTAACCTTACCTTGCCGGGCCCTTGCCAAGAAAAAATACGATAATCATCAATAATTAATCATGTGAATATAACTGCATAAATGTTCATAAAAATTAGCAAATAGCATTACAGCGTGATAAATCGTAAAGTATGTTCACTCAACAAAGGGTTTTATGTTGGATAAGTGGTGGTTTCCTTTCGATTTTCTGGTTCTCAGAGTTTCGACGTGTACTACATTGGGGTGAGGAATACTGCGAATCCGATATGGACCTGCGTATAGATGTTCTAATTTACTGCACTTACCTTTTAATTTGCTGGATAAATAGTGTGTTCGTACTAATATCTTCTGTCCAATGTGAAAGTCTCGGCGTGTACAAACCTGTTTTTGCTGTCTTCTCCGGCGCTCTGCGGCACGTTTGATGTTGTTCAGCGCAATGTCAATTATTTCGTGGTGTCTTAGTCGACGACAGGTAGGGAAGTTTACTAATTCTTTAATTTTGTTTGGTGGTTCAACGTTTTTCGGTATAACAGACGGAGATAGCATAGTGGATTCATTTGGAATGGAATTAATTACATCTTGGAATGAAAATATGTGTGTGTCCCAATCAATATGTCTTTCGTGGCAGTATATTCTACACAGTTTACCAAATTCTTTCATTAATCGTTCACAAGGGATCGAAGAAGCATGGTATTTGGATATATAGAGCGGAGGGCCAGTCCTGACAAAACTCTACCATCTGGTGAGCAAGATGTATGAAACAGGCGAAATGCCCTCAGACTTCAAGAAGAATATAATAATTCCAATCCCAAAGAAGGCAGGTGTTGACAAATGTGAAAATTACCGAACTATCAGTTTAATAAGTCACAGCTGCAAAATACTAACACGAATTCTTTACAGACGAATGAAAAATCTAGTAGAAGCCAACCTCGGGGAAGATCAGTTTGGATTCCGTAGAAACACTGGAACACGTGAGGCAATACTGACCTTACGACTTATCTTAGAAGAAAGATTAAGGAAAGGCAAACCTATGTTTCTAGCATTTGTAGACTTAGAGAAAGCTTTTGACAATGTTGACTGGAATACTCTCTTTCAAATTCTAAAGGTGGCAGGGGTAAAATACAGGGAGCGAAAGGCTATTTACAATTTGTACAGAAACCAGATGGCAGTTATAAGAGTCGAGGGGCATGAAAGGGAAGCAGTGGTTGGGAAGGGAGTAAGACAGGGTTGTAGCCACTCCCCGATGTTGTTCAATCTGTATATTGAGCAAGCAGTAAAGGAAACAAAAGAAAAATTCGGAGTAGGTATTAAAATTCATGGAGAAGAAATAAAAACTTTGAGGTTCGCCGATGACATTGTAATTCTGTCAGAGACAGCAAAGGACTTGGAAGAGCAGTTGAATGGAATGGACAGTGTCTTGAAAGGAGGATATAAGATGAACATCAACAAAAGCAAAACAAGGATAATGGAATGTAGTCTAATTAAGTCCGGTGATGCTGAGGGAATTAGATTAGGAAATGAGACACTTAAAGTAGTAAAGGAGTTTTGCTATTTGGGGAGCAAAATAACTGATGATGGTCGAAGTAGAGAGGATATAAAATGTAGGCTGGCAATGGCAAGGAAAGCGTTTCTGAAGAAGAGAAATTTTTTAACACCCAGTATTGATTTAAGTGTAAGGAAGTCATTTCTGAAAGTATTCGTATGGAGTGTAGCCACGTATGGAAGTGAAACATGGACGATAAATAGTTTGGACAAGAAGAGAATAGAAGCTTTCGAAATGTGGTGCTACAGAAGAATGCTGAAGATTAGATGGGTAGATCACATAACTAATGAGGAAGTATTTAATAGGATTGGGGAGAAGAGAAGTTTGTGGCATAACTTGACCAGAAGAAGGGATCGGTTGGTGGGACATGTTCTGAGGCATCAAGGGATCACCAATTTAGTATTGGAGGGCAGCGAGGTGGCTAAAAATCGTAGAGGGAGACCAAGAGATGAATACACTAAGCAGATTCAGAAGGATGTACGTTGCAGTAGGTACTGGGAGATGAAAAAGCTTGCACAGGATAGAGTAGCATGGAGAGCTGCATCAAACCAGTCTCAGGACTGAAGACCACAACAACAACAACAGATCGGAGAAATGTTTCTAGCTCGTAGCATGCGTGTCCATATAGCAGATCGAAATTGTGATCCATTACCGGAAATTACTCTCATCACATGCCCTACATGAAATAGAAAATGTTTTACAAATGCTCCCGAAACGGTTTTAGCAGTAGCTTTGCGTAACGGAGTGAAAGTAACAAATTTTGAAGTGAGTTCAACAGCGACAAAGATGTAGCAATAACCTCTATTAGTTCTCGGAATTGGACCAAAAATGTCTACTGCGGCCATATGTCTTAATTTAACAGGTATAATGGGATATAATGGAGGAATATGTGAAGTGGTATCTGACTTAGCTTTCTGGCAAATTTTACATGACGCTAAAACTCGTCGTATACGTTTTTCCATGTTGGCAAAATAACAGTTCTGTCTCAGTATAAGAAAATATTTTCTGGCTCCGTAATGTGCGTAGCTTAAATGAGTGTACCAGATTAATTTGTTAACAAGTTCGTCAGGAATGCACAATAACCAATTGTTGCTGTCTGGATGAGAGCGGCGAAACAGAATGTCATTGCGTACAGTGTAGTGGTTCCTAATCGTAACATTATTCTTATCTTGCCAAAGGTGTTTAATTTCTTTCCACACGTTGTCTTTACTTTGCTCATTTACTATGTCCTGTAATGACGACGAAATAAAATTTTCAAACGCAACTTGCTGAATGTACATGACACTGAAATTTGCTTTGCATAAGTTGGTTGCTACGTCTTGCTGATTGTTGCTGAGAGAACGCGATAGTGCGTCTGCTATAACATTGTGTGTGCCGGGAATGTGAATTATTGTAAAACTAAATTCCTGTAAATATAGCTTCCATCTGCTCAACCTGTCGTGAGTGAATGTAGCCGAAAGTAAAAATTGTATAGCTCTGTGATCTGTGTAAACGGTGGTATGTCTGCCATACAGAAAGTGCCGAAATCTCGTGAAAGCCCATACAACACATAACGTTTCCAATTCTGTAACAGAATAATTTCGTTCAGCAGGAGACAGAATGCGGCTTGCAAATGCGATGTTTTTAATTACTGTAGAGCCATCTTCTTCAATTTCCTGAAAAATGTGTACGCCTAAAGCGGTGTTAGAACTGTCGGTGGCAATGGAAAAATTTCTGGTAAGATCTGTGTGCGATAAAAGTGGAGCATTCAACAAAGCATGTTTCAGGTTCACAAATTCGGAATGTGCTTGCTTATCCCATGACCAAATAGTGTTTTTACCTGTTAATTGGCATAATCTAGGTGTGTCTAAAGCAGAGTGATGAATAAATTTGCGAAAAAAGTTAATTAAGCCCAAAAAACTGCGTATTTGTTTCTTTGTCGTAGGAACAGTAATGTCACGTAGAGCTTGAAGTTTTTCCGGATCAGGCGCAATGCCTTCTGCTGAAATTACGTGTCCAAGACATTTTATGCAAGTTTTGCCAAAATGTGATTTACTGAGATTAACTGTGAGTCCTTGTGCATGAAAAGTTTGTAACAGTTGTTCAAGAATCAGATTGTGTTCACACCAGTTAGCTTCTGCGTTAAGAATGTCATCTACGTACGTCGTAATTCTGTCCATAAGTTCTGTCGGAAGTATAGTGTTCAAATTGCGAATAAAAGCTGCAGAAGAAATAGTTAAGCCGAATGGTAATTTGCAAAATTGATAACAGTCACCAAAACAGAGAAATGCTGTGTATTTTCTGCAATTCGGATGAAGTTGAATTTGCCAAAATCCCGACTTCAGATCTACTGTGGAATAAATAGCAGTACCATGAAATTTCTGTAAAAGTTCCTCTAGTGTCTGAGGTCGATCTGTTTCATTAATAATTATGTCATTAATGTAACGCGAATCAAGTACGAGGCCATCTTTTTTCTTAACAATATGTAGCGGGTTTATGTACGGACTAACTGCCGGTTCAATAATTCCTTGGTCAAGCATATCCTGCAATTCTTTCTTAACCTGCTCTCTATGAATTTACGGAATGGGATAATGCTTGGCTTTAAATGTGTCGTGCTGTTTGACTTGAAATTCATACATAAATCCGGACATAGTACCAGGAATGTTGTCGAAAACTGGAGCTTGCTGTAAAAGAATTTTGTGTAATTGCGTTCGTTCGTCGTCTGTATTTGCGCTACTTTGCTTAACTTTATCACAAATCATCTGCATTACGTCGTAGTCAGCTTCGTCTGGAGTGTTATAGTTATGTACGTACGTATCAGTGAACAATGCGGAATTATAGTCTATGTTACGTAACACGGAAATGACCTGTGTACAATTAATTGTTTCCTCTTCTGCCGATAATGAGTGCTGAAATTCTAAAGCCAATTGCACATTTTCATCCTTCAACATCAAATAGGAATTCTGAAAATCAACCACTGCGTCGTATTGTACGAGAAAATTAGTACCTAAAATAACATCTGTTGTCAATAAGGGAACAATCCAAAAATTTGAGTGAAAAGTATGACCTGCAATACAAAATGATAAATGCGTCTGTAATTTAACGTCTACTCCTTTACTCGATACTGCTCCTTTCACTTTCGTTTTGCCTAATGGTTATGTAGGGTACGTATTCTCTTTGTTGCACTCGTTAAAAGTTTCTTCATTAATTATTGACATAGGTGATCCGGAATCGATTACTGCTGAAAATTTCGATGAACCAATTTTAACTTCGATGACCGGATGTGAAATGATTTTCTGAACAACTGGTCTTTCCCGCAAGAGAGCGTCTCTTATGTCGTCAAAAGTAATTACGTTTTCATGAACAACATTCTGCGTGTATAAAGTAGTGCTTGTATTACTGGAAGATGCGTCCTGTACAGTATCTAGTCAGATTCTATCTGACGTGTTATTATTTTCTGGAGGATGTTGCGGCATTTCTACTATTTGAACAGTTCTATTACATCTTCCAGACGTGTTACGCTGTGGATGATACCTACTGTCGGGTTCATTCATGAGAATATGTTCTTGTTGATTATTTTGTTGCTGGTAAGACCGACTGTTATTAAACGTACGCTGATAATTGTCCTCATTATTTTAGTCATTCCTATACGGTGCATTGCGATAGGAATTGAAATACTGTGTTTTCTGTACATAGTTGTTCCTTAGCTGCTGTGCGTTACTATTTGTTGTACCTAGGACTATACGTTCACGCGGCGAAACATTAAAGCCTGGTTGACCTTGTGCATTCCATTGTTGGTTAGGTATGTTAACCGGCTGACCTTCATGCTGTTGTGGTGGAAAACGTCTATTGTTACTAAAATGTGGTTCCTGTTGCTGAAAATTTTGACGATATTGATAATCAGAATTTTGCCTGTTATTAAAGTTCTGGTGGTTGTCATTCCTAAAGCGTCTGTTACTTTTACTATTGAAATTACGTGGCTGTTCGTAATTGCTGTATGTTTCTTGGCCTTGGTTGTTATACGAAAAGTTTTTGTTTACGAAAGAATAATCAGATTGCTGCACTTCTAAAAGCTGTAACAGATCTCTGAATGCTGAAATATTTTCTTTTTGTTGACCCGTTAGAAGTGAAACTCTTAATGACCGTGGTAATTTAGAGATACATAATTGAATGAGTGCAGATTCACTGTACGGTTCACTTAGGTACTGGTTTTGTTGGACCATGTGCTCAAAAAATTGCGTGACAGTGGAAATATTGGAGTTCTCATAATTTGGTAAACTAATTAATTGATCTTTAATTCCGCGCTGTGTCGTCTTCGACCAGTACGCTGATAGAAAAGCATTCTGAAACTCTTCTACTGAATAGCATTGCCTCGCGACCGGTCTCATACGAGTAGCCGGTTCGCCTTCCAAAAAACTGCAAATAAATTCAAGTTTGTGTGTTACGGGCCAGGGGGGTGGAAAAGCAAAGCTAAATTGTTGTATCCAGTCCAGTGGGTGAATCTGTGTTCTGTCATTCTTAAACACTTTAAATTTTCTTACCGACAGAAAATGTTTGTAATCGAAATCATCGTCTCTGTGTGATGGAACATGTTCAGGATTATAAGAGAATCTGTTGAACTGTGGTTGTTCGGAATCTAAGTCCCGTACTCTCCGTAGATCACCCAAACTACACGCGCCGCGCGAGTCTGACAAATGTTCGCCAAGTGACGTCTGCTGTGATGTGTTATTAACCGAAGTATTTTTTATCTCTGTTACTTCTTGCTGTAAATTTGACAGTTTTCTACGTAAGGTGTTATTAGATGAATCAATCTCATTAATTGTCTGCTGTAAATTTTGAAATTCAGGTGTTTGATTAAATGAAACCGGTGAAGTATCGTCTGATTTATTGTCATTAGTACTTTCGATAACGTCAATACGACTGGCCAATTCATCATATTTTTCAGTCAGTATTTTAACCTGATCATCGTTTTTAGTGTCAGTACTATTAATCTGTTTTTGCAATTTACGTGTAGTTTCGTTCAGTTTTTTAACGTCAGCTTTGACGACATCGGAATCCTGTGTTAGTTCTAATTGTTCAAATCTGTCTGTCACTGTCTGAATATCTGCTGTGTGTGTATCTGTTTTTGATTTAAGATCAGAAATTTCATCACGTAATTCCGCGTTCAACTGTTCGATGGTATTAATTTTGTCGGACATTGGAGCAATATTGTTGTCTACGTATGTTTTTGCTTTCGCAAACATTTTACGTTTGTCTCCTTGTCTCTGAGCAGTGATTGTTTCCATGACTTGACGTTTTACTTTATTTTGATCCTGAATAAATTTGCGGAAACGTGTATCACTGTTTTGTATATGAAGATTAAAACGTTCGTTAATTTGTGTGTTCTGTTGGTCGAATTTCGCGTCAACCTTTTCATCCATTGTGCGCGAAAGTTCTGCTGTCATTGCTTTAAACTCGTCGCGTAATTGTGTAGCCTTTTCAGAGCATTGTTTAGCGACTGCGCCAATTTCCGCTCTAAGTGTTTCTGTTGTAGCTGTTTGCATATCCCTTAATTCTTGAGCAACAGATTTAATTTCTTCGCTACATTTCTTTAAACAATCCTCAATTTCCTCGCGTAACTGTTCCTTAGTGTCATGACACTGCGCGGCAACGGCTCTAATTTGTTCACTAAGCTGTCTGGAATTGTCTAATTTTTCATTTAAGTGTTGTTTGAGATTTTCGTTATCTTGTTTGTTCTGTTCTCTAAGTTGTCTAAAATCTTCACTCTGTTGTCTGACCTGTTCACTAAGTTCTTTGTCATTTTTGTCTTGTCTTTCATCCGACCGTATTGAATTGCTGTCTATTTTTTCATTCAACTGTTTATTCATTTGTAGCAAAAATGCCATAATTGGATCCGATACAGAATTAGCATTTCTATTCTCTGTGCTGTTTAATGGTGGATCTGGAATTGTCTCGCTTTCTGTAACCATTTGGTTATTCTGAGATTTACAAAAAGGTTTGCCAGTCGGATGTACACTGTCAGACATTATTTCGGAATTAAATAAATCCGTCGTACTTTCAGTATCCTGTCCATTTTCATTAGAGAAATTTGTCTCTACGTTATTTGAATTTTCCAGATCGGCTGTGTTAAGCTGGGCGGCGCTCATTACAATAGAGCTCCCCGCGTCATCAATTGTCGTCAAGTTAACAGAGGAGACAATTGAGTTCGTTTGTTCATCAGTAAGATAATAATCACCATTACAGGATGGAACACACTGATTGTCGGTGAACGCAGGATTGTCATCATTACACTGCGTGTCACAATTACTATCGATCACGTTGTTTAAGTCGGTAATTTCACTCAAAATACCTCGCGATACACTATTCACAGTCTTTCGCGGCATTTTTACAATAGTCAAAATTATTCACAAAACAAATAAGCACAATGCAAAAGGCAACCAACACAAATACAACAGAGCAAAATATTGCCGATGATCTGAGGAAAGAAATTCACAAATTAGTAAAAGCGTTGCGCCAAATGCTAATTATATTTAAGCAAATAAGAGCAGATATCTGGCTACGTTTCAGAAGATTCTCAACGAAATACGATCCTGGACTGGATGTCGCCAAGTGTAACCTCCCCACAAAAATGAAATGATATTATTTTAAATGTGAATAGTCATTGAGCTAAGTGTAAGCTCCCCAGAGAAATTTTGAAACACAATAATTGAATGTTAACTAGAATACAACTTAATGTAACCTCCCAGCAAATAAATTTAAAGACAATGACAATTAAATGAAAACTAGCTATCTGACCCAAGTATAAGTTCCTCACAAAAAATGAAAGTCAATTCAGTGATAATAAAATCTCAGTGACAATGAAAACACAAATAGATCGAAATGTCGATCTTAGGCCCTGTTGACTAATTAAACTGTAATTCTTACCTTAGTAAAACTGCATCTGCTCTTATTTTTCGCCATAGCTTGGAGGAAATTCATTGCAAAAATTTTGAATTTAAGGGAAACTTTTCCTTAAGGAATAGCAAGGGAAATATTTCTTTCATTAAAGGATTCTTTGTTAAAAAATTGCTTTGGAAACAAAATTATTATTGGGACGATTCTTGGACAAATTAGTTACAGTTAATTTACATCATTAGCTGAGCGCAATGCTGCTTCATTTCCTTATTTAAAAATAATATACCTCGTCCTGACTCTTAACCAGAATGCCATGTCGACGCCCGCCGGCTGCACACACACAACTGCTATCCCGCAACTGAACTGTCTCGTAACTCGACTGCCACAGAACTGAACTCTCACGCCGTCAAGCGCAGACTAGGAACGACAAATAGCTCTCTGGTCAGAGACTCTACAATGCCTCGCCATCGCCGCCACACAACATACGTGTTTCAATAGACAGACATTTATATCAGAGCCTACTTAACCGTCCTAACATTTTACATAACAGCGGTAATGGTCATTGTCCTATATGGGCTTAAACAAAATATTCGGCGTTCTTTGTAATTTATTTTAACTGATGCAATTTTCTACCTATTTCATAATTACATAGAAAATCTCAGGGTATTGGGTTTTATAAACTCTTTATTCTTACGGAAAAGCTGACTTTTCTATTTTTCAGGTAGTTCTGGGTGTTGTATCAAATTGCATAGGTAATTATGTGCTGATTTTTGTTTAAGCCGTCTCACATTTTTCGATAGCGCATTCTTCTTGGTACAGATGTGACACTACCCGACGTCCTACAGATTCTTGCAACTTCAGTACTTTCAGGCATCTACTTCGAAGCATATCGAACGGACAATACCTTCACTAGTTGTTAAATATTAATTACTTATTATAGACCACACCATACACTCAGTATCTTGTGTTTTCTTTATAACGCAACATAACGATGAGGATCGAATTTACGAAGCTCGTAAATGGTGGCGTATGAATTTCTCTCCTGTAATACTTTCGAACGGTATCGTGCTGACGCAGAATAGTTTGTAAAATATATGAGTTTTGGCAGTAAGGTATTTACGTAGAGTGAATCCCAATTACTGGACTAGTTTTTAAAGCGATATTGTCACTAAAACTAAATAGTAAGCCATTATTATGGCACGAAAGCTTTAAAACGGTCTTTGATATATTAAAGGCATTCTTCATTGCACGTCAGTCAGATAGTACTCTTCCGTGACTTCTTAATTAGGAATAGAATCTTGTTACGATATATTAATGCATCTGAAATATGAAAATGTTGCAGAAAAAGATGGAAAACAATTATAGTCATGAAAAGCTATGCGTTCACTTGTATGGGGAGTTGATCGCCTACCTGCTGGTCATTGATTTAGCTACTCAGGTACCCAATGTTTTCGCGAATTATACCATGATGCGTCTTCTCATACGTCATGCGCCAATGTGGTTAAACTTTTTCAATCAACGCATTTGATCATGATGTCTTACGAACGTGGAACTAGTCTTCCGTTAACCTGAAGCAGAGGAATCTCAAAGTGACTATGGAAGCATCATTAAACGTATAATCTAGAGACATAATACTGTGGCATAATTAAAATGAACTGAGGATACTCATTCCCATTTCATCATCCCCATGCGAGTAACTAACTCTTTTTTCGAATGTGGCTATATCCGCTTATTCTGTGAAATTTGTCACGCTCAAGAAAATCAAGTCAAACACTTTCAGAGAAATGACTCTAAACATGTCGACCTCATACTATAATATTCCTTTTCTGGAACACCAACTTTGCTGCCTCGATTCTAGACAATGTGCTCCTTAAATTTTTGTTGTTGCCAGTTTTTTCAGTATGATTCATTCTGCTGATACGCATTCTTTTCGATTACAGTAATGAAGTTCCACGAAAGTCTACTCCATTTACAAAATCCTTAGGCTGTATTACAACTTCAAATAATTTGTGGTTCATAAAAATTTCCTCCTCCGGTTTCTCGTTTTGATGTTACTAATTGTAGCTTGTGGTTTGAACTCCACACGGACTTCAAAGAGGTACCTACCTTACTGTCCTCCATGATTACAAGTGTTTCCTTTATCGCAAAATTCTTCTGATTTCGGGTTGAGATGACGGAACGATCAGTTGGTCGTAATAAAAAAAAAAAAAAAAAAAAAAAAAAAAACGCGATGGCCGCTTGCACAAAAGTACTGCAGCTGGTCAATATGGTACGAAATTTTCCAAAATTCATTACGAAGTATAATGCTTTTCATTGGTTTGCTGTGATTTTTGTGATTAGTTCACCGGTGTGATAATTCATTAATAAGGGCGAGATAATGAAACTACTTGGCACTTTCGGACACTTTTAAGTTATCGAGAGGGAGTTCTCTTTATTCTCCAATCGAATGACGCTTTATGAGAACCAGAGAAAGATAAGGTACTTGTAAACCAGACGTTACCCTATGAGATATTATTTCCTATCAACTTTTATATCGCAGAACGGTTGGTCACTGCAAAAGCATGACAAGTCTGCGTAAAGGAACATACGTCGATCATAATTAGCCACTAAACAGCTCGCCATATAGCGATAATTTGCAGGAAAGTCCATAACACGAATCTAAGTTATATTATTTCCACTTCAGCACAATTTGGTATTCGCAACAACATTGAGAATCACCGTAGAAACAGACGCATACAATGAAAGAAGAAATATCTCTAAAGGTCCCAGAGTATTGGTCCAGATGCAGTACATTTTGGCGTCATCAGAGAAAGAAAGGAAGCAAGGCTTTCATATGAAGTGAGGAACAATAAAAAGTAAATATTTACTCATGGCTAATTTCAGAGTCTCTCGCATCTCTACGGTAAGACACACGATGGCTCTTAAACATCGCTCCGTTTAGTTTGAGAAATGTATTGCAGACGTAATTTTGTACCTTAATGAGACGTATCTCGAATGCTGCTAGAGCGACTGAAAAGTCACCTGAAGTAAGAGACCATATGGACTGCCTTTCATATATTTTCCGTTATATTTATGTTTCATATCTTGGTACTAAGAAATTGTGCAGCTCACTACCTGAAAATATGATTTTTGTGAAAGTCACTAATTTTTCATGATGAACTATGGGTTCGGTCAAAGTAGGTCGGGAGTGGGACTCGCTGCGCATAGCAAGGAACGGCTGAGGCTGAGTTACTGCGAACTGTTCAGTAACAGCGTTGTTCTCGACAGGAATCCAATGCGATCAACAATAGTTCAGTTGTACATATCACCGTCACAAGCAGAAATACGTAAGAGAAAATAAATTAGTTGTCGAACGAGTAATTCAGTATGTAAAAGAGAGGCGATAGTCTAATAATCTCGGGAGATTGGAAAGAGGTTGTAAGAGAAGGAACGGAAGAGTGTTACACGAGAATATGGGCTTGGTAGTATGAATGACAAGGATGAATGAGTAATATTGCTGTTCGCAATAAATATGAGTCAGTAAGAGCGAAAACTCCGTTCAAAAATCACAAGCCGTAGAGGTATGTTTGGAAAAGATCCAGAGATACGGGAAGACAGCCGCTGGATTACATCATAATCTGTTAGCAATTCTGCGATCGGGTACTGGAATGTAAGAAGTATCTAACCAGGAGTATACATTTTGGTGACCTTACACGAATTGACAACTCTAGACATGACCCCCTGGTAGCGATAAAACAAAAGATTTGGCTCTAAGCACATATAAAATGAAATTATGTAACAGTCTGTGTCCACTGGTGCGAAAAATTAATAAGACTGACAGCAAAGAATTTAACATTCTTCTTCATCCGATATAGATAATTAATAATTGTCTTTTCAGTTTGTTGATGTATAACAACTCTTGAAGTAACTATGTCTGAAATGGCCCTCAGCCACTGTAGAGTGTTTATCAATATAATTCTAGTCCATTCAGATTCCTATTATTGACGATAGTTTCTGAGCAAATTCACAATAGTTAAATTACCCAGAGCATACCAACTCTGAATACAAAATCTACAGGAGAGCAATGTCAAAGATGTTAAGGCTCTGTCGGTGATCGCTGGCTGCTCGTTGTGGCGTATAGCCTAGGTTGGTGCTGTGGTGGGAACTGCCGGCTCCATCGTTGGACGGATGAACGAATTACGCTCCGCAAGACCGCTACGGTCGCAGGTTCGAATCCTGCCTCGGCCATGGATGTTTGTGATGTCCTTAGGTTAGTTAGGTTTAAATAATTCTAAGTTCTAGGGGACTAATGACCTCAGCAGTTGAGTCCCATAGTGCTCAGAGCCATTTGAACCATTTTTCGAATAATGCTCGGTATACTCGCAAGCACATGAGAAACGGAAGCAATTAATACCATGCAGGTCGCACCGAAGTGTGCGCTGCTTGTCCTTCAGACTTCGGCCGGAGTTTCACACGAAAATAACCCTTGTCGATGTTGGCGACTGGAACAATTACTTGTGATCTGATGTTGTAACATTTCCTGCGTGACCGGTGTATCGATAATCCACGAGATATGTTTATGTATCTGGTGGCCTGGTTGTCACGATACAGTATCCCTTCCCAACCTAGATCGGGTGAAACATCTCGCCATCCTGCAGACTGGGCGTGTCCGTGGTGTCTGGTGCAGACGGCGTCCAGGGTCTGTCGATGTTGATCTCTGTTGGAATGGGGGCGTCCGTCCCGGTAGAATACCCGTCTTTGAAACAGTAGTCACGATTATAGCAGCGCTCCCACTGTGATAACTGCTGAGGCTGTCAGTAGAGGTACTCACTTGGACACCGGATGTGGCCTCTCTGCAGTAGAAATATTTCTAGAACCTGTAACCTCCCCCTCACTTATCGACCTTAATGACAGTGAAAAATTAAACCGCGTGTACTTAATGAAAATTTGGGAAAAGCAATCGTCACCGAAGTTAATCTGTCGGTAAAGAGGGAGGAAAGGGTTACATCTAAATGAAAGGAAAAATGCAAATGAAACTGGTGGAAATTAATTTTGAAAAGGGGTAAAGTTAATAAAGAAAGCAAATGTGCGGCCGTTACGTTAACAATTAACTAGCCGTAATTAGATATTTGATATTTGGGGGAAATTACGGTCGCCAATCCTATGGACAATTACTATAGTAACTGAAAAAGAGAGGTTATTACACATATAATTAGCACTAGAAGCGTGGAAACTGAAGGTTGACACGTGTAGTGTGAAAACTGAAAGTTTGTCAGAAGTAATAAATTTCGCTACACTCTGACTTAATTTAGCAAAAGAATTAATAATACCGGAAAATTGAAAGTTAATTTAGTGACTGAAATTAATAATGAGCTTTGTTTCTGAAGCACATCGAAATGTCTTGGGCTACCTCAACGATCATTTCAAAAGCTTCTTGAATCTACGCAATTTAGAAGTAAGAGATTTAACTTTGAACTTGAATTAAATAATTCTGGACAATTAACAGTAGTAACATTTGGTACGTACCAAGCTGAGCTGCAGTCACAGGTAAGCTAAAATATGCTAACAAAACTCGCACTCTTAATTTGTGCTTGGGTAATCTAAATATTGTAGCCAGCTATGAATACCTTAACTGAACTTTGAAATTAAAGCAGTGAAATCGAATGATATTACTTTAATGCTGGAGTTTGAATTTCAACGACACTCGGGTTCATTCCGGAAGAGGAAAGGACCCTGCTTGGTAATGCAATTGGGACAGTGAGCAACAAAGGTTCATGCTACGTTGCTGTAATTTAGTGAGAAAAATTTAACAGTTTGAAAAGCTGAGGTCTGCCACACAGTTCTAAAACTTTACGTGCTACCAGTCTTCCTTGTTGGTTGACTGAAGGTCTGAAGTCGTCGATCGAGGAGGTGGCGACAGTCACTCACTGTCGGCCGTCGCTGTTGCAGAAGCTGGATGTTGGCGCGCCTTCCTCTCGACACGGTCACCAGGCAAAACGGGCTCTTGATGTGCGCCAGTTAATGGTTCCCGTCCGCGACACCGTGTCAGAAACTATTATAGCAAGTCGAGCACAATTACATGCCGCTCAGCCCCGAAAGCGCGGCAACTCGCGGGAGCGTCACACAACACACCTGCTCCACTGCACTACTCCAGCCAGACTCCCTGTGCAATGCCCGCGCTCCACGAGGCAGAGTTAACACTACCAAATATCCTAAACACTTTGGTTCTCCACACGACCTATCGATGTATTCGTTCGATAGCATAGTTTTCCCTAGGCCAGACCCAGCGTAAAAATACAAATAACATTTACAAAACAAACCAATTATACATCGACATAGATGCATAAATACATATACAAATAGCAAAACAATTACAATATATAAAGGCACAGAAATGTTATATCTTCAGGTAACAACATAAGGAAAAAAATTTGCAGTGCAATAGAGGGAAATAGGAGGATATGCATTTCCGGCGTTACAAACCCCCGGAGAAGATTCCGGCACGCCTGCGAGGCGAAGATGATTAATGGGTTTCATGGCCATAAACTTATCTGAATGATTTGAATGATCAGAGTATTTTATTTATTTATTTATTTATTTATGCATTTATTTTACCTGGCAAGATTAGGGCCTTCAGGCCCTCTCTTACACCTAACCAGGCATACTCAGATTCAACAAATTTCAGTGTCTACAGAAAATTAGGACATATAACATGTTATACAGTATTAATGTTAAAGAAAAAAATAGAGATTATAAAAGTAGTACAATGATAATTATAACAATCAAAAAATAATTATAACAATCAAGAATAATAAAAATAATAATAATAATGATAATAATAATAATAATAATAATGACTATGTATATGAAAGTAAACATATTTTTCTTTTATGAGTGTCAGTCCTATTCCTAGTTGGGAATTTTCTCGTTATATTCTTGCAGCTTGTGAGTTATTCTCATGAAGCAGAGACATAAGACGATGGAATGGGGTGAAAGAGATATAGAAGTGGTAGATAGGTTAGAGGAAGAGTAATAGAATGGTAAAATTCGAAGCTATGGTGGAGAGGAGAAAGAAAAAGATGACGGGGGGGCAGAACAATGGTGCCTATACCGTCCCTAATATGTAAGTCTTATTTATTTATTTATTTATTTATTTATTGTTCCGTGGGACCACATTTAGGAGAAGTCTCCATGGTCATGGAACGAGTCAATACATGAAATTATAACACGATTGTAGAAACAGATAAAATGAAACAAGTCGTTAGTTTAAATAAAGAAAATCAAGAATGTAACACTGGAATTTGCTTAATTTTTTATCTCTTCCAGGAGCTCCTCGACAGAATAGAAGGAGTGAGCCATGAGGAAACTCTTCAGTTTAGACTTAAAAGTGTTTGGGCTACTGCTAAGATTTTTGAGTTCTTGTGGTAGCTTATTGAAAATGGATGCAGCAGAATACTGCACTCTTTTCTGCACAAGAGTCAAGGAAGTGCATTCCACATGCAGATTTGATTTCTGCCTAGTATTAACTGAGTGAAAGCTGCTAACTCTTGGGAATAAGCTAATATTGCTAACAACAAACGACATTAAAGAAAATACATACTGTGAGGGCAATGTCAAAATTCCCAGACTATTGAATAGGGGTCGACAAGAGGTTTTCGAACTTACACCATACATAGCTCGAACAGCCCGTTTTTGAGCCAAAAATACCCTTTTTGAATCAGAAGAATTACCCCAAAAAATAATACCATATGACATAAGCGTATGAAAATATGCGAAGTATACTACTTTTCGTGTTGAAATGTCACTTATTTCAGATACTGTTCTAATGGTAAATAAAGCGGCATTTAGTTTCTGAACAAGATCCTGAACATGGGCCTTCCACAACAGCTTACTATCTATCCATATGCCTAGGAACTTGAACTGTTCCGTCTCGCTTATAACATGCCCATTCTGTCTGATTAAAGTGTCAGTTCTTGTTGAATTGTGGGTTAGAAACTGTAAAAACTGAGTCTTACTGTGATTTAGCATCAAATTATTTTCCACATGCCATGAACTTACTTCATGAACTACATTATTTGATAATGTTTCAATATTACACACAAGATCCTTCACTACCAAGGTGGTGTCATCAGCAAACAGAAATATTTTTGAATCACCTGTAATACTAGAAGGCATATCATTTACATAAATAAGGAACAGCAGTGGCCCCAGCACCGACCCTTGGGGAACGCCCCATTTAACAGTGCCCCATTGGGACTGAACATCATTACCACTCTCAATATTGCGGAGGATTACCTTCTGCTTTCTGTTCTTAAAGTAGGAGGCGAACCAATTGTAAGCTACTCCCCTTACTCCATAATGTTCCAACTTCTGCAGTAATATTTTGTGGTCAACACAGTCAAAAGCCTTCGTTAAATCAAAGAAAACACCTAACGTTCTCAACCTTTTATTTAATCCGTCCAAAACCTCACAGAGAAAAGAGAATATAGCATTTTCAGTTGTTAAGCCATTTCTAAAACCAAACTGTACATTTGACAGCAAATTATGTGAATTTAAATGCTGCAGTAACCTTGTATATACAAGCCTCTCAATAACCTTAGCAAACACCGATGGCATAGAAATAGGTCTATAATTGTCAACATTATCCCTGTCTCCCTTTTTATAAAGTGGCTTCACTACCGAGTACTTTAATCGGTCAGGAAACCGACCACTGCTAAAGGAAAAGTTACAGATATGGCTAAGTACTGAGCTAATATACGTGGAACAATACTTCAGTATTCTGCTAGATACCCCGTCATATCCATGAGAGTTCTTGGTCTTTAGTGATTTAATTATTAACTCAATCTCCCTCTTGTCAGTATCATGGAGGAGCATTTCAGGTAACAGTCTCGGAACACTTTTTTCTAAGAGCGCTATATGATTCCCTGTTGGGACTAGGTTTCTATTTAGTTCACCTGCTATATTCAGAAAGTGATTATTAAGTACTGTACATATATGCGACGTATCAGCAACACGGACATCCCCACTACGCACTGATTCTATATCCTCGACCTGTCTCTGCAGACCAGCCACTTCCTTTACGAGTGACCATATGGTTTTAATTTTATCCTGAGACTTAGCTATTCTATCTGCATACCACATACTTTTTGCCTTCCTAATAACTTTTTTAAGCACCTTACAATACTGTTTGTAATGGGCTGCTGCATTTAGATTTTGACTGTTTCTAACGTTTTGATATAATTGCCACTTTGTTCTACAAGATATTCTTATCCCTTTAGTCAGCCACCCAGGCTGCCTGTTTGTGCTAGTACCCTGTTTTAAACGTTCTAACAGAAAGCAACTTTCAAAGAGCACGAGTAAAGTCTTGAGGAAAGCATTATATTTATCGTCTACTGTATCAGCACTATAAACATCTTGCCAATCTTGTTCCTTGATAAGGTTTACAAAAGTCTGTACAGCAACTGGATCAGCTTTCCTAAAAAGTTGGTAACTATATTTAACATGTGTTGAAGCACAAAAATCTTTTAGACTTAAAATTTGTGCATCATGATCTGAAAGGCCATTCACCTTTTTGCTAACAGAATGCCCTTCTAATAATGACGAATGAACAAAAATATTGTCTATGGTTGTTCTACTGTTCCCTTGCACTCGCGTTGGAAAGAATACGGTTTGCATAAGATTATATGAATTAAGGAGGTCTACCAGCATCCTTTTCCTTGCACAATCACTTATACAATTAATATTGAAGTCACCACATATAACTAACTTTTTGTATTTCCCATAAAGTGAACCAAGAACCTCCTCTAGCTTTAGCAAAAATGTTGTGAAATCGGAGTCTGGGGATCTATAAATAACAACAGTAAGAAGTTTAGCTCCACTAAATTTAACCACACCTGCACAACATTCAAACACCGTTTCAGTGCAGTACTTTGAAACATCAATTGACTCAAATGGGATACCGTTTTTCACATACATGGCTACTCCCCCACACCGCAAAGAGCTCCTAGAAAAGCTGCCAGCCAACCTGTATCCTGGTAAAGGAAGCCTCTGAATTATCACCTTATTTAAGAAGTGTTCAGATATACCAATAATTTCAGAGTCAACATCTATAAGCAGTTCACTAACTTTATCTCGAATACCTTGTATATTTTGATGAAATATACTAATTCCCTCATTAATCGGATACCCAAGCTTTGTAGAAAGTGGTTTCTTTGTTAGAGAGACTTCCCTTAAGCAGGAATACCTATCAGCTGACTTCAATCTAAAAAAGGTACAGCTCTAACACCCACAACTACCGGAATTTTCCCATGAGTGATCCCACCACCCCCACCTATGCTGTCACCTATAAGTTTTGCCAACCTCCCCTTCCCATACCTGTTGAGGTGCAGGCCATGTCTAGTGAAACCCGTCCTACTGATAGACTCCACCGACACCACTGAAATGTGACTCATGCCTTCTGTCACCAGCGCACCCCCAAGTCTCACGTTATTACGCCTGACGGCTATATTAAGATGAGGCCGATCGTGACGCTGAAACAGTTCCACGAAATGCACATTCGTGTTGCCAGTCTGAGTGGCTATCTTTTCCAGGTCACCATCTATGTCATACTTCCCATCCCTATCAATACTATTACCAGCCCCACCCACAATCACTACCTGATCCTCTTTAGTAAAATCCCTACATAACCCCCCTATGTTAAAAGTCACCTGAGCCAATCCTGCATTAGGCTTCACAATGCTGGTGACCTGGTACTCACTCCCCTAAACTTCCTGCAACTGCTGGCCTACACCTCTACCATGAGAACTACCTAACAGCAGAACCTTCTTCTTTCTCTTAGACTTTGCAACTGTCCTAGCCACCGTAACTGCTGAGGTCTGCTGCATACTTCCTACATCTACAGCTACTAGAGATTCCTCTCCACTAGACTCTGACAGTTGGTCATATCTATTACAAACACCAATAGTAAAACTATCTGAAAATCTCCTTCTCCTAGCAGATCTCTTGCCAACAGCCAGCTCCCATTCCCCAACCCCCTTCTCCCTCCTCATCCTATCTAGCTCCTCCTGTGCGTTTTTCAACTGCACCTGAAGGGGACAGATCTGACGCTCCTGCTCCTCTATCAACTTACTCTTGCTACATAACCGGCAGTTCCAGGAGAGGATCTCACCAGAATGCCCACTGGCTTCCCCACTGCATTCCCCCCAGTGAAAATACTTCGAACAAGTCTCACACCGCAATCCACTACTCACGAACCTACGGCAAAACCCACACTTCTCACTCATGGTAAAATTTTACAATTATTGAAACAAGAAAACAACTTTATCTAAGTTCCGCTACTACAATAAGAAGATGTTAAAAACTGACTACAATTATCACAAACTTGCTCTGCAAGGGAAGTAACTACTATTATTGACAGTATTAATCAACAACAAATGAGAATATAACAAAATACTAACACAGAAAGAAAATCAAGCGTCTAATGACAGTAACGAAACTGAAAGCAGTTCGCAAAAATTTCTTCTGAAGTTATTTCACCGGAAAACAACAAGAACACCGGTTGAAGACTACTGAAGTTCCTAAATAAACTACTATACACAAACAATTAATTAGTACTTAGCTTTCGATGCGCCGCTACAGCTGCAACTGGTCAGCGCGGAATGTAAACACGGGTAAGAGGTTAAGTTGCTCGATACGAAACACTCACAAATATCAGGCCACAACACACGAAATGCAGAGGTGAATGAAGAAACCACTAGTAAGTCACTTATATAGTAAATATTATCACAAAAACAGTTAAAATATATATCTGAAAACTAAAAATAGATGAAAACTTAGAGAGCGATCTCACACGCAGTCACGCGCTTAAGTTCCCTCTTGAATGTTGAGTGGTTTTGGATAAGACGCAGATCACAGG
The DNA here is from genome assembly GCF_021461395.2 of Schistocerca americana. Lineage (NCBI taxonomy): Eukaryota > Metazoa > Arthropoda > Insecta > Orthoptera > Acrididae > Schistocerca > Schistocerca americana. The sequence goes on from NC_060119.1 coordinate 958,816,180, forward strand.
GGAGCGCGTTCCATAGTCTTATGGCTGAGATGGAGAATGACACGGAGAAAGATTTTGTGTTATGTAAAGGTACAGCCAAGATGCTAGACGTATCCGATCTGGTATTGCGGTTGTGGAATGATGATAGGTGTTTAATGTGAGAAGATAAGTATTGGGGGCGCCAGTGGCTAAGAAATCGATGAAGTAAGCACATCGCGTGGAGATCGCGTGCCTTATGTGGGCGTATCCAACCTAGCTGGGAGTATGAAGCACTGATATGATCATACAACCGTATGTTGCATACGTATCTAACACAAGCATTCATCACTAGCTCGAGGCATCTCGAATTTTCATTATTTGTGCCATGTTGAACTACGTCACAGTAGTAAAGATTAGGCAAGACTAGTGTTTGGACTAATTTTTGTTTAACATGGGTTGGAAATATTTTTCTAAATTTTTGAATTGCATGTAGGGAGGAGAGCGATTTCCGGCAAGCTGTGACTGTTTGTTCTTCCCAGTTTAGGTGTTCATCCAAGATTATTCCAAGGTCTTTTACTGTTTTTTGGTATGGTAGTTGGGTACCATTGAGGAGTATTTGAGGGACTGTTTCGTGAAAGTACCGACTGATTAACTTTGGATGAGATATAAGTATGACCTGGGATTTCTTGGGGTTTAGTTTCAGACCTAGATTCTGTGCCCATCGAGAAACAGAGCAAAGATCTGCGTTCATACTCGCTACTGCGTCAGCAATGTTCTTGGGGCTTGCACTTATGTACAGTTGGATGTCGTCGGCATATAGATGGTAGTTGCAGGAGTGAATCACTGAAGAAATATCATTAATGTACAGTGAGAAGAGTAATGGACCAAGGACGGAGCCTTGGGGAACTCCAGAGCGCACGTTTTTCCATGATGACTTTTCCGACCCACATATGACTTGTTGACTTCTGTTTTTGAGGTAGCTGTCGAACCAGTGTATTGCGCTGTTTGAGAAATTCAGCTGCTTCATTTTAATTAGTAATATATCAAAGTCAACTGTATCAAAAGCCTTGCTAAAGTCAAGCAGTGTTAGGATGGTAGCTTCACGTCTGTCCATAGCATGTTTAATGTCATCAGTTACTTTGATTAATGCAGTTGCTGTACTATGGTGCTTTCGAAAGCCTGACTGATATTTGTCGTGGATGTTATGAGTTTTGAGGTAATCCGTCAGCTGTTCATGGACGATGTATTCTAGGGCTTTAGATATTGCAGGAAGTATGCTGATCGGCCTGTAGTCACCTGGCAACTTAGGGTTGTCAGTCTTGGGTATAGGTTGAATTAAGCTTTGCTTCCACTCAGTAGGATATGTACTACTGACAAGAGACAGGTTGAAGATGTCTGTGATAACTGGAGTAATAGTGTTTACGACGTTCTTAATCATGCCAATGCTCACTCCATCATTTCCTACTGCCTCGGAAGAGATTCTCATAATTGCCTTGTGTACTGTGCCCGTAGTGACATGTTTTAGGAAAAACTTGTCTCTCGAGAGATTGATATGTTGGGGCTGGTAATTTGTCGCTGCGTGGCAATTTACGGCTGTTGAGAAGAAATCGTTTAATTCTTCTGCAGACGCTTGATAAACAGCGTCAGATCTTCGCTTCCCTATACCGAAACTGCGCAGCTTTTTCCACAGTGCAGCAGGTTTTGATATGCCGCATACGACAGAGCGGGCATGTCTGATTTTGGCATTCCTCACGCTTTGCTTGGTTCTATTTCGGAGTATCCTATAAGCTTCGTACGCCTCGGGAGTTGGGTTACGCTTGAAGGCCCTATGTGCAGCATCACGTTCATTCATTAACTGGCGTAATGCAGTGGTGAGCCACGAAGCGGGAGCTCTCTTTACCTTGACAGTGCGTTGAGGAGCATGTTTATCATACAGTGCAATAATTTTGCGACATAATTCCCGAATTTTTCCGTCTAAAGTCGGTTCATTGCTTATATCATGCCAAGGGATGTCTGAGCAATCCTTTTGAAGAGCGTCATGGTTAACATTTTTTAGGTTTCTGTAGGTTACCAGGTGAGTTTTTTCTTTGGTAGTATGTACTGAGTAATTTAAGAAAATCACGTCATGAGCAGAGAGTCCTGGAGCGGATGTCTGATTGGCGCGAATTATTTTATCTGGTCGCTTTGTTGCTATTATATCTATGAGTGTATGGCTGTGTGGCGTGTGATGAGTTGGGTCCAGCGGTGTTAAACTCATATCATTGGAGTGGAACAGTCTCCTAAGTTTTTCTGCAGAGGGAGATTTTAACTGTAAGTCGATGTTTGTGTCGCCCGTAATGATTATGTGTTCATACAGTGTCACGAGCGAGGACAGGGCAGACTGAAAGGAGGACATAGCACCGACGTTTGGAGGTTTATAGATTACTCCAATTAGCAGTTTCTGATTTGATGTATTTATTTCGAAAAACAAGAACTCTGCTTCTCCTTCGCCCTTTGCATCCGATGTGCATAGTATAGTAGGTCTTAGATCAGAGCGAATATAGGCACCCACACCACCCCCGCGTCGTGTTTCACGATCTGCCCGTAGGAGAGAGTAACCAGTGATTCGGATAGCGTCGGAAGAAATGTTTGGTTTTAACCAAGTTTCAGAGACGAGGATAATATGGAACAGCGATTGGCAGAACAGGTCACAGAACTCGTCGAAGTGAGCCGTTAGCGACTGAGCGTTCGCGTGGGCCACAAAGAGCCCGCCGCCGGAACCGGTCCGTCCCATTGTGGCCGCCTGTAGGACCGAGCGCGCTCCGTCTACCTGCTGGCCGGAAGAGGGACAAAAGCTGGATTTCGCGGGGGAAGACATATTTACAGGTGTGTCCAAGGTCGTGACTGACTCAAGCGTCTGTGGGCTAAAGGTGAAAGACAAGCTGGAGGTATCGGAGAAGGGAGCGAAAAGAAAGGTGGAAAGTGGCAGTAGTGGTTACGAAAAAGATAGTAGTAGTAGTAGTAGTAGTAGTGGTAGTGACGAGGATGAAAATAACAGATATAGAAAGGCGGTTTTAAGGAGATTCCTGTTAATGGAGAATGTTAATTCCCGTTTGACTGACAATATGAATATAAATGAGCACTTATGATAGGCAACTAAAGAAGCAATATTTATGTGAAACAATTGACTGATTTTAAATAGAGTACTTATGGTACATATAGAAATAACGAAGCAATATTGACGTGAAAAAAATTAAAAGAAAGAATAAAAATTAACCTATATTAGCCAGAGTAAAATATGAGACTTTGTGTCTCGCGAGATTTCGCTCAGTCTTTCAGTTCGGACATGTTCGTCACCGTTTTCCTCCCTCCTTCCGTCTTGACTACGATCCTGCCATCCTGGGTCCATACATTTTGAAGGCCGAACTGTGTGATCGCAGTGTTCAAAACTTTTAGTCTTTCGCGCGTCAGATCTTCCCTCAGGGTAAACCCACTCTTGGCGAGTTTTCTTTTCTGAGCAAACACTTCAGCTCTTTTCCGGTATGACACAAATTTAATTATTATGGGCCTGGGTTTCATCGCACCTGGTATCCTGCGCCCAACACGGTGGCTTCTGTCAATATCGGCCACGTCGATCTGCACGCCAAGTTTTTCACACACGAGGCTAATGGCCAGGTCGTCGGTGTTTTCACGATCGTTTTCAGCCACCCCGAACAAGCGCAAGCTGTTCCTTCGCTGATACTGCTCAATTTCATCGGTGGCCGCAGACACTTTAGCTTCTAGGTCGGCGGCTTTCTTCTCTTGTGCGGCCAAGGACTTTTTAAGAGACTGGATTTCGGTGCTGTTGCGCCCGACAGACTCTTGCAGTTTGTCCATGACCGCGGCCGTCACTGAGTCCGTGATGGATTGCACTATTACGTCTAGCGTGTCTTTACTGTGCAGCGCCGCACTCACCTGGGACCGGACGAGCTCTCCGATGTCGGGAAGCGAGGCCTCACCTGCCGCCGGAGACCGGGCGCCCGCGCTGCCTGCGCCCCTGTAGCCTCGCCTGCTGCCGCTTACTCGTGCTCTTCCCATTTTTCACTCACTTATCACTTATCACTTGTGGTAATCAACGGAGAACAACACACCACGGCAAGTAACACTTGTTTAGTCGGATGTACACGTTGTGGACTGCCGCACTTCTCTGTAACACCTTCAATGAGCGGAAAAACTCGCGAGCCAAAGAAACGCGCGTCACTCAGTGGCCGCCATCTTAATATAATCTGGGGTAGGCTGGGGTTCACATGATGTTTGCTCCTGGGAACCATATTTGTTCCTACGTTGGAGGTATTCGGTCTTTAGAATATTTACATCCATCTTGGTCTATGTGGGGCCACAAGTCTGTAACAATTTGACATAAACAAGACACGTGTAATACTCATGCGCTTCAGTCCTGCAGCCCTTCTTACAGATTAGAACCAACTTCGAACTTTTCCAGTCAATTGGCACTCTTCGTTCATCCAGAAATCTACGGGAAACTAATACTGGTCCGCCACACAGTCGAAAGGGAAACTCAAAGACATCAGACCTGGTCCTGTTGTCATTCTTTCTTCATGCGAGTCGAACAGTTTTACAGTTTGGTGCTCGTTTATTTGTGTATCTGTCACTTTCACATCATTCTCTTAGACACATCGACCTAACGACCTACTCTTAAGCGATTAATTTAATAGAAAATTTGAGCCCGAGAGAGAATTTCAGGATTTTAGCTACACATTTGCATATGCATAAAGATTAAATAGTGAAATAACTTACATTGATAGACGTAACGTTTCGCTGTGCAGGACGATTTACACTGCACCACAAGGAAGAATGCAAGATAAATAATTAAATTTAACAAAATGAATTACTAGAAACGGTATTATTTCAAATAAAGGTGCAAGACTGTCATAATATTTACTTCACCACACATCGAAAGCGTCAGCTTAGAATGCGTCAAGTATTAAATTTATAGCTACATCCACATGCGTACCCTGCAGATCACACTTACGTGTCTGGTAGAGGTGAAATCGGTTCTGATTATTGCAGTAAATAGCTGATTTGGAAAATAAATTTGTCGCAGTAATATAAACAGTGGAATCACAATAACGAGGATGGCATGCGGTGTTACTTCCATAATATTAACGATTAGGTTTCTAACGTCAGAGTGGTGGGACTGATGTATAAAGTCATAACTCCACACTTTGCCTTTTTGAGGCCTCTATTCCACAGTCGCAGTTTCACAAACAATATTTCCACAGTTATACGTCGGAAAATAGTCTGAACTAATTATTATTTTTCAGTGACAGAACGTAAGTAGTGGTAAGTATATGTTTTAAGTATCTTCTCGCAGGAAAAATAAGACAAACTTTCTCTCATCTCCTTTCAGCTACAAAATGAATACGAAGAAGTATAGTGTTAGCTTTTCTTGGACTAAAATCGTAGCAAGGAACTTTTGCTATAAAGTTCATTTCTTCGAAGTAGTTCCTGCCTCTCTTAGGTGTCTCCATAATTGCTAAAACTTTCCTTAATTGCTATTACGAAGGAGTTACCGGGATTATTAAATGGAGGGATTTATGATCATATACTATGCTACAAGTACCAAATCCCTTTCCGTTTCAATGTGGCTGGCAGTCGTAAAGTCTTGTGAAATCAGTTGCGCCGTCGAAATTTATATCCACGATTTGCAGTAAATTTCCAAGTTCGGCTCATGGGACGAAGACGAAAATAAGATCCTAATAGGAAAGCAGTAAAACGCATGCAGTAAATAGGTACCTTCGCTACGCAGAGTTAAAATCATCTTCTGAAAGCGTACTGATGGATTTTTTTTTAAATGTTCAAATAAGAAATAATTAGTGCAGATTAGGATCAAAAAATCTTTTACCGTTGTAAAACGCATTGAAAAAGGCACAACCAGCCAACATAAAGTAACAGAGAGTGACAGTGAAACTAGTTTAAATTAAACTATTTTTTAAGGAATTATCTTAACAAAGTTTGTCGCACGACTCGTAGGTAAATTTAGTTTTTAGTTTTTTACAAATTTTAGAAAAGTGGCGGTCAGCAGGTACCGTAAAGTTTTATTTTATTCATGGAGGAGTGGGCAATGGATACATAGACATTCTTAAGGAAAGAAAGATGAAAGGTTGAAGTTATAATTTTCGTCGAACTCAACATTAACATCAGTAGAGAAAAGAACCTTACAAGAAATTTGTTGGGAAACTACCACGATGTTCATCTGAAGTGATTTATCGAAAGATGGGAAAGGACAGCTCCTTCTCGACGAAATGACTCAAGTTTCAAATGCAGAGAGAAACGCACTTGGTTTCAATATTACTGTGCCGATTTTCACGAATGCAGGCCGAACATCAGAATGAAAGGCGAAACTTTTCTGATAACAAGAACATTTCAAACGGATCTTCATTATGAAACTTATGCAGTAACATTTGTTTTTAATGAGTGCCCATAAATCGGTTATAAATGTGAATTAAGGCAGTATGACTTGCTTATAGGACTCATTAAAATTTATTGAGACATGTGGCGGCTTCCAACAGAGTGAGAAACAAATTACGCCAACACACATGGTTGTAATGAAACATATTACATCTCAGTTTTCTTTAAAATTTCAGTCTTGCATATTCTATTTATTAGTCAATGTTAGTATGTAATTTTAGTTGTCATGGCTAATAAGTTTAGTTCATTAGTTAAGTACCGCAGTCTTTGATTAAAGACCATTTTCTCCCTAGCGCAACTGACATCACAGAATGTAGTTTACAACCTAGGTGTGTGTAAATAATCGATTACGTTATTCAAAATTCAAAAGCACGAAAATATGCTGCAACAACTCCGTGATGATGATTTAAACTAAACTTTAATTAACGTGTTAGCAATTCCGAAAGGTTATTCTTTGTGAAACGTATATTTCTTTCTCATGACAGAGACAGTATGATGACGTTCAACGCGATAATGGCTCTGGGTTCAGATAACAACCTGAAAAAATATTACGCTGGTTTAAATTTCTCTAAATAACTATGCCATAGAAAAATCACAAAACATTTAGGAAAAACGTTCAGGGTCACAGCTGCTACTGAATTTCATTGAAAATACGTGCACAGCAATTAATTATGCTTTTGAAGTACCTATCGTAATGTTGAACAGAACGCTGATAAAAATGACCAGTCAGTACTATCACCTGATGGTGCTTACCTGCAGCCGCATTTACCAGGTATACCTGCGTATGTAACTGAGAGACCATAGGACGTCATTAACCTCACCTACATGTTTCCTGAGTCTAATGTACTACTCACGTGTATACGGTGTTCCCACAAATGACCCTGATATCCGAGGGTAGAGCCTTTCGCTGCCAAAGTCTTGATAGTGCGCAAAAATTTACAACAGTGGATTTGTTAGGACCCTCAAGGGGGAGATGTAATTTGCTGGTGCTTATTACGAGAGGCACTGAAAAAGTAATGCTGTGTTTTAAAAATCAGATTTATTTTATTCAAGATTTCACCATATTATTCCCCACTATTTTGGATACAAAACCCTATTTCTCAACATAACCTCCGTTCGATGCAACGGCTATTACGTCACCCTGCGGGCAGAGACTGAATTCCTTCATGGAACCCCTCTACTGGTTGACGTCGGAGCCAATTTCTCGCTGCATCAGTAACCTCCACAGCATTCACGTACTACTTCCCGCGTACGTATCCTTCACTGAGCTAAACATACGGAGGTCGAGCGGTGTGGGATCCGAGCTGTAGGGTGGAAGAGGAATTACAGTCCAGTGAAGTTCTGTGAGCTCCATTCAGTTGGGTTAACACGTGTGAAGCGTTACTTTCTGATTAAGAAGAAGTTCGCTTACATCTTTGTAGCGAAGAATAAGCTGAAGACGTTTCTTCAATTTCCTGATGGTGGCACAGTACACTTTGAGAGTTGATCGTTGCACAATGACAGACGACTTCAAACAAAATATCCACGTAAGAGTCCTAGGACACCGTCGCATTTAGTTTATCGCCTGAGGCTGCGGCTTTGAACGTTTTCTTCGTGGGAGAGTTATGTGGCTCCACTGCACGGATTGCAGTTTTGTTTCCAGTTCGAAGTGGTGGTCCAGTGTTTCGACTCCTGTCTCGATCAGCCTCATAAAACGTAAGCAGTTTCGCAATATGGACAGTGCCTGAATGAAAATGTCCTTGCACAGGTTTCAAATTTCCCCTGTCTCGATCATCCTCATCTTCGTGGGAGAGTTATGTGGCTCCACTGCACGGATTGCAGTTTTGTTTCCAGTACGAAGTGGTGAACCAGTGTTTCAAGAGTTATGTGGCTTCACTGCACGGATTGCAGTTTTGTTTCCAGTTCGAAGTGGTGGTCCAGTGTTTCGACTCCTGTCTCGATCAGCCTCATAAAACGTAAGCAGTTTCGCAATATGGACAGTGCCTGAATGAAAATGTCCTTGCACAGGTTTCAAATTTCCCCTGTCTCGATCATCCTCATCTTCGTGGGAGAGTTATGTGGCTCCACTGCACGGATTGCAGTTTTGTTTCCAGTACAAAGTGGTGAACCAGTGTTTCAAGAGTTATGTGGCTTCACTGCACGGATTGCAGTTTTGTTTCCAGTTCGAAGTGGTGGTCCAGTGTTTCGACTCCTGTCTCGATCAGCCTCATAAAACGTAAGCAGTTTTGCAATATGGACAGTGCCTGAATGAAAATGTCCTTGCACAGGTTTCAAATTTCCCCTGTCTCGATCATCCTCATCTTCGTGGGAGAGTTATGTGGCTCCACTGCACGGATTGCAGTTTTGTTTCCAGTACGAAGTGGTGAACCAGTGTTTCAAGAGTTATGTGGCTTCACTGCACGGATTGCAGTTTTGTTTCCAGTTCGAAGTGTTGGTCCAGTGTTTCGACTCCTGTCTCGATCAGCCTCATAAAACGTAAGCAGTTTCGCAATATGGACAGTGCCTGAATGAAAATGTCCTTGCACAGGTTTCAAATTTCCCCTGTCTCGATCATCCTCATCTTCGTGGGAGAGTTATGTGGCTCCACTGCACGGATTGCAGTTTTGTTTCCAGTACGAAGTGGTGAACCAGTGTTTCAAGAGTTATGTGGCTTCACTGCACGGATTGCAGTTTTGTTTCCAGTTCGAAGTGGTGGTCCAGTGTTTCGACTCCTGTCTCGATCAGCCTCATAAAACGTAAGCAGTTTCGCAATATGGACAGTGCCTGAATGAAAATGTCCTTGCACAGGTTTCAAATTTCCCCTGTCTCGATCATCCTCATCTTCGTGGGAGAGTTATGTGGCTCCACTGCACGGATTGCAGTTTTGTTTCCAGTACGAAGTGGTGAACCAGTGTTTCAAGAGTTATGTGGCTTCACTGCACGGATTGCAGTTTTGTTTCCAGTTCGAAGTGGTGGTCCAGTGTTTCGACTCCTGTCTCGATCAGCCTCATAAAACGTAAGCAGTTTCGCAATATGGACAGTGCCTGAATGAAAATGTCCTTGCACAGGTTTCAAATTTCCCCTGTCTCGATCATCCTCATCTTCGTGGGAGAGTTATGTGGCTCCACTGCACGGATTGCAGTTTTGTTTCCAGTACGAAGTGGTGAACCAGTGTTTCAAGAGTTATGTGGCTTCACTGCACGGATTGCAGTTTTGTTTCCAGTTCGAAGTGGTGGTCCAGTGTTTCGACTCCTGTCTCGATCAGCCTCATAAAACGTAAGCAGTTTCGCAATATGGACAGTGCCTGAATGAAAATGTCCTTGCACAGGTTTCAAATTTCCCCTGTCTCGATCATCCTCATCTTCGTGGGAGAGTTATGTGGCTCCACTGCACGGATTGCAGTTTTGTTTCCAGTACGAAGTGGTGAACCAGTGTTTCAAGAGTTATGTGACTTCACTGCACGGATTGCAGTTTTGTTTCCAGTTCGAAGTGGTGGTCCAGTGTTTCGACTCCTGTCTCGATCAGCCTCATAAAACGTAAGCAGTTTCGCAATATGGACAGTGCCTGAATGAAAATGTCCTTGCACAGGTTTCAAATTTCCCCTGTCTCGATCATCCTCATCTTCGTGGGAGAGTTATGTGGCTCCACTGCACGGATTGCAGTTTTGTTTCCAGTATGAAGTGGTGAACCAGTGTTTCAAGAGTTATGTGGCTTCACTGCACGGATTGCAGTTTTGTTTCCAGTTCGAAGTGTTGGTCCAGTGTTTCGACTCCTGTCTCGATCAGCCTCATAAAACGTAAGCAGTTTCGCAATATGGACAGTGCCTGAATGAAAATGTCCTTGCACAGGTTTCAAATTTCCCCTGTCTCGATCATCCTCATCTTCGTGGGAGAGTTATGTGGCTCCACTGCACGGATTGCAGTTTTGTTTCCAGTACGAAGTGGTGAACCAGTGTTTCAAGAGTTATGTGGCTTCACTGCACGGATTGCAGTTTTGTTTCCAGTTCGAAGTGGTGGTCCAGTGTTTCGACTCCTGTCTCGATCAGCCTCATAAAACGTAAGCAGTTTTGCAATATGGACAGTGCCTGAATGAAAATGTCCTTGCACAGGTTTCAAATTTCCCCTGTCTCGATCATCCTCATCTTCGTGGGAGAGTTATGTGGCTCCACTGCACGGATTGCAGTTTTGTTTCCAGTACGAAGTGGTGAACCAGTGTTTCAAGAGTTATGTGGCTTCACTGCACGGATTGCAGTTTTGTTTCCAGTTCGAAGTGGTGGTCCAGTGTTTCGACTCCTGTCTCGATCAGCCTCATAAAACGTAAGCAGTTTCGCAATATGGACAGTGCCTGAATGAAAATGTCCTTGCACAGGTTTCAAATTTCCCCTGTCTCGATCATCCTCATCTTCGTGGGAGAGTTATGTGGCTCCACTGCACGGATTGCAGTTTTGTTTCCAGTACGAAGTGGTGAACCAGTGTTTCAAGAGTTATGTGGCTTCACTGCACGGATTGCAGTTTTGTTTCCAGTTCGAAGTGGTGGTCCAGTGTTTCGACTCCTGTCTCGATCAGCCTCATAAAACGTAAGCAGTTTCGCAATATGGACAGTGCCTGAATGAAAATGTCCTTGCACAGGTTTCAAATTTCCCCTGTCTCGATCATCCTCATCTTCGTGGGAGAGTTATGTGGCTCCACTGCACGGATTGCAGTTTTGTTTCCAGTACAAAGTGGTGAACCAGTGTTTCAAGAGTTATGTGGCTTCACTGCACGGATTGCAGTTTTGTTTCCAGTTCGAAGTGGTGGTCCAGTGTTTCGACTCCTGTCTCGATCAGCCTCATAAAACGTAAGCAGTTTCGCAATATGGACAGTGCCTGAATGAAAATGTCCTTGCACAGGTTTCAAATTTCCCCTGTCTCGATCATCCTCATCTTCGTGGGAGAGTTATGTGGCTCCACTGCACGGATTGCAGTTTTGTTTCCAGTACGAAGTGGTGAACCAGTGTTTCAAGAGTTATGTGGCTTCACTGCACGGATTGCAGTTTTGTTTCCAGTTCGAAGTGGTGGTCCAGTGTTTCGACTCCTGTCTCGATCAGCCTCATAAAACGTAAGCAGTTTCGCAATATGGACAGTGCCTGAATGAAAATGTCCTTGCACAGGTTTCAAATTTCCCCTGTCTCGATCATCCTCATCTTCGTGGGAGAGTTATGTGGCTCCACTGCACGGATTGCAGTTTTGTTTCCAGTATGAAGTGGTGAACCAGTGTTTCAAGAGTTATGTGGCTTCACTGCACGGATTGCAGTTTTGTTTCCAGTTCGAAGTGTTGGTCCAGTGTTTCGACTCCTGTCTCGATCAGCCTCATAAAACGTAAGCAGTTTCGCAATATGGACAGTGCCTGAATGAAAATGTCCTCGCACAGGTTTCAAATTTCCCCTGTCTCGATCATCCTCATCTTCGTGGGAGAGTTATGTGGCTCCACTGCACGGATTGCAGTTTTGTTTCCAGTACGAAGTGGTGAACCAGTGTTTCAAGAGTTATGTGGCTTCACTGCACGGATTGCAGTTTTGTTTCCAGTTCGAAGTGGTGGTCCAGTGTTTCGACTCCTGTCTCGATCAGCCTCATAAAACGTAAGCAGTTTCGCAATATGGACAGTGCCTGAATGAAAATGTCCTTGCACAGGTTTCAAATTTCCCCTGTCTCGATCATCCTCATCTTCGTGGGAGAGTTATGTGGCTCCACTGCACGGATTGCAGTTTTGTTTCCAGTACGAAGTGGTGAACCAGTGTTTCAAGAGTTATGTGGCTTCACTGCACGGATTGCAGTTTTGTTTCCAGTTCGAAGTGGTGGTCCAGTGTTTCGACTCCTGTCTAGATCAGCCTCATAAAACGTAAGCAGTTTCGCAATATGGACAGTGCCTGAATGAAAATGTCCTTGCACAGGTTTCAAATTTCCCCTGTCTCGATCATCCTCATCTTCGTGGGAGAGTTATGTGGCTCCACTGCACGGATTGCAGTTTTGTTTCCAGTACGAAGTGGTGAACCAGTGTTTCAAGAGTTATGTGACTTCACTGCACGGATTGCAGTTTTGTTTCCAGTTCGAAGTGGTGGTCCAGTGTTTCGACTCCTGTCTCGATCAGCCTCATAAAACGTAAGCAGTTTCGCAATATGGACAGTGCCTGAATGAAAATGTCCTTGCACAGGTTTCAAATTTCCCCTGTCTCGATCATCCTCATCTTCGTGGGAGAGTTATGTGGCTCCACTGCACGGATTGCAGTTTTGTTTCCAGTACGAAGTGGTGAACCAGTGTTTCAAGAGTTATGTGGCTTCACTGCACGGATTGCAGTTTTGTTTCCAGTTCGAAGTGGTGGTCCAGTGTTTCGACTCCTGTCTCGATCAGCCTCATAAAACGTAAGCAGTTTCGCAATATGGACATTGCCTGAATGAAAATGTCCTTGCACAGGTTTCAAATTTCCCCTGTCTCGATCATCCTCATCTTCGTGGGAGAGTTATGTGGCTCCACTGCACGGATTGCAGTTTTGTTTCCAGTACGAAGTGGTGAACCAGTGTTTCAAGAGTTATGTGGCTTCACTGCACGGATTGCAGTTTTGTTTCCAGTTCGAAGTGGTGGTCCAGTGTTTCGACTCCTGTCTCGATCAGCCTCATAAAACGTAAGCAGTTTCGCAATATGGACAGTGCCTGAATGAAAATGTCCTTGCACAGGTTTCAAATTTCCCCTGTCTCGATCATCCTCATCTTCGTGGGAGAGTTATGTGGCTCCACTGCACGGATTGCAGTTTTGTTTCCAGTACGAAGTGGTGAACCAGTGTTTCAAGAGTTATGTGGCTTCACTGCACGGATTGCAGTTTTGTTTCCAGTTCGAAGTGGTGGTCCAGTGTTTCGACTCCTGTCTCGATCAGCCTCATAAAACGTAAGCAGTTTCGCAATATGGACAGTGCCTGAATGAAAATGTCCTTGCACAGGTTTCAAATTTCCCCTGTCTCGATCATCCTCATCTTCGTGGGAGAGTTATGTGGCTCCACTGCACGGATTGCAGTTTTGTTTCCAGTACGAAGTGGTGAACCAGTGTTTCAAGAGTTATGTAGCTTCACTGCACGGATTGCAGTTTTGTTTCCAGTTCGAAGTGGTGGTCCAGTGTTTCGACTCCTGTCTCGATCAGCCTCATAAAACGTAAGCAGTTTCGCAATATGGACAGTGCCTGAATGAAAATGTCCTTGCACAGGTTTCAAATTTCCCCTGTCTCGATCATCCTCATCTTCGTGGGAGAGTTATGTGGCTCCACTGCACGGATTGCAGTTTTGTTTCCAGTACGAAGTGGTGAACCAGTGTTTCAAGAGTTATGTGACTTCACTGCACGGATTGCAGTTTTGTTTCCAGTTCGAAGTGGTGGTCCAGTGTTTCGACTCCTGTCTCGATCAGCCTCATAAAACGTAAGCAGTTTCGCAATATGGACAGTGCCTGAATGAAAATGTCCATGCACAGGTTTCAAATTTCCCCTGTCTCGATCATCCTCATCTTCGTGGGAGAGTTATGTGGCTCCACTGCACGGATTGCAGTTTTGTTTCCAATACGAAGTGGTGAACCAGTGTTTCAAGAGTTATGTGGCTTCACTGCACGGATTGCAGTTTTGTTTCCAGTTCGAAGTGGTGGTCCAGTGTTTCGACTCCTGTCTCGATCAGCCTCATAAAACGTAAGCAGTTTCGCAATATGGACATTGCCTGAATGAAAATGTCCTTGCACAGGTTTCAAATTTCCCCTGTCTCGATCATCCTCATCTTCGTGGGAGAGTTATGTGGCTCCACTGCACGGATTGCAGTTTTGTTTCCAGTACGAAGTGGTGAACCAGTGTTTCAAGAGTTATGTGGCTTCACTGCACGGATTGCAGTTTTGTTTCCAGTTCGAAGTGGTGGTCCAGTGTTTCGACTCCTGTCTCGATCAGCCTCATAAAACGTAAGCAGTTTCGCAATATGGACAGTGCCTGAATGAAAATGTCCTTGCACAGGTTTCAAATTTCCCCTGTCTCGATCATCCTCATCTTCGTGGGAGAGTTATGTGGCTCCACTGCACGGATTGCAGTTTTGTTTCCAGTACGAAGTGGTGAACCAGTGTTTCAAGAGTTATGTGGCTTCACTGCACGGATTGCAGTTTTGTTTCCAGTTCGAAGTGGTGGTCCAGTGTTTCGACTCCTGTCTCGATCAGCCTCATAAAACGTATACAGTTTCGCAATATGGACATTGCCTGAATGAAAATGTCCTTGCACAGGTTTCAAATTTCCCCTGTCTCGATCATCCTCATCTTCGTGGGAGAGTTATGTGGCTCCACTGCACGGATTGCAGTTTTGTTTCCAGTACGAAGTGGTGAACCAGTGTTTCAAGAGTTATGTGGCTTCACTGCACGGATTGCAGTTTTGTTTCCAGTTCGAAGTGGTGGTCCAGTGTTTCGACTCCGGTCTCGATCAGCCTCATAAAACGTAAGCAGTTTCGCAATATGGACAGTGCCTGAATGAAAATGTCCTTGCACAGGTTTCAAATTTCCCCTGTCTCGATCATCCTCATCTTCGTGGGAGAGTTATGTGGCTCCACTGCACGGATTGCAGTTTTGTTTCCAGTACGAAGTGGTGAACCAGTGTTTCAAGAGTTATGTGGCTTCACTGCACGGATTGCAGTTTTGTTTCCAGTTCGAAGTGGTGGTCCAGTGTTTCGACTCCTGTCTCGATCAGCCTCATAAAACGTAAGCAGTTTCGCAATATGGACAGTGCCTGAATGAAAATGTCCTTGCACAGGTTTCAAATTTCCCCTGTCTCGATCATCCTCATCTTCGTGGGAGAGTTATGTGGCTCCACTGCACGGATTGCAGTTTTGTTTCCAGTACGAAGTGGTGAACCAGTGTTTCAAGAGTTATGTGGCTTCACTGCACGGATTGCAGTTTTGTTTCCAGTTCGAAGTGGTGGTCCAGTGTTTCGACTCCTGTCTCGATCAGCCTCATAAAACGTATACAGTTTCGCAATATGGACATTGCCTGAATGAAAATGTCCTTGCACAGGTTTCAAATTTCCCCTGTCTCGATCATCCTCATCTTCGTGGGAGAGTTATGTGGCTCCACTGCACGGATTGCAGTTTTGTTTCCAGTACGAAGTGGTGAACCAGTGTTTCAAGAGTTATGTGGCTTCACTGCACGGATTGCAGTTTTGTTTCCAGTTCGAAGTGGTGGTCCAGTGTTTCGACTCCGGTCTCGATCAGCCTCATAAAACGTAAGCAGTTTCGCAATATGGACAGTGCCTGAATGAAAATGTCCTTGCACAGGTTTCAAATTTCCCCTGTCTCGATCATCCTCATCTTCGTGGGAGAGTTATGTGGCCCCACTGCACGGATTGCAGTTTTGTTTCCAGTACGAAGTGGTGAACCAGTGTTTCAAGAGTTATGTGGCTTCACTGCACGGATTGCAGTTTTGTTTCCAGTTCGAAGTGGTGGTCCAGTGTTTCGACTCCTGTCACGATCAGCCTCATAAAACGTAAGCAGTTTCGCAATATGGACAGTGCCTGAATGAAAATGTCCTTGCACAGGTTTCAAATTTCCCCTGTCTCGATCATCCTCATCTTCGTGGGAGAGTTATGTGGCTCCACTGCACGGATTGCAGTTTTGTTTCCAGTACGAAGTGGTGAACCAGTGTTTCAAGAGTTATGTGGCTTCACTGCACGGATTGCAGTTTTGTTTCCAGTTCGAAGTGGTGGTCCAATGTTTCGACTCCTGTCTCGATCAGCCTCATAAAACGTAAGCAGTTTCGCAATATGGACAGTGCCTGAATGAAAATGTCCTTGCACAGGTTTCAAATTTCCCTGTCTCGATCATCCTCATCTTCGTGGGAGAGTTATGTGGCTCCACTGCACGGATTGCAGTTTTGTTTCCAGTACGAAGTGGTGAACCAGTGTTTCAAGAGTTATGTGGCTTCACTGCACGGATTGCAGTTTTGTTTCCAGTTCGAAGTGGTGGTCCAGTGTTTCGACTCCTGTCTCGATCAGCCTCATAAAACGTAAGCAGTTTCGCAATATGGACAGTGCCTGAATGAAAATGTCCTTGCACAGGTTTCAAATTTCCCCTGTCTCGATCATCCTCATCTTCGTGGGAGAGTTATGTGGCTCCACTGCTCGGATTGCAGTTTTGTTTCCAGTACGAAGTGGTGAACCAGTGTTTCAAGAGTTATGTGGCTTCACTGCACGGATTGCAGTTTTGTTTCCAGTTCGAAGTGGTGGTCCAGTGTTTCGACTCCTGTCTCGATCAGCCTCATAAAACGTAAGCAGTTTCGCAATATGGACATTGCCTGAATGAAAATGTCCTTGCACAGGTTTCAAATTTCCCCTGTCTCGATCATCCTCATCTTCGTGGGAGAGTTATGTGGCTCCACTGCACGGATTGCAGTTTTGTTTCCAGTACGAAGTGGTGAACCAGTGTTTCAAGAGTTATGTGGCTTCACTGCACGGATTGCAGTTTTGTTTCCAGTTCGAAGTGGTGGTCCAGTGTTTCGACTCCTGTCTCGATCAGCCTCATAAAACGTAAGCAGTTTCGCAATATGGACAGTGCCTGAATGAAAATGTCCTTGCACAGGTTTCAAATTTCCCCAGTCTCGATCATCCTCATCTTCGTGGGAGAGTTATGTGGCTCCACTGCACGGATTGCAGTTTTGTTTCCAGTACGAAGTGGTGAACCAGTGTTTCAAGAGTTATGTGGCTTCACTGCACGGATTGCAGTTTTGTTTCCAGTTCGAAGTGGTGGTCCAGTGTTTCGACTCCTGTCTCGATCAGCCTCATAAAACGTAAGCAGTTTCGCAATATGGACATTGCCTGAATGAAAATGTCCTTGCACAGGTTTCAAATTCCCCCTGTCTCGATCATCCTCATCTTCGTGGGAGAGTTATGTGGCTCCACTGCACGGATTGCAGTTTTGTTTCCAGTACGAAGTGGTGAACCAGTGTTTCAAGAGTTATGTGGCTTCACTGCACGGATTGCAGTTTTGTTTCCAGTTCGAAGTGGTGGTCCAGTGTTTCGACTCCTGTCTCGATCAGCCTCATAAAACGTAAGCAGTTTCGCAATATGGACAGTGCCTGAATGAAAATGTCCTTGCACAGGTTTCAAATTTCCCCTGTCTCGATCATCCACATCTTCGTGGGAGAGTTATGTGGCTCCACTGCACGGATTGCAGTTTTGTTTCCAGTACGAAGTGGTGAACCAGTGTTTCAAGAGTTATGTGGCTTCACTGCACGGATTGCAGTTTTGTTTCCAGTTCGAAGTGGTGGTCCAGTGTTTCGACTCCTGTCTCGATCAGCCTCATAAAACGTAAGCAGTTTCGCAATATGGACAGTGCCTGAATGAAAATGTCCTTGCACAGGTTTCAAATTTCCCCTGTCTCGATCATCCTCATCTTCGTGGGAGAGTTATGTGGCTCCACTGCACGGATTGCAGTTTTGTTTCCAGTACGAAGTGGTGAACCAGTGTTTCAAGAGTTATGTGGCTTCACTGCACGGATTGCAGTTTTGTTTCCAGTTCGAAGTGGTGGTCCAGTGTTTCGACTCCTGTCTCGATCAGCCTCATAAAACGTAAGCAGTTTCGCAATATGGACAGTGCCTGAATGAAAATGTCCTTGCACAGGATTCAAATTTCCCCTGTCTCGATCATCCTCATCTTCGTGGGTGAGTTATGTGGCTCCACTGCACGGATTGCAGTTTTGTTTCCAGTACGAAGTGGTGAACCAGTGTTTCAAGAGTTATGTGGCTTCACTGCACGGATTGCAGTTTTGTTTCCAGTTCGAAGTGGTGGTCCAGTGTTTTGACTCCTGTCTCGATCAGCCTCATAAAACGTAAGCAGTTTCGCAATATGGACAGTGCCTGAATGAAAATGTCCTTGCACAGGTTTCAAATTTCCCCTGTCTCGATCATCCTCATCTTCGTGGGAGAGTTATGTGGCTCCACTGCACGGATTGCAGTTTTGTTTCCAGTACGAAGTGGTGAACCAGTGTTTCAAGAGTTATGTGGCTTCACTGCATGGATTGCAGTTTTGTTTCCAGTTCGAAGTGGTGGTCCAGTGTTTCGACTCCTGTCTCGATCAGCCTCATAAAACGTAAGCAGTTTCGCAATATGGACAGTGCCTGAATGAAAATGTCCTTGCACAGGTTTCAAATTTCCCCTGTCTCGATCATCCTCATCTTCGTGGGAGAGTTATGTGGCTCCACTACACGGATTGCAGTTTTGTTTCCAGTACGAATTGGTGAACCAGTGTTTCAAGAGTTATGTGGCTTCACTGCACGGATTGCAGTTTTGTTTCCAGTTCGAAGTGGTGGTCCAGTGTTTCGACTCCTGTCTCGATCAGCCTCATAAAACGTAAGCAGTTTCGCAATATGGACAGTGCCTGAATGAAAATGTCCTTGCACAGGTTTCAAATTTCCCCTGTCTCGATCATCCTCATCTTCGTGGGAGAGTTATGTGACTCCACTTCACGGATTGCAGTTTTGTTTCCAGTACGAAGTGGTGAACCAGTGTTTCAAGAGTTATGTGGCTTCACTGCACGGATTGCAGTTTTGTTTCCAGTTCGAAGTGGTGGTCCAGTGTTTCGACTCCTGTCTCGATCAGCCTCATAAAACGCAACCAGTTTCGCAATATGGACAGTGCCTGAATGAAAATGTCCTTGCACAGGTTTCAAATTTCCCCTGCCTCGATCATCCTCATCTTCGTGGGAGAGTTATGTGGCTCCACTGCACGGATTGCAGTTTTGTTTCCAGTACGAAGTGGTGAACCAGTGTTTCAAGAGTTATGTGGCTTCACTGCACGGATTGCAGTTTTGTTTCCAGTTCGAAGTGGTGGTCCAGTGTTTCGACTCCTGTCTCGATCAGCCTCATAAAACGTAAGCAGTTTCGCAATATGGACAGTGCCTGAATGAAAATGTCCTTGCACAGGTTTCAAATTTCCCCTGTCTCGATCATCCTCATCTTCGTGGGAGAGTTATGTGGCTCCACTGCACGGATTGCAGTTTTGTTTCCAGTACGAAGTGGTGAACCAGTGTTTCAAGAGTTATGTGGCTTCACTGCACGGATTGCAGTTTTGTTTCCAGTTCGAAGTGGTGGTCCAGTGTTTCGACTCCTGTCTCGATCAGCCTCATAAAACGTAAGCAGTTTCGCAATATGGACAGTGCCTGAATGAAAATGTCCTTGCACAGGTTTCAAATTTCCCCTGTCTCGATCATCCTCATCTTCGTGGGAGAGTTATGTGGCTCCACTGCACGGATTGCAGTTTTGTTTCCAGTACGAAGTGGTAAACCAGTGTTTCAAGAGTTATGTGGCTTCACTGCACGGATTGCAGTTTTGTTTCCAGTTCGAAGTGGTGGTCCAGTGTTTCGACTCCTGTCTCGATCAGCCTCATAAAACGTAAGCAGTTTCGCAATATGGACAGTGCCTGAATGAAAATGTCCTTGCACAGATTTCAAATTTCCCCTGTCTCGATCATCCTCATCTTCGTGGGAGAGTTATGTGGCTCCACTGCACGGATTGCAGTTTTGTTTCCAGTACGAAGTGGTGAACCAGTGTTTCAAGAGTTATGTGGCTTCACTGCATGGATTGCAGTTTTGTTTCCAGTTCGAAGTGGTGGTCCAGTGTTTCGACTCCTGTCTCGATCAGCCTCATAAAACGTAAGCAGTTTCGCAATATGGACAGTGCCTGAATGAAAATGTCCTTGCACAGGTTTCAAATTTGCCCTGTCTCGATCATCCTCATCTTCGTGGGAGAGTTATGTGGCTCCACTGCACGGATTGCAGTTTTGTTTCCAGTACGAAGTGGTGAACCAGTGTTTCAAGAGTTATGTGGCTTTACTGCACGGATTGCAGTTTTGTTTCCAGTTCTAAGTGGTGGTCCAGTGTTTCGACTCCTGTCTCGATCAGCCTCATAAAACGTAAGCAGTTTCGCAATATGGACAGTGCCTGAATGAAAATGTCCTTGCACAGGTTTCAAATTTCCCCTGTCTCGATCATCCTCATCTTCGTGGGAGAGTTATGTGGCTCCACTGCACGGATTGCAGTTTTGTTTCCAGTACGAAGTGGTGAACCAGTGTTTCAAGAGTTATGTGGCTTCACTGCACGGATTGCAGTTTTGTTTCCAATTCGAAGTGGTGGTCCAGTGTTTCGACTCCTGTCTCGATCAGCCTCATAAAACGTAAGCAGTTTCGCAATATGGACAGTGCCTGAATGAAAATGTCCTTGCACAGGTTTCAAATTTCCCCTGTCTCGATCATCCTCATCTTCGTGGGAGAGTTATGTGGCTCCACTGCACGGATTGCAGTTTTGTTTCCAGTACGAAGTGGTGAACCAGTGTTTCAAGAGTTATGTGGCTTCACTGCACGGATTGCAGTTTTGTTTCCAGTTCGAAGTGGTGGTCCAGTGTTTCGACTCCTGTCTCGATCAGCCTCATAAAACGTAAGCAGTTTCGCAATATGGACAGTGCCTGAATAAAAATGTCCTTGCACAGGTTTCAAATTTCCCCTGTCTCGATCATCCTCATCTACGTGGGAGAGTTATGTGGCTCCACTGCACGGATTGCAGTTTTGTTTCCAATACGAAGTGGTGAACCAGTGTTTCAAGAGTTATGTGGCTTCACTGCACGGATTGCAGTTTTGTTTCCAGTTCGAAGTGGTGGTCCAGTGTTTCGACTCCTGTCTCGATCAGCCTCATAAAACGTAAGCAGTTTCGCAATATGGACAGTGCCTGAATGAAAATGTCCTTGCACAGGTTTCAAATTTCCCCTGTCTCGATCATCCTCATCTTCGTGGGAGAGTTATGTGGCTCCACTGCACGGATTGCAGTTTTGTTTCCAGTACGAAGTGGTGAACCAGTGTTTCAAGAGTTATGTGGCTTCACTGCACGGATTGCAGTTTTGTTTCCAGTTCGAAGTGGTGGTCCAGTGTTTCGACTCCTGTCTCGATCAGCCTCATAAAACGTAAGCAGTTTCGCAATATGGACAGTGCCTGAATGAAAATGTCCTTGCACAGGTTTCAAATTTCCCCTGTCTCGATCATCCTCATCTTCGTGGGAGAGTTATGTGGCTCCACTGCACGGATTGCAGTTTTGTTTCCAGTACGAAGTGGTGAACCAGTGTTTCAAGAGTTATGTGGCTTCACTGCACGGATTGCAGTTTTGTTTCCAGTTCGAAGTGGTGGTCCAGTGTTTCGACTCCTGTCTCGATCAGCCTCATAAAACGTAAGCAGTTTCGCAATATGGACAGTGCCTGAATGAAAATGTCCTTGCACAGGTTTCAAATTTCCCCTGTCTCGATCATCCTCATCTTCGTGGGAGAGTTATGTGGCTCCACTGCACGGATTGCAGTTTTGTTTCCAGTACGAAGTGGTGAACCAGTGTTTCAAGAGTTATGTGGCTTCACTGCACGGATTGCAGTTTTGTTTCCAGTTCGAAGTGGTGGTCCAGTGTTTCGACTCCTGTCTCGATCAGCCTCATAAAACGAAAGCAGTTTCGCAATATGGACAGTGCCTGAGTGAAAATGTCCTTGCACAGGTTTCAAATTTCCCCTGTCTCGATCATCCTCATCTTCGTGGGAGAGTTATGTGGCTCCACTGCACGGATTGCAGTTTTGTTTCCAGTACGAAGTGGTGAACCAGTGTTTCAAGAGTTATGTGGCTTCACTGCACGGATTGCAGTTTTGTTTCCAGTTCGAAGTGGTGGTCCAGTGTTTCGACTCCTGTCTCGATCAGCCTCATAAAACGTAAGCAGTTTCGCAATATGGACAGTGCCTGAATGAAAATGTCCTTGCACAGGTTTCAAATTTCCCCTGTCTCGATCATCCTCATCTTCGTGGGAGAGTTATGTGGCTCCACTGCACGGATTGCAGTTTTGTTTCCAGTACGAAGTGGTGAACCAGTGTTTCAAGAGTTATGTGGCTTCACTGCACGGATTGCAGTTTTGTTTCCAGTTCGAAGTGGTGGTCCAGTGTTTCGACTCCTGTCTCGATCAGCCTCATAAAACGTAAGCAGTTTCGCAATATGGACAGTGCCTGAATGAAAATGTCCTTGCACAGGTTTCAAATTTGCCCTGTCTCGATCATCCTCATCTTCGTGGGAGAGTTATGTGGCTCCACTGCACGGATTGCAGTTTTGTTTCCAGTACCAAGTGGTGAACCAGTGTTTCAAGAGTTATGTGGCTTCACTGCACGGATTGCAATTTTGTTTCCAGTTCGAAGTGGTGGTCCAGTGTTTCGACTCCTGTCTCGATCAGCCTCATAAAACGTAAGCAGTTTCGCAATATGGACAGTGCCTGAATGAAAATGTCCTTGCACAGGTTTCAAATTTCCCCTGTCTCGATCATCCTCATCTTCGTGGGAGAGTTATGTGGCTCCACTGCACGGATTGCAGTTTTGTTTCCAGTACGAAGTGGTGAACCAGTGTTTCAAGAGTTATGTGGCTTCACTGCACGGATTGCAGTTTTGTTTCCAGTTCGAAGTGGTGGTCCAGTGTTTCGACTCCTGTCTCGATCAGCCTCATAAAACGTAAGCAGTTTCGCAATATGGACAGTGCCTGAATGAAAACGTCCTTGCACAGGTTTCAAATTTCCCCTGTCTCGATCATCCTCATCTTCGTGGGAGAGTTATGTGGCTCCACTGCACGGATTGCAGTTTTGTTTCCAGTACGAAGTGGTGAACCAGTGTTTCAAGAGTTATGTGGCTTCACTGCACGGATTGCAGTTTTGTTTCCAGTTCGAAGTGGTGGTCCAGTGTTTTGACTCCTGTCTCGATCAGCCTCATAAAACGTAAGCAGTTTCGCAATATGGACAGTGCCTGAATGAAAATGTCCTTGCACAGGTTTCAAATTTCGTTTACTATAATGAATAACTGCGAGAGAGAAGGCGCAAACGCGTAAGTTTGCGTTATTGATACAACCCACGAGAGACCTTACAACGTACAATGGAATCATACAGTAGCCTCGCTGGTCTTGATATGAAAATTTTACACTGCAATTGTTTAGGAAAGAAACAGATTTAGAACGTATGTTTTTCAGCATTCATATCTACTATCATTATTTTTTCCGTCTTCTGTTAGATGGCGAGGAACCCAACGGACATATAAAGTTGAGTACTCCAACTGGTGGACGAGTGTGTCAATGCAATCAACAGAGACGCCAACTTGTGAAGCAAAGTGTTTGACTTCGATCTGTTGATCAACACTGATGAGAGCGTCCGCATGTTCCAACGTTGCAGGTGTCACAGCACGTGGGAGATTGGGCAGGTTTGCCGCGACTTTGTTGCAATGATGAAGAGCATCTCTCCCAAATATTTACGTGCATTTGTTACTGATGGGTCTCCGTAGACACTCTGCAAGCGCCTGTGAATGTCTATAGATCTCTGGGTTTCCGTCAGTGGCAGCCCTCTGCCTGAAACGCTCCTCCGTTGCAAACGCCATTTTCCAGGTTGCGTATAGTGCCGCCACATATTGGAACATCATGAAACCATGTGGGCTGAAGCCGGAATATTCCACGATGTTTCACAACAACTTCCTCATTTTTAAACCAAAAATGGTTGAGAAAAAAAGTCTTCCATTACTTACTGAACGTTCCTGGTGTTCTTTGCCGTGGTGGACACGGCACTGTCCCGCAGCTGCCAGAACTTGAATTTCGACACCTAGCTTCGAGAGGGCACTGATGCTATCATGGCGGAGCAGACAGGACCTAACTGACTGGGTCCATTCCGGCCAGGCAACAAGATCGGCGATTACTATTGATTTAAAAAATGGTTCAAATGGCTCTGAGCACTATGGGACTCAACTTCTGAGGTCATTAGTCCCCTAGAACTTAGAACTAGGTAAACCTAACTAACCTAAGGACATCACACACATCCTTGTCCGAAGCAGAATTCGAACCTGCGACCGTAGTGGTCTCGCGGTTCCAGACTGCAGCGCCTAGAACCGCACGGCCACTTCGGCCAGCTATTGATTTAAAGCAGTGGGCTCACTTCAGTCGATTTTCGAAGTCTTGCCGAGTGTGGTGAGACCTTCCTATGAGGCCAAAACAAGAGCTGCTGTAAGCGTCAGATACTTAAGGAGGTTCCGTAGAATAAGGTGTAGAAGCAAACTCCAAGATTGCACTCGTGCACAATGACTAATCAAATTTGCGTGTTAATGGATTTCTCTGTTTGTGTTGGGGCCAATAGCACGTTTGTTATAGGTTTGAAAATTCGAGCTGTTGCTCCTAATTTTAAGCCAATTATTGAATTTAACTATCTAGGTTCAAACAGCTCTGAGCCCCATGGGACTTAACCTCCGAGTTCATCAGTACCCTAGAACTTACGTAGAACTACTTAAACCTAACTAACCTAAGGACATCACACACATCCATGCCCGAGGCAGGATAGGACCCACAACAATTAATATTAGTTGTAGGTTGTTCTTAGAAGATGGTAGTGGTGGTGGTGGTTATTGTTTAACGTCCCGTCGACAACGAGGTCATTAGAGACGGAGCGCAAGCTCGGGTTAGGGAAGGATTGGGAAAGAAATCGGCCGTGCCCTTTCAAAGGAACCATTCCTGCATTTGCCCGAAACGATTTAGAGAAATCACGTTCTTAGAAGAGGAGAGGAGTATTATTTACAGTTACCAATATGTTGGAGGACAAATGTACAACTTTCAATTGTTTTCATTTTCGGGTCCTTATTTAAAATGCGTAACATGTAACATTGGGATTCAAGGCAAATGTATCGGCACGGGTAAGATAAATGTATAATCACATTTATGCGTTCTGAATCGGTTTATTACAGAAGCTCATACAATAATGCAACAATAAACGCATTAACGTACATTTTTTTTAGTAGTGGAATTTTATGAAGCAGTTGCTGTCTTTGTTGAAGCACAGAAAAACATTGCATTTTTGGAATTGATCAAAAGTATTCTGTTTCTTGCAAATTTTGCACCTTCCTCTTGTGTTATTCCTCTGCCGTGGCATGTTTCTTGAATTTTTTGGACATATATTCAGTACTTGGACGTACTCCCAGCGCACTTAAAAGATTAGCTTGAAACTGTCTGAGAGAAAAATGTTTTTCAGGCAGGACCTTGTAGTATGCTCTACATTTCAGCCAGCTGTTGACAGCAGCTACTGTTTTTGTGTGCCGGATGATATAAAAAAACCATCTTCAGGATTTTACGGGATATTTGTACAGCGATGTCAACATATGTTCTCCCATATTACAATTGTACTTTTGAACAATGGATGGACTTGGGACAAGAATATGTTCCTTCTTGGTACTGTCCCATCTTTTTGCCATGTTAGCGAAGATAACAATATTACACCATTGTTATCATACCATTTCACAATGATGAACTTGCCCATTGTGTGAGCTTGGGAAGCCAGAGTACCGTGTCCTAGCTCTTTCCTTGCGTGTTCATCTGCCTTTCGTCGGGAAGAGTACACTTCTTGAATCTTCCAACCCTTATTGTGCCTGTATAATAAGTACCCCTCTTCAGTAGGCTCTCCGTAACGTGATACGATGTGAAGATATTGTCTGCATAAACTCTAAAAAAGCGATTGCCTTCCAATGCTGCATTTAGCTTCATCACAACATGGTAACCACGACTTTCCTGGTACATGCTTTGTTGCCTTAAAAGCTGCCCCTTGGTAAACGTCAGAACTATACAAATAACGTGAGTAACCTGTTAAAGCCTACATTTTGAATCCCCATCTTGTTGGCTAATTTTGTATATATTGTCGAAGACTACAAGGGATCATTATTGCGTCAACTCACTGGTTAAACTCACGCAGTTTTCTCAGACCAGCTTGTGAGCACAAGGTAAATCAACGTCGAAATTTCAGGAGCTTATCTTCTTTCCGTATTAGTTCAGTAACAATAATCTTGTACTGGAAATGCAATAGGAGTCATTGTATCAGAAACCAGATTATACGCCATAACTTTTTCCCAATAAGATCGCATCGTAGGCAACTGCGCAAAGCCCATTCGCAAATAAATACCTAAAACTGCTCCAGCTCAGCTAGGGTAATGTCAATAGTTGTACCCAATTTCTGAGTACTATAAATACTAATTTGTTGAACACAGAGTCTCAGCATTTGAAGTATCGCGAGAGATCGGAAGTACTGCAAAGGGGTGAGCACTTCTTCAGGTTCGTCGTCTCGAAGCTGCACAAATGGATGAATTTCTGGAGTAAAGTCACCATCGATCCACGACAACTCCGTATCTTCTGGAACATCCTCATTGTGTTACTGAATCAAAAACAGCCGACTCTTGCAACACCTCTGGAGTACAACTTTCTCCACCGTCATGATGTGCGCTACCATTAGAAGGAATTTCACCATCACCTTCATCATCTAGTTCAGAAAAACCACTTTCATCGGGATTATTTAGAACCTGAAGAATGTCATCAACCGTTAACTGAAAGTAAAAGAAAATGCCTAAACAACACAATACGAACATTCACAAACATAACCCTAAATTACCACTATTACACATATATAACATGAGGTCATGTAAACATTCCTAGGGTATTTCAATACGCAGAACCAAAAGAATACAAGTAATTGGTCCACTCGTACTTCCTTAAAGAGAAAATATTTAATACATACAGATTAAAAACATATTATCCCCACAAACAGAGGATCCCACATACATTGCGTGACATGATGGCGACCAGCCTCAGCCCTGGAGCACCTAAGAAGTTACAATTATGGTCAAAGATAATATCTCTACAGAAGTTCCTTTTATTCCCCACATAATGCACTGCGTGGATTGTACAAATGTGTAACACTGGACACTGGAGAACTAGCATTGGCTAAAGACCAGTAAAACCCATATAAAGTTTGCGTTACATACAAGTAACTGGGTGTAGTAGAGGATTGTGTTTATTCCTTTTAAGTACCTGTTGTGTCTCCATCGTTAAAATGAATAATTTTTTCGGTAAAAATCCACTGATCGTAACGGCTTTAGATTTGTTTTTTCATACTGGATACGATTAGGTTTTGTTGCAATTCATTAGTTTTAATAAAAGTTGTTACGAATAATCCACTTAACCAGCAAGCTCTTCGACTCTACTGTCACTCTGTTGCACTATTTTCGCTATGTTGAAAAACATAAACTGTCACTACAGTGTTCATATTTGGCAAGTTGATGTGCAAAATACTATAAATTTGGTTACGAAAAAGAAACCGTGTATTTAACCCATATGAGCTGACTTTATATTTATTCTTTCCATCAGGCCGTGTGTGCCAGACAGGTTCCTTTCGAACTCAGAGAATTCTGACATGTCACTGTTCGTGATGTGTTCCATAAACATAAACCGTTATCGACTCTGTCACCACCCTTGCGTATCATGACTGTCATTTATTTCTGAACGTTTGTTAGTATTGTCCAAAACTCATCCTATAACATAAATTGTAAACTACATTTTTGCTTCTTAGATGTTTCTGCAGCAATATCGTTGTTCAGTCTTAGCCGCCTATTAAGAGGAAAACAGTATAGTTTTGAGAAATTTTGGATTCTTGTGAATGTTGCTGGTGAAGTATTTCTCAGTAAATTTTGAGCTACAGTTGTGCATACCTTTAACATTATCAGCATTATGTGATGTGTCCCATATGGTAGCACATAGTCAACAATTGATTACCTCTGGTCGTAGTTAATTAGCATGGAATTTCATTCCACACAAAAAGGCTAAAATGCAACCAGGCGAGTTCAGGATCGGTATAGCACACCGACCGGATATTACCACAAATTAATGATTGATAAACTATAAAAATTATTTAGTCTCTGTGCATGAAGGTGCTCGAAATATTATCAGTTCTGCAGAAGAAATCACTATGACGGGAGTAACTGAACTACTATACCAAATGCATAAGAAGTCGTACGTTTAATTAGCATAGGAGTCCAAGCCAGGGAAGGCGAAGCTCCTAGGGCGTTATCTACCTGCTCTTAGTGACTGTGGTGCGCTATCCTGCTGATTGGGCTGCTGCCAGGACCGGTGGCGTATATCTTGGTGGTCACTGTACTTTGGAATTAGCGCAGCTTATATCCGTCGTACCGGCTGGAGCTCCAGCAGACCGGCGTGTTTTGGACACGATCCAACTTGTTAAGGTTGATAGGCCACGCCTGCTGTACTCTTGCCTTCTTGGTCTGCCAAGGAAGTGACTCATGCGAAGCCACATCTTTGGCAATTTGCAGAACATGTCTGTAATGCAGGTAGCTGTGATCACAGGCGAAGGCCTCAGATTCTTCAACATCTTTTACAAATTCTCTTTTCACTTTATTGCATTGCAGGTACTTATCTGGTTCGTGCAATATTCCCACTTCCCCCGTATACTGAAATTAGAACACAAATTGTAAACTACATTTTTGCTTCTTAGAACTTTTTGCAGCAGCACCGTTGTTAAATCCTCTAAGTAAGTTTTTGAAATTACGTGCTTGCGATCTAAACTATTGAAAAGTCAACTGCTACAAAGGATTATTGTTTGAGCATATATTTAATCATTTACGTCCTCCTTCCTTTCAACACCAGTGTATATTTTTGGCCTCTATCACGCATTGTAACTCTTGTTGACATGGCTACAAGAATCGTGAGCATAATCTCAACAAAAGGTCGATGCACAAAGCTATCTTCATATAATCTGTAAACTGTATATCAGGTTTAAATCATGCTGTATCAGAGATTAATTTCTTTGGTGTTACAGCTTCGGATCATACAAGAGGATTACAATCCTTTTACCAATCAGAACTCAGTCCCACAGTAAATCCTGTTTTCGGGTACGGATTGTGTTGGTTTCTATTCATAAGTACTTGGATGTATCTGTAACTGCTGTTAAGCAATTGGAAGCTGCTTCAAATGGGCCTATTGGGAAAAATTCCGAGACTCTGTTAGCAAAGTACTGTACCTTGCCATGGGTACTTGGCACCCTACAGGAAGCACAGGACCTACCAACTCTAGTCCACTTTACTATGAATGACGTATCACTTCTTAGATCAAGGATCCTTGTACAGGGAAGGCAGGGACGAAGAACTACGGCACATAACTCGCTAATCTACAAGATTCAAATGCTGCCCTCTACCTTAATTGACTCTGAGTCACTAAGAAACCTTTCGCCTTTAGAGAAGCCTCCTGTCAATGGGAAGCTAGTGCTAAAGGTTTGGAGTCCACTTATCGTCGGCAGTTGAAATCTACATGTTAGGAAAATGGCAGTAAGGGATGGTATACATCACATCAGCCCCCTACGTATTCCTGGACCTGTTTGAGAGGCTATTTGTGACCCCACTTTGTGTTACCAGGATTACGTATGTTGAAAGAAATGGCGCCTGAGTACCGGTTTAGTACAGTACCTGCCAGATAAGGTTAGAAAGCCAGTTTTGTTCACGGAATTGAATGAATGGCTCCGGGGTGTGCTACCCAGGTTTCTGAATGTGTAAGGACTGTACACAATGATTTTTTGTAATTTAGGGAACTTTCTGTCCAGTCTAGAAAGTGATAGCTCTAGTAGACCCGCAAGCACACTGCTGCCCATTTCAGTTCCAGAGGGAACAATGGCAAACACGGAAATTTAAATATTGTGCGTATACAATATAAGAGGAGGATTAATATTAAATCTGAATGTTATCTGGGTTTACTCAGGGTGCCAAATTTAGTACACAGACCTGCTGTCTCTGGCAGCTAGAATGGCTCTCAATGAGCCGGAAGTCGAGCTGATGTGAACGTGGATGACAGACACTGGTATATGATGCTTTAACCCAACACCAAGAGTTCACAAATAAAAATGTATATGTATGTGGGCGGGGAGGGGGGGGGGGGGGGGGACGGGGACTGTTGGTGTGAGAGACCATTGGCTATTCCCGAACAAACATTTTCATTTAATGAGAGATCTGGACAAAGTGCTGACCAGGACAGTAGTGAAACTCATTTCGCACTGAGGTAGGTCAGGACAGCATAGTAAAACTTCTGACAAAACTTCTGTCTTCATAAGGTCACGAAGGATTCAGAGTTGGACACATCTACAAGACTTACCAGTTATGGCTATGCGGACCACAACTGATCGTATATTGCATCCACTGGTATCTAGTGGCTTCGTATACTTTGACACTTGTGAAGATTGTGACAGTAATCTGCCGATGCTATATTCTGCTCAGAGGATGCGTCCATAGTGATATACAAATAGCCGGAACTCATCTGGAGAGATGACGTTGTGACATTTCAGTGTTGCACCAATTTCAGTACATCACTTGCTGCTTAAGGGGAGATGGTTCAAATGGTTCAAATGGCTCTGAGCACTATGGGACTTAACTTCTAAGGTCATCAGTCCGTAGAACTTAGAACTACTTACACCTAACTAACCTAATGACATCACACACATCCATGGCCGAGGCAGGATTTGAACCTGCTACCGTAGCGGTCGCACAGTTCCAGACTGTAGTACCTAGAACGGCTCGGCCACCACGGCCGGCAAGTGGAGTTGAAAGGCCCTACCACGACGATGTTAAATTTAGTGACTTGGCTTCCCTGTATTTCTGGAACCACTGTAGCCAATGACCTGACACTATTATAGGACATTAAACTGTATGTTCTAAGTCTACTGAACGACAATAATTGCATTTCAGCAGCTGCTCTTGGAAACAAAATTTTTTAATAACACAGTTAGAATTTTGTGTACTTTTTTGTACGTTATCCTAAATAATTTTAATTATACACAACATTATGTTCTTCATATAGTTCAGTAGACTCTGGATATGTATGTTATTACTCCCTGAAAATTTGAATGCTCTAATCGAAGTGCTTTCTGAGATATAGAGAAAAATGCAACAGAAAATGTAAATTTACAGGAACGGCTTCAAAGTTTCAAAAGACTGTAACTCATTTAATACAACCTTAATTTTTATTTTTAGTCACTGAGAAGCACCTTGCAACATACTCTACATCACCCTCTCGATCGTTTTCCCGGTATTTTCTTCTTTTCTAGTTTCTGTTGTCCTTAGTGGCCAACTGTGCTGCCTACTCTGCTTTATTAATTCGAACCTTGTCCATCTGATGCAGTTTGCTCCAGGATTAATTCCCATATGCTGTAGCACTTTCACCCTACCAATGTTGCCATCTTCAAAAGCAATAACAGCATCACTGACCCTCACTTTAGTTTCTTCATTTCAACAAAAACGTTTTTTGGTAAGCAAGTCCAAATAAGATTATTGAACGACACATTGGAATTTTGAGTCTGACCATGCAGACACTTCTTCAGTCATTCAAGATTTGGTCGGACTCTGTAAACAGGTTTTATGATATCCATGACTGCTGCTAGGATGGAATATTTGTGGCTGTATGAACTATTTGAGTACTGGGCATTGTGGTAATTACACCATGACTCAGGTCTAGAAGGGCAAAGGTGGTGTACCGTTTTTTCATCAGTTGACAGTCTGTGGAAGAAGGTAGCCCATACTGCCTGCTTCATTGTCAAAAAATCCTCAGTATTTATCCTAATGGCCATCCCATAATACTGCTGTAGTTCATTAGTCATTTGGTCTGTAAGCCTGTCTCTTATGGTTTTACCATCAGAAAGTTTCTTGTCTCTCGAACTTTGTTGCAACTTCCTCAAGTTGGTGCCCATCCTCTTCTGGACATGATCAGCACATCCCAGTTTTGCGAT
Organism: Schistocerca americana; assembly: GCF_021461395.2. NCBI lineage: Eukaryota > Metazoa > Arthropoda > Insecta > Orthoptera > Acrididae > Schistocerca > Schistocerca americana. Next base: position 958,848,212 of record NC_060119.1, read on the forward strand.
AATCTTCTCACCATAAAGCTGAGCGGCTATTACAATGTTATATGCCTTTGAGTCTCCATCACCTAAGAACTTAGTGTAACACACACCCCTTTCATTCACAGATCGAATAAAAATTTGAATAGCTGCACAGGCCTCCATTCCACCACTTGTTCCTTCAAAATTTCTGACACAGATATAGCCTTCTTCATTCCCTGATTTACACTTATAACAGTGTTTGGTTACAACATGGAAATCTATTACCTTTTCAGTATCCACACTGGTCACCGTAGCAACAGAATTCTTAGAACTGTAGCTGTGCTTCTGCCAAGTGCCATCAAAAGCAGCTGATATGTCAGCCATACCATCATTTATTTCAACAGCTTCGCCTGCAGCACCTTTTGTTGACTCACATGCAACAGATTCCACAGCAGCTCCAATAAATTCTGCATACTTGTCGATTTTACAAGGTGGGCGTGGCATATTGATCACGGTACACATTGTTTCTGCTGCAATGTGTCCTTTGCCAATAGCTCTCAATCCATAAAACTACCTAACATTTACTTCAAAATTAGTATCTTTACCCTTATGAGAATTCCAAAATAATTGAGTATATTTACAACTGGCACAATTTAAGATTCGTTACCTGGCGAGTCCATTTGATACCTCACTGTCTTCTGTAAACTAACTGGCCCTCCACACATTCATATAGCACCCTTGTTAGACGTGTAAATCATTCAGAATATAACCTAACCTACCATTTACATCACTTTCGTTTTGAGAAAATTGTGTCTCACAACGTTTTGGCCGGCCGCGGTGGTCTCGCGGTTCTAGGCGCGCAGTCCGGAACCGCGCGACTGCTACGGTTGCAGGTTCGAATCCTGCCTCGGGCATGGATGTGTGGGATGTCCTTAGGTTAGTTAGGTTTAAGTAGCCCTAAGTTCTAGGGGACTGATGACCACAGCTGTTAAGTCCCATAGTGCTCAGAGCCATTTTGAACAACGTTTTATTTTAATTTTCGAAGCACTAATGGGTGTTTCTCTACAACTGACGAGTTGTATTTCATTGTCTGTAACTTCACACGCCACAAAGTGTCCCTCTTTATCGAAAATCTATTACTATGAAGCTCACAACTCTTAACAACACTTCGTTTTGGCTTCATACTTTACTTTTTGAGATATTTACCAACCTATTCGTCACTTTTCCTCGGAAAAACGTTAGCACTTCGACATACAACACGTGGTTATACTTTGAAACGATACGATACTCTTTTTGACAGTGCTACCAATACAAAACGTAATCTTACCTTTATAACACAGCAATCCAAAGCCTAATATATAAAAATTACAAATTTTATTAGATCTAGAAGTAATGCACGTAAAAGTTTTAACATTTTCAACTGGTGTAGATTATATTAAAAAAAAATAGAATACATCCCATCTGAGTTCATAAGTGGCACACGCACCCACACACCCACCCACCCACCCACCCACCCACCCACCCACACATATATATATATATATATATATATATATATATATATATATATATATATATATATAATTCGGAAAATTGCAAATTTTATATCGAGATAAAAATCCAAAAACGTTAAAATTTTTTTTTCCTTTCTAGCTACCCTTAAGCATCAAGGAAATCCATCAAAATGGTCAAACTACTGACAGTCCCCGGTCACACTGTCCCTTTCGATACTTGTCTTCATGCAGAAGAACAAATTTCCTTACTCCATGAACGGTCGATCGTACTCACATGCGCTGGTCGCACATAGTCACAGTCGAAAGCCGAAATGTGCTGATAGTTGTTTATCCTTCTTACATGAGGAATAACACTATCACCTTTAAACAAATAACATTGAAATGCGCTTTCTGCTTGATAAAAATGATGCGTAATCTTTTCTTCTATAAAGACTGTAATCAGAATATCCACGTTACTCGACTCAACAGAGCCACTTAAGACCTTAATATGGATCGTGAAGATTCTCCAGAGTGTAAGTCCCATGTCTCAACATGGTTCCACTTTGATCGTTTAAAACATTTCTGTAAAAGTCAGTCATGTGTTACAGATAAATTAAATATTTCATTGACCTGTACAGTGCTTGTAAGAGCTTATTTTCAGTAGTGTGACCCAGTTAATTTGTCTTCAGCACTTCTGAATGCGAACAATAGGCATCGATTGAAATATTCAATCTGCCTGTTTCTCCGTCCGTCCGGCAGCGGTTTCCCACGCTGATATCGGTGAAGCTTCGTACGGAGAGTCAAGAGACCGTAAATGCTGCCCAGGAGGACATCAGTATGGCTGGCCGGCGGTGACTGCTATCAACAGTGTTGTTTGAGGACTCATCGGCGGCAATCTTAACATTAGTATTGGCTGTAAACAAGTAGTCGATTTGGTAACCCAAGACGTGATTGCAATTCGGCTGTTGGGGTTTGGTGAAAGGTTTATTTGCGAGTACTGCTTAACCGGCGGCGCTTTATGGATTAGTCGCTAGGTCATAGTTAACCTGCAAGCCAGTGTAGTCCTTTGTTGAATGGTGCTATTTTTGTGAGCGTATGTTGCTACTCTCACACCGTGGTTATGGAGTGGATAGTGGTGTGTGCAAATTACTCGTGTTAGGAATCAGTGTCTGTTTACATGCAGTAACAAGAAAACAAGCGCCAGACGGCATACTGCCGCGAAGTATAATTTTTGCTTTGTGTTACTGCTCTGTATCCAATAAAATCTGATTGAAATAATGAGGTTAGTTGGTGTTTAATTGGTTCCGCTTGTGATCGAGTGGGGATTAACGCCTTGTTCACTAACCTGATCTGTGGAATCTTGTGTTGCGGCTGTGTGTACACCTGCTACCTGAAAGGTATGATTGTTTTGTAATTGATTATTTGGGTAAGTCCTGCAAAGCGTAATCGTTTGATTTCCGTAAGATTATGTGGCAGCAGACCTTCTAGTATGAGAGGTTTGGGGTGAGTCTGATTTATCTTCTCGAATGGTCAGACGACTCCGAGAGTGGAATATTGTTTTGCAAAGAGTTGGTTTTGGTCGTTACTGAAAGGCGTTCATCTTGTTTCTTTGATTTCAAAATCTATTATCGTAGGACTGTTCCGTCTTCTGTGGCGGAAGTTACGTGCTGTACCGTCGCGAAAGTAGTTATACTGACCCTTGCCTATCATAGTACTTGTGTACTACCGTAGTTAGAGGTTAACGTAAGTAATAGGTTGACCATGATTATTTTTCTGAGTACTGTCGCTTGCAAGGCATTTAATCCGCAGCACACATTTGTTCCGCTTATTCGACGGTACACAATAGCCGACATAATCCGTACATAGGCAGTGTTAATGAGACATGAGGTAGACCGTTAGGGCAGCAAGGGATCGTGGTATTCTAAGTAGCTTGTTGCTTGATGTGTGTGGCTGTGTTGCGCTGGTGCCGGAGTTGCACTTTGTGAAATTTTTCGCAGCCGTTACATTATGAGAAGTGTAGTTGTTTAAAACGACGAGCCCGATTTGTTATCCTGTGCAAACTTGTAATTTTCTTTTTCTTTTTTACCTAGTGGTCTTATCTTGAGAATTTAGCCTACCTTATTGCCTTGCCAGAGGGAAAATAAGTGACGTAACGAGTTACGCAACTCAACCTGTATACGATTGACCCTATCACAATACCTAAAAGTACGCCTTCGTTTTTGACGATACTTTTCCGTAATGAACGACAGAGGCCTGTTCCGGAACTATTCTTCGCAATCTGTTCCGATATTCCGTGTGAACGCAATTTCTTTAACAGGTGACTGCGGAATTCGTTCAACACGATGTAAAATTCAAATGATTAAGCTGTTTGTTAGAAGCACATGAAAAATGTCTCCAGACTGACAGAAGAAACGCCTGGAACTGGAGGTGGGACAGCGGGGCCGAGACGCACAGTGGAGACATCGCCATCTGCGCTGGCACGGTCGTGATTTCCCTCGCGGCGGCGCCCGAATTGTTATCGGTTTTCACCCGCAGCTGCATATTAATGTCTTCTGCGTTCGGTTTAATCAGACTGACAATTGGAATTCGCATTCCTGAATTTTCCGCCCCATCCCTACACTTCCTCCCACCCCCGTCAGACCCCTCCCGCCTCTCCATCACTGTGAATGTCAGCACGCTACCTGTGCCGCCCGCTGGTAACATGTTTAACGTAACAAACGTCACATTTACATCCGCGTTCAGTAAATCGTTGTGCCGTGCTCTGTCGCTGCCGCTGTCGCTCCGAACTTGTTCAGAGCATGTGAAAATAATCATTAGGTGGTACATACCACGTGTCATGGCAAGGACACTTACAAAATTTTGACATTTACCTTACTACTGAAAGAAGTGGATAAGCTTAAGACACATTTTAGGACATGTCCTACAACAGTAACATAGGTACATTGCACGATTAAAGTGATCTATACAGTGTCCATAAGATGCCCCCTTTGAACATTAAGATAATTCCGGGAACTGATTACGAAACGTACGCACATAATAAAATAACTAAATGTTTAGTACCGCTTATTACTGAATTCAGGTGCATGCATGGAAAATATTGTGCCCATGGTAGTAATAGTGATGTATTTATTACAAATCTGATGCGCATAGAAGTTAAACTAACCTATTTAATGTAGTATTTCCCTAACTGACCTTAAATATTCGGAAACCTTTTAATACAGATAGGCCTCATCTGGTATCCAAAATGTCTGTATCCTGTTTGGAATCGAATGGTATGACAATCTGATCTCTAAAACCATTACACAATCTTCAGCATCCCGTAGAACTGCAAACAGGTGGTATGATTTTCTTCCAGTTATGATGTACGAGGAGAATAAAATAAAAGTAGGCTACACGGACCATTTTATATTCTTTCATCGAATGGTAGCAAATGTTTTCTGCTTTTCGCTGTGCTGTCTCCTCTTCCATTGATTCAGCTCGCTTGAAGAAATTGGGTAAAAGCATCTACATTGCTAATATTTTGGAAATCGTCGTACTGGTTGAAACTGTGTTCGCTGCATTTACCGGGTGATCAAAAAGTCACTATAAATTTGAAAACTGAATAAATCACGGAATAATGTAGATACAGAGGTAAAAATTGAGGCACATGCTTGGAATGACATGGGGTTTTATTAGAACCAAAGAAATACAAAAGTTCAAAAATGTCCGACACATGGCGCTTCATCTGATCAGAATAGCAATAATTAGCATAACAAAGTAAGACAAAGCAAAGATGATGTTCTTTACAGGAAATACTCAGTATGCCCACCATCATTCGTCAACAATAGCTGTAGTCGAGGAATAATGTTGTGAACAGCACTATAAAGCATGTACAGAGTTATAGTGAGGCATTGGCGTCGGACGTTGTCTTTCAGCATCCCTAGAGATGTCGGTCGATCACGATACACTTGCGACTTCAGGCAACCCCAAAGCCAATAATCGCACGGACTGAGGTCTGGGGACCTGGGAGGCCAAGCATGACGAAAGTGGCGGCTGAGCACGATCATCACCAAACGACACGCGCAAGAGATCTTTCACGCGTCTAGCAATATGGGGTGGAGCGCCATCCTGCAAAAACATCGTACGTTCCAGCAGGTGTTTATTAGCCAGGCTGGGGATGATGCGATTCTGCAACATATCGGCGTATCTCTCACCCGTCACGGTAACAGTTACTGACGTTTTGCTGTCCGCGCCATCTGTCGGACATTTTGTGAACTTTGTTTTTTTTTTGTTCTAATTAAACCCAATGTCATTCCAAGCATGTGTGTCAATTTTTACCTCTCTATCTACATTATTCCGTGGTTTATTAAGTTTTCAAATTTATACTGGCATTTTGATCTCCTGGTATATTAATCTCAGCAACAACTCTGTTGCATTACTCTTCACAACAGAATTGCTAATGTCCTTTAGATCCTCATAGTACCAGTAATTTCATGTTCCCACTCTTATGACTAGTAAATGAAGTGTCCCAACAAATTTCATATTGTACCATGTCACTCGTTAGAATAGCTCTACATGGAACTCGCAAAATTCGAACTTTTAGCACTGAGTGTACCAACCACACGAACCTAGATTGCTTTCCCAGCTTTGAAAAGTCTTAATAGACTGGTATAACGAAGATCAAGATGTTCCCAGTCATAAACATATCTAATAGTTTCTGACTGTCACGGATGATCGTTCCGGAAAACGTTTCAATTAATTGCATGTGACTGCTGATGAGTGATCTTCAGGCTCGGAGTTCCAGTCTTGGCTTGTAAATACAAGGATGATGAAACTTCTAAGAGAAAGTAGAACAGATCGGTGTATTAGATGTATGTGATTAAAAAAGCTTTTGCAATAGGAATTCTGGAGAAATATGATTTGAGTGTTCTGCGGGGCTCTGCATGGAATGCAAGGATCTTACACTTAGACTGCCAGAGATTTCATTTTTTGTAGGTGACACTGTGAAGCGTAAGAGTATAACACCTGTGGCCTTACTCAAAAGCTTCAATAGTAATATACTTGTAACTAACAACATACGGATGTAACCTAATGGGTAGTCATTTGTACATTGACGAAAAGCAAATCTCAACACCAAAAGGTAATTATTGCACAGTAAAGAAATTTCTGCAGTACTTTTGTCTACACTCCTGGAAATTGAAATAAGAACACCGTGAATTCATTGTCCCAGGAAGGGGAAACTATTGACACATTCCTGGGGTCAGATACATCACATGATCACACTAACAGAACCACAGGCACATAGACACAGGCAACAGAGCATGCACAATGTCGGCACTAGTACAGTGTATATCCACCTTTCGCAGCAATGCAGGCTGCTATTCTCCCATGGAGACGATCGTAGAGATGCTGGATGTAGTCCTGTGGAACGGTTTGCCATGCCATTTCCACCTGGCGCCTCAGTTGGACTAGCGTTCGTGCTGGACGTGCAGACCGCGTGAGACGACGCTTCATCCAGTCCCAAACATGCTCAATGGGGGACAGATCCGGAGATCTTGCTGGCCAGGGTAGTTGACTTACACCGTCTAGAGTACGTTGGGTGGCACGGGATACATGCGGATGTGCATTGTCCTGTTGGAACAGCAAGTTCCCTTGCCGGTCTAGGAATGGTAGATCGATGGGTTCGATGACGATCACCAGTGGTGTACGGCCAGTGTAGGAGATCGCTCCCCACACCATGATGCCGGGTGTTGGCCCTGTGTGCCTCGGTCGTATGCAGTCCTGATTGTGGCGCTCACCTGCACGGCGCCAAACACGCATACGACCATCATTGGCACCAAGGCAGAAGCGACTCTCATCGCTGAAGACGACACGTCTCCATTCGTCCCTCCATTCACGCCTGTCGCGACACCACTGGAGGCGGGCTGCATGATGTTGGGGCGTGAGCGGAAGACGGCCTAACGGTGTGCGGGACCGTAGCCCAGCTTCATGGAGACGGTTGCGAATGGTCCTCGCCGATACCCCAGGAGCAACAGGGTCCCTAATTTGCTGGGAAGTGGCGGTGCGGTCCCCTACGGCACTGCGTAGGATCCTACGGTCTTGGCGTGCATCCGTGCGTCGCTGCGGTCCGGTCCCAGGTCGACGGGCACGTGCACCTTCCGCCGACCACTGGCGACAACATCGATGTACTGTGGAGACCTCACGCCCCACGTGTTGAGCAATTCGGCGGTACGTCCACCCGGCCTCCCGCATGCCCACTATACGCCATCGCTCAAAGTCCGTCAACTGCACATACGGTTCACGTCCACGCTGTCGCGGCATGCTACCAGTGTTAAAGACTGCGATGGAGCTCCGTATGCCACGGCAAACTGGCTGACACTGACGGCGGCGGTGCACAAAAGCTGCGCAGCTAGCGCCATTCGACGGCCAACACCGCGGTTCCTGGTGTGTCCGCTGTGCCGTGCGTGTGATCATTGCTTGTACAGTCCTCTCGTAGTGTCCGGAGCAAGTATGGTGGGTCTGACACACCGGTGTCAATGTGTTCATTTTTCCATTTCCAGGAGTGTATATAATGTATTGAAGAGATTTACTTTCCAGGATCACAGGTTAATGGAATTGAGTGCTAAGCCATTGCAAAACCGATATCATGGTACACTAAAAACCGCCTTAACCCCCAGACTGTTGAATGCAAGCATGGAAACGTGAATGCATTGCGCTGTACAGATGCTGAACGTCAGTTCGTAAAATGGAACTCCATGCCTGTGGAACTTGCTCGGACAATACGTGTACAGTTAATATTGTTTGTGGATGACGTTGGAGTTGTCCAATGATGTCCCGTATGTGCTCGATAGGAGACAGATCTGGTGATTGAGCTGGCCAAGACAACAAGCCGACACTCTGTAAAGCACATTGGGTTACAACAGTGGTATGTGGACGGGCGTTATCCTGCTAGTTAAACTCCCTTGGATTCTGTTCATGAATAACAGCACAAAAGTTGGAATTACCAGATTTTCATAAAGTGTAGCAGTCACGGTGCGTGGGATATCCACAAGAGTGCTACTGCAGTCATACGAAATCACACCCCAGACGATAACTTCACGAGTAGGTTCAGAGTGTCTATCACTCGGACAGGTCGTTTGCAGGCCCTTAACTGTCCTCTTTCCATCTAACATACGGGAATCACTAGCATGGAGGCAGAACCCGGTTCCACCACAAACCTCAAGACAGGTCCACCCTGGCCTCCAATGAACTCTCACTTGACGCTCCTAAATTCTCAAATATCTGTGGTTTGAGGTCAGTGGAATGCATGCTATAAGGCATCTGATTCGGTACTGTCCTTGAGGTAACCGGTTTGTAACAGATCGTTGTGTCACTGTGGTACAAAACTGCTGCTGCAGATGCAGTACGTCGCACCAGAGCCATGCATGGCACACGGTGGTCATCCCTCTCGTTAGGGCCACGCGACCACACACAATCAGGTCGTCTTCCAAATGTACACGCTAGTGACCACCGCAGCCATCAGTCATGTACAGTGGCTACATTCCAGTCAAGTCCTGCAGTATCGGAGAAGGAATATCTAGCTGCTCAAAGCCCTATATCTCGACCTCGTTCAAAACTCTCTGAGGTGCTGGAAATGGCATCTTTGTCGCTTTAAAGACCGTCTTCACTAACGTCAACTCACCACGTCCAATATCCAAGGTAACTAATACTCAGAACCATTACAGCGTCTCTTTAAAGAAAACCTTATTTGTACCCTCATAATGGCGCTACTAGCGCATCTCGTATGCGGCTGGTGCGAAATTTGAATAGACGTCGTCTTTCAGATGTTATAACCCGCTTACCAACTTTCATTTATGTAGCACAACTCCTTCTTGGCGTGGGTTTTCTCCGTAACTGTATGTTGGTAACACTCAATCCACAATGTTAAATACTCCGCACAGAATGCAGAATACGCGGTTTTAATCAGTTCAGTTAAAGAGTTATTCAAAGTCCCCTAAAGTTTGAGACTAATAATGGGTCATAACTTGTATCTGAAAAGCCACATCCTATACTTAAAAAATCTCTTAGTAAAGATAAACTTTTACACACTGGTTACAACTTCAGGTCAATAAAAGGAATAATAAATTTGTATTAGCAATTTAGTAGGCAATGGATAACAAGCGTGAAATATTTTCTGAAAGTCATGACTGTATCACTTAGATATTCAGACAACATTTTGTTCACTACACATCGACACTCAGTGCGAAATCGACCATCATCAGTTACTTGCCTCACATTATACTGAATAGTAAGCAAAAGTGTACACAGATAATTAGAAGCTACAAAAACTGCATACATTAAATGGAATGACATTGAATTCTGTGTACATGCGTAAAGGCGCGACAAATTTTACTAACTTCTACAGGTTTGAAGCTACTTTCAATAGCAGGCGAAATGATGAAACTATTGATCTGAGAAGAACAGTTAACATAAATATAATACCTGAAATATTAACCGAATGCAAACCGTTACTCAGATATGTAGAGTTTGCAACACGTTGTGCATCTGTCAGTGTTGGTTTGATTGTTACTGATACTCAAATACGTTATGGAATTTATAATATTTTCCAATAAGTGCTGGATTTTTATCCGCGTATAATTCATTAAAGTTTGAAGCTATATTGATGTTTCGAATGTTAAATCCGTGATACAAATTTTTCCCAGATCAACGCATTGAGCATTTTTAAGATGTGTTAAGAATACTGTTAAACTTCCAGAACTCAGTAACGTCACATCTTCATGTAAATGCACATCCCTCAATGTACAGGTATTCCATTACTTCTTGTTATCCATGTACACTTTTGCTTCTTTTATTTTCTGAGACAACTGAAATAACGGTGGACGATTTTAGATCGAAACCAGCTGTGCAACCACAATTAGTCTTAACAGATGACTGACATAGTCATGACATCAGGGACATAATTTTTCGTTGAAAACTCCGTCCACTAATTTGATACAAGGTTCTTTCTCGTAACTTATGAAACCAGTAAGGTATTGGGAACATGAAAGCAAATTATGAGACTTCTATTTAGTGTTAGCAGAGAAATGTCTTGCCGAGAGCACTTCAAAAAGCTTAGTCTTTTGACACATGGTTCGTCTACTTAGGACAAAGATTAGAGTTCTGATATCTTTATCAACATACTTAATTAATGCAACATTCACGGTTTCTGGCCAAGTTTACAACTTCACGCTCTAGTCAAAAAATGGTTCAAATGGCTCTGAGCACTATGGGACTCAACTGCTGCGGTCATAAGTCCCCTAGAACTTAGAACTACTTAAACCTAACTAACCTAAGGACATCACACACATCCATGCCCGAGGCAGGATTCGAACCTGCGACCGTAGCGGTCGTGCGGTTCCAGACTGTAGCGCCTTTAACCGCTAGGCCACTCCGGCCGGCTCACGCTCTAGTCAGCCCAGCCAGAAAGCTAAGAATGTACAATTAGAATAATAAACGGTAATAATACTGTAATCAACACAATCACCATAAGGACTAACACAAAAGACGATTAAAAATACATTTTCAACTTGACTAAACCAGAGGTTGTACAGAGTTTCAGGGACAGCGTAAGGGAACAATTGACAGGAATGGGGGAAAGAAATACAATAGAAGACGAATGGGTGGCTCTGAGGGATGAAGTAGTGAAGGCAGCAGAGGATCAACTAGGTAAGAAGACGAGGACTAGTAGAAATCCTTGGGTAACAGAAGAAATATTGAATTTAATTGATGAAAGGAGAAAGTATAAAAATGCAGTAAATGAAGCAGGCAAAAAAGAATACAAACGTCTCAAAAATGAGATCGACAGGAAGTGCAAAATGGCTAAGCAGGCATAGCTAGAGGACAAATGTAAGGATATAGAGGCTTATCTCACTAGGGGTAAGATAGATACAGCCTACAGGAAAATTAAAGACACCTTTGGAGAAAAGAGAGCCACTTGTATGAACATCAAGAGCTCAGACGGAAACCCAGTTCTAACCAAAGAAGGGAAAGCAGAAAGGTGGAAGGAGTATTAGAGGGTCTATACAAGGGCGATGTACTTGAAGACAATATTATGGAAAGGGAAGAGGATGTAGATGAAGATGAAATGGGAGATACTATACTGCGTGAGAAGTTTGACAGAGCACTGAAAGACATGAGTCGAAACATGGCCCCAGGAGTAGACAACATTCCATTAGAACTACTGACGGCCTTGGGAGAGCCAGGCCTGACAAAACTCTACCATCTGGTGAGCGAGATGTATGAGACAGGCGAAATACCCTCAGACTTCAAGAAGAATATAATAATTCCAATCCCAAAGAAAGCAGGTGTTGACAGATGTGAAAATTATCAAACTATCAGTTTAATAAGTCACAGATGCAAAATACTAACGCGAATTATTTACAGATGAATGGAAAAACTGGTAGAAGCCGACCTCGGGGAAGATCAGTGTGGATTCTGTAGAAATGTTGGAACACGTGAGGCAATACTGACCTTACGACTTATCTTAGAAGGAAGATTAAGGAAAGGCAAACCCACGTTTCTAGCATTTGTAGACTTAGAGAAAGATTTTGACAATGTTGACTGGAATATTCTCTTTCAAATTCTAGAGGTGGCAGGGGTAAGATACAGAGAGCGAAAGGCTATTTACAATTTGTACAGAAACCAGATGGCAGTTATAAGAGTCGAGGGACATGAAAGGGAAGCAGTGGTTGGGAAGGGAGTGAGACAGGGTTGTAACCTCTCCCCGATGTTATTCAATCTGTATATTGAGCAAGCACTAAAGGAAATAAAAGAAAAATTTGGAGTAGGTATTAAAGTCCAGGGAGAAGAAATAAAAACTTTGAGGTTCGTCGATGACGTTGTAATTCTGTCAGAGACAGCAAAGGTCTTGGAAGAGCAGTTGAACGGAATGGACAGTGTCTTGAAAGGAGGATATAAGATGAACATCAATAAAAGCAAAACTAGGATAATGGAATGTAGTCGAATTAAGTCGGGTGATGCTGTGGGAATTAGATTAGGAAATGAGAGACTTAAAGTAGTAAAGGAGTTTTGCTATTTGAGGAGCAAAATAACTGATGACGGTCGAAGTAGACAATGGCAAGGAAAGCTTTTCTGAAGAAGAGAAATTTGTTAACATAGAGTATAGATTTCAGTGTCAGGAAGTCGTTTCTGAAAGTATTTGTATGGAGTGTAGCCATGTATGGAAGTGAAACATGGACAATAAATAGTTTGGACAAGAAGAGACTAGAAGCTTTCGAAATGTGGTGCTACAGAAGAATGTTGAAGATTAGGTGGGTAGATCACGTAACTAATGCGGAGGTACTGAATAGGATTGGAGAGAAGAGAAGTTTGTGGCACAACTTGACTAGAAGAAGGGATCGGTTGGTAGGACGTGTCCTGAGACATCAAGGGATCACAAATTTAGCATTTGAGGGCAGCGTGGAGGGTAAAAGTTGTAGAGGGAGACCAAGAGAGGAATACACTAAGCAGATTCAGAAGGATGTAGGTTGCAGTAGGTACTGGGAAGATGAATGAGCTTGCACAGGATAGATTAGCATGGAGAGCTGCATCAAACCAGTCTCAGGACTGAAGACCACAACAACAACAATGGGCTGATTCAATGCCTTTCAGATAGTAGAATTGTAGAATCTAGAAGCGTATTAAAGAATTTTCTGATGAAGTATTGTTGATTTATCAAGCGACTTGTAGAGTCATCTTACAGCAATGTTATATGTTTCCTAATTCACATCTTCAGGTGACAGATATCAGTGTGGTGTGATCATACATAATTAGTAGTAGTCTGTTGCCGAAGATTATCTGTAAAGGAACCCAACATTTCACATGAAGATGACGACTGGGAAACGAGTTGAAACCTTGCTTCAAGTTACCACTGCAACTCAGCTGTTAATGTAGGAGGAAGTTATCGCCTAATGAAGCTACTGAAGTATGTTATTCCTGAAAATATTGCCTGTAGCGTAACACCTCTACACGCATTCGGTCAGTATGTGTGACTAAGTCATGGGACAGCAAAGACCTCTGTCTAGTTACGTCTACCAGAGGGAAAGTAGTAAGCTGGTAACATGTATGTGGGCGCTCAGACTATTGGATGATGGCGATAATAGCAGTAGGCAGTGTTCTGGTCACTCACTGTATCGTACAAACGCTAATGGCCGTTGTATCTCCAAGTTACTAAGTAACTGCTTCAGCAGTTAAACAGAGAACCCACTCGTGGCGATAACGTATTACACCTTCTGGTGACAAACAGACCCCTACTATTTGAAACAGTTAACACAGAAAAGATAATACTCTATCATAAAGCGGTTACACCATCGGTGATTTCAGCTGTAAAAAGAAATATTAAAAAAGGTACGAAGATTTTTCTGTTTAGCAAAAATGACAAAAAGCAGATTTCAGAGTACATGACGGCTCACCACAGATGTTTTATCCCAAGTACAGACAGTGTTGAGGATCAGTGGACCAAATCCAAAAACCGGCCGGAGTGGCCGTGCGGTTCTGGGCGCTGCAGTCTGGAGCCGAGCGACCGCTACGGTCGCAGGTTCGAATCCTGCCTCGGGTATGGATGTGTCTGATGTCCTTAGGTTAGTTAGGTTTACTTAGTTCTAAGTTCTAGGCGACTGATGACCACAGAAGTTAAGTCGCATAGTGCTCAGAGCCATTTGAACCAAATCCAAAACCATAGTACAATATGCATTAGATGAGTATGTGCCAAGCAAGATCGTAAGAAATGGCAAACAGCCACCGTGGTACAACAACCAAGCTAGAAAACTGCTACGGAATCAAAGTGAACTTCACAGCAAACATAAACATAGCCAAAGCCTTGCAGACAAACAAAAATTACATGAAGCAAAATGTAGTGTGAGGAGGGCTATGCGAGAGAGGCGTTCAGCGAATTCGAAAGTAAAGTTCTATGTACTGACTTGGCAGAATATCCTAAGAAATTTTGGTCTTATGTCAAAGCGGTAGGTGTATCAAAACAAAATGTCCAGACACTCTGTGACCAAAATGGTACTGAAACAGAGGCTGACAGACTAAAGGCCGATATACTAAATGTCTTTTTGCCAAGCAGTTTCACAGAGAAAGACTGCATTGTAGTTCCTTCTCTACATGCACAGATGACAAAATGGTAGATATCGAAATAGGCGACCGAGGGATAGAGAAACAATTAAAATCGCTCAAAAAAGGAAAATCCGCTGGACCTGATAGAATACCAGTTCGATTTTACACAGAGTACGCGAAGGAACTTGCCCCCCCCCCCCCCCCCCACCCTCCTGCAGCGGTGTACCGTAGGTCTCTAGAAGAGAGTAGCGTTCCAAAGGATTGGAAAAGGGCACAGGTCATCACCGTTTCCAAGATGGGACGTCGAACAGATGTGCAGAACTATAGACCTAAATCTCTAACGTCGATCAGTTGTATAATTTAGGAACACGTATTATGTTCGAGTATAGCGACTTTTCTCGAGACTAGAAATCTACTCTGTAGGAATCAGCATGGGTTTCGAAAAAGGCGGTCGTGTGAAACCCTGCTCGCGCTATTCGTCCACGAGACTCAGAGGGCCACAGTCACGGGTTGCTAAGTATATGCCATGTTTATTGACTTCCGCAAGGCGTTTGATACAGTTTCCCACAGTCGTTTAATGAACAAAGTAAGAGCATATGGACTATCATACCAATTGTGTGATTGAATTGAAGAGTCCCTAGATAACAGAACGCAGCATGTCATTCTCAACGCAGAGAAGTCTTCCGAAGTAAGAGTGATTTCAGGTGTGCCGCAGGGGAGTGTCGTAGCACCGTTGCCATTCACAATATACATAAATGACCTTGTGAATAACATCGGAAGTTCACTGAGGCTTTTTGCGGATGATGCTCTAGTATATCGAGAGTTTTTAACGATGGGAAATCGTACTGAAATGCAGGAGGATATGCAAAAAATTGACGCATGGTGCAGGGAATGGTAACTGAATCTCAATGTAGACAAATGTAACGTGCTGTGAATATATAGAAAAATGATGCTACAATATAGCACGTTGGCAACTGTAAGCAGTTAATTCCATAAATTATCTGGGAGTGCGCATTAAGAATGATTTAAAATGGAATGATCATATAAAATTAATTGATGGTAAAGCAGATTCCAGACTGAGATTCATTGGAAGAATCTTAAGGAAATGCAGTCCCAAAACAAAACGAAGTAGGTTACAGTATGCTTGTTCGCCCACTGCTTGAATACTGCTCACCGGTGTGGGATCCATACCAGATAGTGTTGATAGAAGAGATAGAAAACATCCAACAGAGAGCAGCGCGCTTCGTTACAGGATCGTTTAGTAACCGCGAAAGCGTTACGGAGATGACAGATAAACTTCAGTGAAAGTCTCTGCAAGAGAGATGCTCAGTAGCTCGGTACAGGCTTTTGTTGAAGTTTCGAGAACATACCTTCACTGAGGAAGCAAGTTGTATATTGCACCCTCCTACATGTCGTGAACAGGCTATGAGGATAAAATCAGAGAGATTAGAGCCCAAACAAAGGCATACCGACAATCTTTCTTTCCACGAACAATACGAGACTAGAATAGACGGGAGAACCGATAGAGGTACGCAAGGTACCCTCCGCCACACAACGTCAGGTAGCTTGCGGAGTATACATGTAGATGTTGATGTAGATGTAGATATGTAGAAACCTGAACTAAGAAATTGTAATGTGAACATATAATTTATTTATGAATAATAAGTATATCCCCCATTGCAAATGCCTGGTTCTCTGACACTATGTACGAAATAAACATTCCCACTACTGTTGGATAGCCTTTAAGATAATTCGTTATAGTAATGCCTTCAATTAGGCAGAAATCATTTTAGAATGTTTAAATTACATTATTTCATAATTCTATGTTGTAGCAATCGATCTTTGTCGAATAGAATCTTTGTCTTCTTGCCTAACCCCAGAGGTATCGGCTTTATACTCTTAATATGACTCGTGTACTGTAATGCAATATAAAATTTTCCTTAATAATATGCAGCTGAACGTCTTTTCTTGTGTTTGCAAGGAATGCTGTTTACCTGGAGACAGGTGGAGAGGAGTCACCGGCAGCAACACGTGAGCGCGCCGCCCGTGGCGCTGCGGCCGCGCCGGCGTGTCCGTAGCAGCAGCGCCCAGCTGGCAACGTCGCCGGACCGGACGACCGCAGCGTGTGCGGCCAGCACATCCGTTTGTGGGGAGGACGCATCCTCCCTACCACAAAGGCAGCGCCCGCAGCGGCAGCGGCAGCGGCGGCGACAGCAGCAGCGCTCGGGCCTGAGTTACTGTCGACATTAACACCGTGACGCCTCCACCGCAGATAAAACTGAAATTTGTGCGCCACCATTCCTCCTACGGCACGTCGTTGTTGTTTCTATGACCGCACGTAGCTGGTATGGTATAAACTGCTGAGCCTCGTCGTCACAATAAACTGAAACTTGTACACACTCACTAGAGTGACGTCATCATCAACGTGCCATCGATGACATCTGCAGACCACTACTCCTGAGGTGTATCATAGATGGGCACTGACAATGGGAATAAGAAAGGGTTGCCTTGCATGGTCTTACCTTCATTATTTGTAATTCACTACACACTCCAATACAACACGTTTAGAAATCCGGTCCAGTCATGCCATAGGACATCTTTGAAAGCTGAAAATGCAATGGGCATTCTTCTACTCCTACAATTGGAAAGAGGAAAGCTAACTGACTCTACGATTACTCATGCGCTTCGAATTAAACACACATTTATTCATCGAAAATTTACTCATGATGAGGTTATGGCTAAAGGCTAACATATAACGCCGATACGAGATAAAAGTAAATAAAGTCAGTATTGTAGTTTCCCCAAGCAATCGTTCTCCGACCCATGTATATATGATAAGCAAACAGTAGCAAAACAATCAGTTGTGCTAGATGAGACAAGGTTGGTTATTAAAAATCATATTTCCGTAGTGGGTGTCTTTGACAGATGCATTACTCTATTCACGCTGGACCTCTTGTATATCATCACGATGTAGCGAATTGTTTTCTTGTTATTCAGCCTCATACAATGGTGAGATTCCAGTGGGGAACCTTACCCCTATTGCTCCGCCACAAACTTCAATTATTATTTTAACAGCACAGACATAATTAGGAAACATAAAGAAAATATTAAGAAGCAAAATGACTACAAAATTTTTACGTGAAATATTATCCCAAGGAGATTTGTTCTGATCCTCACTCGAGCCATGCACAATTCACAAAAAAGAAATAAAAATACTAATTACATAATTCCACAAAATGTTCATCCACATAAAATCTGTATGTACCTGATACGTCAGTTCAAGCCGTACTTCATGATTTCCACAACTAAAAGTTAATTTGACATGTAAGTTTCAGCACAAAAAAAAAAAAAATGGCTCTGAGCACTATGGGACTTAACATCTATGGTCATCAGTCCCCTAGAACTTAGAACTACTTAAACCTAACTAACCTAAGGACAGCACACAACACCCAGCCATCACGAGGCAGAGAAAATCCCTGACCCCGCCGGGAATCGAACCCGGGAACCCGGGCGTGGGAAGCGAAAACGCTACCGCAGTTTCAACACAAACGACATGATTATGTATGAGGTGTGTGATCAATCATCTCTTTCGTTTTAAATGAACTAAGCTAACTGCATCACAGACTGATCGCTAAATCAACTAATGTTATGAAGACACATTTTGGTGGCCACGCAAAGAAACGTAGGGGCAGCTGCATTCTACAGGTCAATACAAATCTCTTGCATGCATCACGATCATAAGTCCAGCGCCGGTGCACAGTTATTGTAGTTAAGGGGTTGTCCTGTCACAACTACCAGTTTTCCTTGGCCGCACTACCATTCGCCTTACACGTAACATCGTTGTGGAGAGCGTCCATTGTGTTCTGGGGCATATACAGCGGTAGCAACTGACGGGAATATCAGTGCCTCAAACCCGCAGGAACTATCCTCAGCCAGTTGACGTGTTACCGCCAAGGTTCACCTGTAATCAGAAGAGGGGAGGTAGAGTTGCTTTCGTGCCATTATGAGCCTATAAATTGCCGCTGTGGAGAGGTACGAGTCATCTTACTAATGATCAACCCGTTGACTCTGCTCGCCTGTGTGCTCCTCTAGGAAGCTTTGCTGCTACCCTCCCAGACATTGGGACCATTACCCTATCGCAGTGCGATACACAAAATATACTTAGTCTACATACAAAATAAATCTTTACACAGAATATTAATAAAAATTTTCATTACATAGCAAACAATCTACAAAGACTATTACAAGCTGTGTGTTAATGCACCTTTGTATGTCTCCCTTGGAACACTCAGTTCAACTGTTTACTAACGCTTCCATAATACTGGGTAGCATCTCTTTTTTACATCATCCAAACACTTCAAGATTTAGGACAACGAGGCTCTATTTAGGATGAGGGTGGTTTTAGTTTACAAGGCCCACACTCCCATTACCATGAAACAAACTATATAACAAAAACACATTACAAGCCCAAAAAAAAAAACTTCTTATCAGCTCTACCAACACGATACAGCAGAGCCGGCCGGTGTGGCCGTGCGGTTAAAGGCGCTTCAGTCTGTAACCGCGTGACTGCTACGGTCGCAGGTTCGAATCCTGCCTCGGGCATGGATGTGTGTGATGTCCTTAGGTTAGTTAAGTTTAATTAGTTCTAAGTTCTAGGCGACTGATGACCTCAGCAGTTGAGTCGCATAGTGCTGAGAGCCGATACAGCAGACTTCCGCTGTTACAGTAGTGGATCATCTTTTCCTTGTACTCTTCACACAAATCCACTATCGCAAACTGCAATACATACTGAATAATACACTAAATGGTTGTCACCATTGCTCTTCATTCTTGACCCTCTACTAGAATTACAGAATCAACAGCTATAAGATCTACGTACCTACACAAATGGTCGCTCACGATCTACATACCAGTCAAAGGCAACTCGAAGTTGTTAGTACTGAGCAGCAGTAAGAGTTACACAAAGAGCAAAACAGTGAATTCGTTACTGCGGTCATTCCTGTCTTGTTTCAACAGCATCTAAGACCCCATTTAATCTAGAATCTGTGAACGCATACAACAAGCTACATATATGGTTAAGCACTACGCAAAACAAAATCTCAGTCATAAACCCCCACACTGACATAAACATATTAACACCCGCCTTCCTTTCCTTGTAATATACTCCATCGCTTCATTTGTATTCCCATCCCTTCTTGATACCTTCTCAGTGGAGCCTGATAGGCTTAGATCCTTCAATTTCCTCGTTGTGACTTTAAGGAATAATTCTATTTCTTAATTACTTTTGACCTACTTATCTTTGGGCATTGTGGTCACGATGATTTTCCTATGGTTCGGTCACACATGGTCACACTACCTCAAGCGCTAAAAAAAACCAAACAAGAATCGTGCTCACAAGCTTTCAATTCTCTTCGCTTCTTCGATTCACCTCTGCTTTATTGGAAATCCATTACAACATCTACACAACTCTACCCACCTCTACATTCATTTGCAGGAACTAACATCAAAAATCACCAAGCACTCTCTTCGCTACTAACACTTAAATTCAATAAAACCTTTTTCTCAGCAACATTAGTCGTACACTCGCAATATGACACCAGAAAAATCTTCTTGTTCACTGCTTTATCGTTCACGGAAATGAAAACCGCTACTGCGAATATTCTGTCATCTACAATGCGTCTGAGAGATCAAGACAAATCACTATTCATATCTTCGAAAAAGAAACTAATAACTTTCCAGCACTTTATTAGAGGACAGTGGTGAAATCAGGAGCTGGCTGTGGATGATATAGCGATCTTAGACTTTTACCAACCAGATTCTATCTCATCAGGTTAGTCCCAAAATATCCTGTTCTTCAATACATGACGTATGCTATACCAGGAAATCTTTTCGTGATAAACAACACTACGAGAACCACATTCACATGAAGGACTCTGCGGATGCAAAATGGTCCTCTATATACATGAAACATAATATTACAAAAGATTACTGTTTTTTAGATAAACTGTAAGCCTTCATCAGCACTTTAACTCTTTCTGTCAAACGTATACCATGTAATGGTCCCTTCTGATGCTTTTCGTCTCTCAGCGGCTCTCCATATTTCCTCAGTCACCAACCATACAATTACAGCGGGTCTCTCCCTATGGATCGAAAGTAATCAACTTCCCTGATCATACTAGCTGGCCGTTTGTTCTTCGAAACTATGATGGTTGCCATCATTGTTGCTCCATGCACGAATTTTTTAATTACTCACTAAACATTTTCCAAGAGTATATCCGAGTTCCCGTTTCGTGCATGCCAGTACAAAGAAATCATCATCTCTGGCGCTTTCGTTACCCTCACTCCTGCATTTGATGCAGGGTGATACTGAGAACTATATACTGTAATAATCATCATCTGATGTAGAAGTTTTTGCCGTCTGTGAGATCTCCATTGAGGTCCATCATCTGACATTATCTTGTCTACTATTCCCGCATCGCTTACAAGCCCCTCAGCAAACGGCTTGGGCACAGCCTTTGCGTAGTACTTTACAAGGGTGCAAACGACACGTATTTTGAAGTCACTTCAATCATGTCCAATACATCATACAACCAAAAGTGCTCGAAAAGAGAACACAGAGAGTTAGATTGCAGAATCTGAATAGGTGAATAGGAGAACACGTGTCCACAACTCCATTAAATGCACGTCCATAAATAAAAGATAGGTACTACAAATCTGAAGCTCTGCACGTAAATGAAACACAAATTCTCAACAAAAACGATAATACGGGAAGCATCCTAAAGAAAGAACGAGTGACTATGCCGAAAATTCTTGGCTCAGGTGCGGGGTAGCCCACGCGGTCTATGGCGCCTTGCCATGGTTCAGACGGCTCTCCCCCTCGGAGATTTGATTCGTCCCTAGGGCATGGGTGTGTATGTTGTCCTTAGAGTAGTTAGTTGAAGTTAGATTTAGTAGTGTGTAAGCCTAGGGACCGATGACCTTAACGGTTTGGTCCCGTAGGCACTTACCATAAGTTTACAAAAATTTTCTTGGCTCAGAGGGATGGATGCAGTTAGAAATCCGAGTAATTAACAGAGAAATTCAGATCTGGCGGTAAACATTAGAAAACGCAGACCGAAACGTTATGAACGTATCCGAAGCCTACACACAAAACTATGACAAATACAGAAAAATTAAGGTAGAGTGGAATTAGTAGGTGGGAAACTGTGAAGGCAGTGTGAAATCTGTTGTGTGGTACAGCTGGAGAATGAAGTTCCAAAAAGTGGACTAAATAAAGAAAACTAGTCAGTAGAGAGAACAGGATAGCGATACGGAAGATCAAGACATTGATTCTAGAAGCACTGCATGATTCAACATGGCCCTTACGCAGATAAGAATAATAATACACAAGAATAAAAAAGCTGATAGAAGCCGACCTCGGGGTAAATCGGTTTGCAGTCCAGAGAAGTGTGGGAACATGCGAGGCCTTTCTGACTACGTGATTTATCTTAGGAGATAGACCGCAGAAAGGGAAACTTTCACTTTCAGTATTTGTAACTTAACAGAAAGCTTTCGACACAATGTTGACCGAAATACACACTTTGAAACGCTGAAGGTAGCAATATTAAACTGCAGAGAGGGTTCGCTTACCTATGATTTAATTCAAACTGTGAAATAAAAGAGTCGAAGGGTATAAAAGGAAGGTAATGGTTTAGGAACCAGACAGACGCATAGCCTTTTCCCATTGTTCTTCGCTATGTACACTGTGCAAGCAGTGAAGGAATCTCAGACGTATTTGCTGACATAATTAAAGTTTAGGAAGAACAAATAAAAAGTTGTGCTTTTCCAGTCATAAATTCTATCAGAGTTGACGAATGACTTGCAGAGAAGTTGAATGGGGTGGACAGTGACTTGAGAAGATGTTATATGCCGATCAACAAAACTAAAACGAAGATAATGGAATACTGTCGAATCACATCAACTATGCAAACAAAATTATAGTAGAAAATATGACACTAAAAGTAGTTGACGTTTTTTGCTGTTTCGGCAGCAATACAGCTGAGGGTGGCTGAAATAGAGCCGATATAAAATCAAGACTGGCCATAGCAAGAAAAGTGTTTCTGAAAAAAAGGATAGAATTTATATTTAAATGCTAGGTATTGTATTCTGAAGGTATCTGTAAGACAAAAAATAAATTTGTGTTCCAATGTGACTAGGTCGTTAGGACGTATCGTAGAGATACACCAAAATTTGAAACCAATAGGCGAGTTCAAATGGATGTAGATTGTAGTACCTATGATGAAGGAGGACCACAACATCGATAAATCTAATGTAACTCGTCTTGTAAGGCCGATGATGTGGAAATTCTGACTATAGTTGGACTTCGAAATATATTCGAATGACGCTGGACTTTAAAATATTTCGGAGAGTCGTTGGACATTGAAATATTATCCACAGTTGTCGAACTTAGAATCATTCGAGGTCGTGGAAAATTTGATTTTACGGAGGGAGCTCTGTACTTCGAAATATTTCGACTTTCGGACTAAAATATTATATATAAAGTGAATATGACAGGAAACTATCGGAGCGAAGAACAGTAGCCAATTAAAATCATCGTGACAAGCATTGTTACTGCGTTGCGGATTTAATAAATGCAATTATTCTGATAAACTCTTTCATTTTAAAGTATATTGCTGTCACTGTATTTTCTTAACAAAAAGCATCGCTATCCCGAGAACTGATGTCGGTTAAATTTCGATGAGCACGAAAGTAAACCACGTATATCCCTAGGGCCCCGGTAATTCCATAACTAGAAGACTCTTAAAATAATTATTTTATAAAATCCCAGAGAAAGTGGAAAATGAAGTGGAATTATAAAGAATCTCCTAATGTCTTGCAAATAAAAACACAGGAGAAGACACTAACTAATTTATTAAAGGAGACACCATCTCATATCTACAGTACGAACCCCATGCAATGACCATCATACAGATTGAGAACCAAATGTAATACATACTTGACCGCTGGTGAGAAATATTCATCGACCTTTCGTTCAGTTCTGTAATTAATTATGTCGGGTCGTGTGACATATTAAACAATATTTAAGTAAGTGAAGGATTGGGAGAAACAGAACGATCCGAAAGCGAAATGTGTAATTCAGCCGACCAATCGCATCTCGAATTTTGTTGTAAAATACACGCAAGTTGTAAATATTGTGATAAATTGGTAAAAAATGAGACCGAAAATAGGAGAACCATCTGATGACATCTTTGTCTGTGGACATATAGCCTCAAACTAGTTGCCGAAAGTAATTCTCTGATGCAGCATTAGTGGTGCGTGCTCTGACCTTCATCAGCCTGCATTTGGTAAGCAGAGGACAGGCGGCGCGTCTCTAGGTGTGCTCGATTATTATCGACGCAACCACTATAGCTTGCCAGTGCCTCTATTGTCTGGTGAGCTATGCGGTTTCTGCAGGGGACGATAACCAACGTGTGACGCAGGTTCACGTCTGTGATCTCTGCCCGTTGCGCTGCAGCTCCCAATTAATCAGAGTGCAGTGCTCTACTGGCACAGACTGTAGGGCGGTTACGTGGTTGCCTCAGGGAGCCTATTTATACTCTAGTAGTCAAGCCACGGTGTAACTGTTACAATGATATTTGTTTCTAAATCCGGAGGCAGATGAATCCCATGAATTCGCGTGCGTAGACGAGGTTCAAAAAGAAGGTAGTCCTCATTGGATATATAGATTCCCACTACGTCCTACCTATGTCACTCAATGTCTACATTTTTACCACTTTCAGTTCCTCGTCACAAAATCGATGTGCATTTATGTACCATTGTCAGGAACTCTTGGCTGCCTCTAGAATCATGGATACCCTTGCAAAACTACTCTGATGTCTTCTTTTCTACCACAAATTTTTAATTAGCACCCTGGAATCAGAATAACTTCAAGGCAGTATAAATCAACACACTCGTTGCTGATGATCACTCTAAAGCCATCGAAAGGTTTTGTTGATTCCGAAGGTTACTAAGGCATCCCCTCGTCATTTACATCTACACATGTTCTTTGCAAGTCGCTACGAAGTACTTGACGGAGCATACCTTTTACTATACTAGATATTATGCCTTTTTGCTGTTTCATTCACAGGTGAAATGTGGGAAGAATGACTGCTTGTACGTGTCTGCGTGTAATTTTGCCAACACGATCTCTGTCAGTTAAATAGCCAGGGAACCGAAGAATGTGGCAATCTTTGCCATAGAAGCAGTTCTCATTTTCTTAAGAAGTTCGCTTGAGATTTACGTGTACATATATTTACGTAACTCCGCAAGCCAGCATACTGTGCATGGCGGTGGATACCTTGCATCACTACCAGTAATTCTCTTTTTCTAATCCACTCTGAGATCAAGCAAGGGAGAATCAACTATACGTATACCTCCCATCGAGCCCTGATTTCCCTTAAAACGACTTCGAATGCCACACCAATTTGTACGCTGATAGCAGAAGATTTGGTATGTTGTTAGCCACAAATTCCGGTTCTCTCAACTTTCACAATTATGTCCTAAGCAAAGAACGACGTCTTCCTCCACAGTACAGTATCTCAAATAGATCATGCAGTTGCTAGCCACACCACAGCAGCTTGCTATAAAGTGACTTTGATCTGCAGAGATGACAAAAGCAGGAAGAAATCTTGGAGATGATTGGCTGCTCGTGAGCATCGCGGAGCACAGTTACAGGCGTTCATCTGTTTAGACTATACGGCCCTGTAAGAGCTGTCTGCGGAAACACGTTGTTATGTTAAAATCGTAGGGCTTGAGCTAGCGAGGTGAAATTCATAAGATACAGAATGTCATACACTCACCTCAAGCTTTGTTGCGCACCAAGATAAAATCGTATCTATCAAACATCGTTGGTTCAATTAAGAATACATAAATTTTATAAACAATTTAAAATAAGCTTTTTACATCCAAATCTATAAATGTACATTTTTTGTTTGATGGCCTGACAAGTGCCGCTCAAAGTCAGACACTGCTATTGGATTCCCAATGTTTTACTCGTTACCTTCCGTATATTCTCGTCATCCATTCACCTAGCCCGTTCTTTGCCCTTATACTGTACTGCTACGTTCTGATTTCAGGTAGCGTTTCTTTCCTGCTCCTTTCTCATCTGTTGTTACCACCATTGCTCTTTTTTGTTAAATAAGCGTTTATTTTTAGCGTAAACGATCTTTTTTTATAAAATATATACTTCGTATCGTTTTCTTTATATTTCGCTCTTATTTACTGTGTTTTTAATAGTGCAGAGAATAAACATAATAGTCACAGTCTATCTATTTTATTCCGACGTGACCTGAATAACTATCCATTTCTTGCAGCATACTCTGTATCGCAATGATCCATTGAGATATTGTAATTGCCTACGTTTAGTATTTAGCAACATTTTTACTTTTATTATTAGCAGTATTACTACGATGAGGAATATGTAAACCAGTTAGCAGACAAAACATATTTTGGTCAAACTAAAAGTCGGCCATTTAAGTAAGTGACATTAATCTGGTAGTTACGAAGTTGTGTATTTGAATTTATTTGAATTCTGTTTTGAAACACTCTGCATCTCCAGTGCCGTAGTTCACCTCCAGGCTTAGGCCGCCTGCCACTGCCTCAATTGTAGCTTGTATCTCTCCCTGCTTCAATCTCCTTCTATTATTCCATAGTGTGCCTGATATATCACCGTCCATCTTCAGTTCTTTCAATTTCTAGATACCTATTCTAACCATCACTACCTTCTTATAACCCCAAAGTCGATTAATTAATTCTGAAGTAAGTTTAAATCTGGGTGGCTGGCCAAAATTGTACAGCACTTGATACACTGAGATAGTGAGAGGTAGCAATGGCAGAATATAAATAAACGGCTTTCATAGTACCCATTCATTATTGTTAATCATTGTTGCCGAAAGTTGTAGGTTCGTAATCCATGACCCTGCCTGCCACATTCTCAATTGCAAATTCATATACTGGTCTAGGGGGTGTTCAGTTACATTTTCTTAAATGGTATGAACAGTGGTTGAGTTTCTGTTGTTGTCGAATAGATATATTTATAGTTATTTCATTTCAGAATTCAAATATGTTCAACCTCCATGTTAACACAAACATTTAATGTTTAATAACATTTAATGTTTAATAACTTTGAAACCAAATATCGCATCGAAGGCACGTTTTCACTCACGCAGCCATCTAATGTTTGTCTTTTCAATTTTGTGACTGGTTTTTCTGTACTGGTATGTTTCGGTTTTTGTTTAGAGTTTCCCTTACTTCGTATCTGCTATATTCAAATACTTCGACTGTGGCAGCTACCCTCTGCAGAGCGCTGGAACGGTCGGAATTTTCCCACCTCATGTTCAGAGCGATCGGCTAGCTGACCTGCAGTCAGGATACATTAAATGTACTCGCAGCTGCAAACATGGCGAACCATCAGTTGTACAATGGAATGGCGACAGTGACAACTGGTACTGGACCGGGACCCGAACACGGATTTCCCGCTTGTCGTGAGCGGTGCCCTTACCTTCTGGCTATCCGGGCGCGACCCACGGCCACACTCAAAGTTCTATAACTCGTTAACCATGTGTCTGGTTCCTGTACTCGTACACCTACTACGTATGTTCCCGTAGGAGTGAGATATTTTACTTGGAAGTCGCTTGCCCGGTGTCGACGGATAAATAAGGTATTTAGTTCCTGGGCTATTCAGAAATACGACGGAAAGTTGCATCAGACATGTATGTGCAGCCACCTACTGATCACGCCGCAAAGTTTGTCCGGCCTAGCATAACACCTTCTGTTGTTATTGTTTTAATAGGCATTTGCGGGATGTATGTCCTCAGTATGTATCACCTTTAGTTATTGGATACTCGTTACTTGATGTGATATTCCGACGAGTGGGTAATTGGTATCAAGACAAAGGGGAACGTTGTGGCTGACTACTTAAAGAAATACAAACCTATGTAACACCATCCCTAGTACGGTAGGCAGGGAGGGAGGCGAACTCACTGAGGTATTAGTTGGCTGCAACAACTTCAGTCTAAAAGTAACAGGTCGCTTCCTTACAGAAACGTTGCTTTCCTCAATTTTTTTCTATTTTATGCAGAATACTGTAGTACGTGTTTTCCTGCCAGACAAGAGTAAATTGTACACTACTTACTCATGCTGTAAATTTTTAATACAGGCGGTAAGTTTTTTATCTAATGAGGCCGTTAGTCGGTCGCATATGAGGTCTCCTACCGAGCGGTAGCGAGCAACACCTTACACTCGCAGTGTGGCGGCGTAGTTTATTTGAACCCATTTGAGTAATTACTCCTTTGAGGTTCTTAATTTTCCTACCAAAAAGCTTCAAGGCGTTCACGATACGTCTCACAAAGCAGGACACACGCGCCTGAGAGTAGAGCGAAACACGCATTTTCTTCCTTTTCTTACCCCGCATAACAGATGAGGAGCATAGACGGTGTGCACCTTTCATCTTTCCCTCGTAAAACTTCAAAGGGCTAGTTTCCACTTCACATTTTATTTACAGCAGCAACAGTATTGTTTCTCAGACCCTACAATGACGCTCCGGTGAGCGACCCCCGTTAAGGCATTACGCGTTTAACGTGACTTCTTGTGAGGAGTCGTCAGCTTTTTCGCCATCTTAAAGGAGCACTAATTTCCGTAATCAGCTTGTAAAATAGTTGTGATGCATGATACATGTGTGGAAAGTACTTTGGATATTTGTGGGGAAAAGTGCCGCATCGCGACGTTTCAGAGTATTTGTAAACGAATCTTTCGTACAGTACGGATTTATTCTCACAATACTGCTGTTATAGACTGGAACTAAGTCTGTACTACAGCGATCCTTTTACCTCTTTTCAACGCTTGGCTCAAAAATTTCCAGATGTTCTTTGCGCTTGCCGCTTACCATTAAATCATTTCATTTCCCACTACAGCCGACATATTCCTCCGAGAGAATCAGAAACTGTACTGTTATGTAAAATAATTCACATTTATTCTTTGGTATCTGTTGCATATTTTTGATTGTAATTATGTGACTTATTTCGATCACTCGGGACCGACTTCAGAGCTGAGTATTTGCGTCAGCAACCTGTCTTGTCCGTTACATGGTGCTGAACAGACATGACGGGTTGCTGACGGAACTACTTGGGTCTGATTCGGAATGATCAAAACATGTCATATAACTACAAATGTGTAGCAGAGTCTTAAGAATGAATGAGAATTTTTTTAGCAACATATGTCGTTTGGATTGACACAAACCATGTGTGCAATGCAAGTGTGTGGTGAGAGGTTCAGGGTAAAAAATAATATGAAGGAAAGGAAGGAAATATCAATATGATAGCGATACTAGGTGGAGAAGACCAGACGTCATAATTAAATAGGGCAGGCTAGTGGACATCGAGTCGAGCGACATGTTCCACGTAACCACAGGTCTTAAATGGGCAGTTGCTGAGCTACGGCCATTAAACAACAGCCACTTTACGATGACATCTGAAAGAGTGTACATTTAAATGGTCTCGTTCCAGATAACACATCTTATGTTAATGAGTGCAGTTATTAATTGCATTAGCATAAAAACTGATGCAGATTTGAAGTTTCTATCCGCTACTGGCTACTTTGGATGCGAATATTCTCTGATGTTTGCCGGGTAAGGCATGCTGGTGACATAACTATGGAAGTGGTATTCTTAATTAAAATTAAAAGGAAGGTCAGAGTTGGCCGTAATATTGATGTTTTATTGATAGCAGGGTCGAGTTTCGAACACATAGTGATCGTCTTCAGTGCTGGACAAATTTAACTCTGACACTTGTATCAAGTTATCAATAACCAAAACTAAAAGCGATCACAATAATAGTATTCATTTCCTAAGATTATAAGAAGTTCTACAGAAATAGATTGCGGTAAAATATTGGACATGTGATAGAGTTCGATACAATACTATTTATGCTAATGGTTTTTAATGTACTGAGATCACGCCCAATATATCAGTAAGTCTGGCGGTGAAAAGGGAAATATAAATTAGATTTTAAGTATTAGTCTTTCGCAGAACAAATTTTTGACAACAAAAGCTTGAAATTCATACTCCGGCTCTGCATACTGAAACATAACAATAAATATGCACAGCAGCAGCTCACTTCAACGAATCTGCGCCGTTTTACATTCTTATACACGTTTTCTAACTGGACAAATTACACGTTCTTATTATTGATTGACCGTCATTTTATGGGCGTAACCCCACAGTAGTGCGTTTCAGACCCATGGGTATCTGGAAAATTCTGCCCCATGTGAAGTACCTTACCCTGCTATGACTTCATTATAAGGTTGTCTCCAAATTGTTTATGCTATGGAGTAGGTATATTTGCTGTTCTTTTTGTGTGTGTGCACGGAACCGATCGCGTCGACCACAGGCTACGAAATTTAGAAGCACTCTTGTCTTCTCTGAGACTGCTTTAGATCTGACATCGTTGAGTACAGCTATACACAAGTACAGTGTTTCGTCTAACCTTCTGGCGCTAGCCCGACAAGTGTAACATTAGTAGGATTATCAGAGACTTCAAATTTGGTTGGTCGTTTCTAGATGGGGCAATAGTGATACGGAAATACGGGACATGGAGGAACACAAGTAACAGTATGAGCTAATTCGGATCAAGTGCCTGTGTGCACAGCGACAGTCGAATAATGATATTTTAAGAAGTGCAGCAGTGAGTCGCAGAAATCCATAATTTATTGCAAATCTATATTTCGACTATAACACAGGCAACAAGGGTGCATTACCAGAAGAGTCATACAGTTACCTTTACGTCAGGGCATAAACTTGTCACAAATGACACTAATCTTTATATGACACTGTCATGTAAAGGCTAGTGTCAATTGTTACAAGTTCCTGCCCTGATATATTAGTAACTGTATGGCTCTTCTGATAATTCACCGTTTATGAATATGTTATAGACTAAATATATATCTACAACGAATTAAGGATTTTTGGGATTAACATTTGCCCTTCCTTAAATTTCAATGGTATTAGGCTGTGATGTACGCTCTGGCTACTTACGTATACGCACCCTGCTATCAGAAGTTTCGCTAACTGAAAACTTTAATTAACCACACATTCCTGCTACTTTTTATGTAAAGAATTTCAAACAGCCTTAGCTTGTGAAATGAGTCAATGGTGAGGCAATGTAAATAAAATGATACTGGATGTTGTTGGATTATAATAATCTCGGATAAAATAACGGAACCAAACCAGACTTAAAGTCACTTTCATTAAAGAAGAACTGAGTGGGTTTAAAATTAATATGACGCGTTTACTGTAAACATGGGAGTTTTAGAAATCGATATGGATGGCATCTAAGACAGAATAGCAAGAATTTCGTCGAAAATAAACAAACTAAATCCATCGAAAGTCACTGAGTACACGAAATTGACTGCTCACATCCTGTGTACCAAATATTTTGAAAAGTTGTTGAAACTTAAAATGCAGTAAATCTCATTACAAGATGACCGAGAGGGATTTTAATGTTAAAGGAAAGCAAAACGACAGAATTCTTCTTCAGTAATAACTAGAGACAGGTTTCCAAAAATGTGACAGACAGTACAATAGTAGTACTGGGCTTGAAGAGAAACCTGCATGTTCTTATTGCATTTTAACAGAGTAAAACGAATAGAAAATAGATTTGGAACGAATTGAACTGAAATAGAAATGAAATTCACAATGTTTCATTTCGTAAGAAAGAAGTTATACAAATATGATGATCCTAAACCAGTTTCATAGTTTTTATAGATTTGTAAGATGCAAATAAAATACAGACAGAAAGCTAATAAGAACCTATTTCATCGGGCAAAAGTCCAGAAATGAGCATGTATTCAAACATAGGGGTAAATCACATTAAATTAAGCAACGTCTCGGGAAATGAAAATTGTACTGACAGACGAAAGAAGTAATTATTTAATGAATGCGCTTTTGTATGCAGATAATGAAACTGCAAGCACAAAGAAAGAAATAAACAACATTAGAAATCTGATATAATCTGCTAAAGCAAGCCGGCCGCGGTGGTCTCGCGGTTCTAGGCGCTCAGTCCAGAACCGCGCGACTGCCACG
Organism: Schistocerca americana; assembly: GCF_021461395.2. NCBI lineage: Eukaryota > Metazoa > Arthropoda > Insecta > Orthoptera > Acrididae > Schistocerca > Schistocerca americana. The sequence continues at coordinate 958,879,847 of NC_060119.1, forward strand.
GTCGCAGGTTCGAATCCTGCCTCGGGCATGGATGTGTGTGATGTCCTTAGGTTAGTTAGGTTTAAGTAGTTCTAAGTTCTAGGGGACTGATGACCACAGATGTTAAGTCCCATAGTGCTCAGAGCCATTTGAACCATTTTTTTGCTAAAGCAAGCAAAACAATTCGTCTCTGACTTCGAGTGAATGTGAAATTATACTGTAAAACTTTGTTAAGTGAAACAACAGAAAACAGTAGAAGTATGGGGAAACAAAGCTTAAGTTGGGCAAAAAAAGTATTTCATAAGTTAAGAAGTCACAACAGCAAAGAAGGAGTCCAACAATCGTTTCAAGATTCCTTTAATGTCTTTTTTGTTTAGTAGAGGAATAAAAAGACCCAGATACTTCAGAAGAAGAACTGCATCATTCCGTAAGTTCTGTTAGATGATGTGTATAGATTTGTTCGAGGTATGAGGAAAGGAAATACATCTGGAAGTGGTGTTTCAATAGAACAGCGCCAAACAGGAGTTTACTTTATAATAATGTACTTTATATCCACAGACAGTTTGCAGGTGGAGACAAATCCACTGTTAATAAAGGTATTGTAATTGATTTCTTTGTAGGGATCTTGATAGAAGGTGTAAAACTATCAGTCTCCTGTGCATAATGCACAAGACAGCGACAGCAGTTATATTCACTTGCACAGGCAGAGTATTTGATGTCACACTCAGCAGAAGCTTTTGCTATTCTAGATTAATATAGCAAATGGACCACATTTTAGTCTTAAATGACACTTCAGGAATGAGTATTCAGCACGGTTAAGGGTTTACCTTTGGCTTGTAGATTTCTCGAAACTTTATACTCATTTTCAACAGAAATGTGTACCACCAATCTTGTAAAGAAAGGAAAGTATTTAACTTATTGACCTCACGACGAATGTATACATTATTACTACACCTTTTATTATATTAAATCGGACAAATGGGAGATTTCATTATGAAAACCGAGTCAAAGAAGTGAATTCATATGGTTAATTCTATCGTCAGCAGCTCTAGACGAAGTTATGAAATTTGGAAAACTCAGAAACAATACTGTTTAATAGAACATAATGTGAATCACCAACATGATGTTTATAACATTGTTATCTTCTCATTTAACGAAGATAACCTCCACATGAATGGAAGGCCGTAATAGAGAAGGTAAGAGTTTATATCTTCAAACCAATTATACAATACTAAAATAATGTGTAATCAGAACATAGAAAATAAAATATTAGAAATCAGTAACGAATCAGGGAATGAGGTGAGGGAACCACGTACTCCGAGGATTTGAAAACAATGGCCAGATTTAAACAAAAGTAGAAAAAAGAACAGTAGTGTGGACAGCTGTTAGTAAACTCCAGTTATCAAACCAAATTTCCAGTGAGTTTGAAACAGAGAGTTTAGCCTTGCCAGATGTCACGAGATTTGACCTACATTGAGACATGATCCTTTAATGTGGAAGTCATGCTAAATCAATGACTTTTTCAGAGGGAACTGATCAGTCGCAGATTGGAAATTATAGTGACTCGCAGATTGGGAATTATAGGTGGAGAGAGGTATCAGTCCCTTGTATTACGAAATGAGATGATGGGGACGATGTAATTGCGACTAAGGAAACGAAATGATTATGGACGTGACGTGCAGTCATATGGATGCATTCACTGACCAAGGAAGTTACTTGCTACGTTCCAAGACACAAGTAATACCGAGATTTAATTGCAAAACCTTCAGAAGCAGCGTCTAACCGGCTAGATGAAAATTTTGATGTTGCAGAAATTTAGAAGGCACCTGCATTGGTGACTACAAAACGCTTCATGGCTCTCAGCACTATGGGACTTAACATCTGAGGTCATCAGTCCCCTAGACTTAGAACTACTTAAACCAAACTATCCTAAGGACATCACACACATCCATGCCCTAGGCACGATTCGAACCTGTGACCGCAGAAGCAGTGCTGTTTCGGACCGACGCGCCTAGAACCGCTCGGCCACAGTGGCCGGCTGTGATTACAGATGCCTAAATTCTAGATTCGGCACTTTTACGATAGTATATATAAATTACTTGTAGAAGGAAAACTTTTCAAAGGAATTGTAAAAAAAATGGGGAGAGTTCTACCAACAACCTTCACAATTCAGGTATTCATTGTGCCACTGAGATCGCTTAACACATCTTCACAGTTTTCCATTATCCATCAGGCTAACTGGAGTTATTTTCCACCCTTATTACTCTAAATGACTTTGCCGCGCGGGATTAGCCGAGCGGTCTAGGGCGCTGTAGTTATGGGCTGTGCGGCTGGTCCCGGCAGAGGTTCGAGTCCTCCCTCACATATGTGTGTGTATGTGTGTTTGCCCTTAGGGTAATTTAGGTTTAGTAGCGCGTAAGCGTATGGACTGATGACCTTAGCAGTTAAGTCCCATAAAATTTCACACACATTTGAACATTTTTTTCTAAATGACTTTGGGTAATCCCCCTTCACTACTTATCCCAATGTTGCGTATCTCTTGACTTCGTCGTCGACGGAAGGTGAAAACCTACTTCTACTTTACTAACGAAACTTCAGTTTTATTAACTAACGCAATGCTGCAGTGTGCAACCTATGTTACTCCATCTGGGTGCTATGTCTGACTGGGAAATGTGTTTGCACCAGTTCACGACAATATACGGTGTTTGACGTCGTTTAATCCGTATCGGTTTCCATCCGGAAAAGGTGCGCGCGAATGGGCGACTGTCAATTGCACCCGTAGTAGCTGTTATTTCTCTGACTTCACCACTGGAGTCATTTCAGAAGACTTGTGCGGAAGAAGTGATACGTCTACTGATTCTCCTTGGACGAATACTCGCGAAAGTCTAACTGTAAACCTGCCTGTGACGCACAACCCTTGACATGTGATGTCTGCTGCCGTCGGTTCCTAGAGCTTGAGGAATCTCTCTGTAACGCTCAAGGACTTACTAAACGCAACGCGACATTTTATTACGAGACTTCTCAATTTCTCCTTGTAATCCTTCGTGTTGAGGACACCATACTATCATGTAATACACAGAAGTTGGTCGAATGAGTGTTTTGCAAGCCAGTAATCTTGTTGATAAAATACATTTCTCTAGGATTCATCTCTACAAATGTAAGCTTGACTTCTGCTTCCATACAACTACTTTTAAGTTGTCTTCTCACTTTAGATAGCCTACAAATTTTGCAGTTTGTACTGTTTAATGTACCATCAATAGTGTGACCGAACACTGACACCCACCAGGGTAGCTGAGAGCGCTAATGAGTTGCTTCCTGGACTCAGGTAGGTGCGCCAGCCCCGAGTCGAATCCGCCCAGAGGATTGACGACGATGGCCGGTCCACCGCCAGCCTGGATGTGGTTTTAGGCGGTTTTCCACATCCCGCTAGGTGAATACCGGATTGGTCCCCATGTTCCGTCTCAGTTACACGACTCGCAGAGATTTGAAAACGTTCGCAGTATTCCATGGCTCACACTAGATGCAGACAGTATTCGTGCGCTAATTCCGTCCCAGGGGGTTCGGGGTGGTGGCCATCAAGGAAGAAAGGAAATGTGTAACCAAACACTGACATGCGTTTCCAGTTATGAGTAGCATGTAAAATTTACTTATGGTGACAGTCTATTGAAAGCTCTTACACCAATCGTCTGTAGGCTGTAAATCCTCCTGAACTTCACTATAGCTGTCTCTGATGTTTCATCTTTCGTGTACACAACATCGTCCACGAAAAGCCTCGCCGAGATTAGGCCAACGTTGTCTAGGTTGTTTGTGTATATCATGCACAGAAATGGTCCTACGAACTATCCTCTACTAAATTCGGGGCATATATATCTGGCTACTGCATCGCGTTAAGAACAAGGTGTTACGTTTTATATACTACGAATACCTGAAAATGCAGTCATAAAGCTGGTCCTATAATCAGTAAGCTAGAATTCTGATCACCAACAGACACTTAATGCGCTACAGAAGTCAAGATATACGGTAAAAAGCTAGTCTCCAATATCTGAGGATTTCTATATCTCATGGACGCATTGCACCAGCTGAGTTTCAGCTCTCTGAGGAATTAATTTTGGTATAGGAGATTTGTGAAGTGTATAACTCAAAACACGGTAACATCAATCTTCTGATGCTGTCAAGAAGTCATTTTACAAGACATCCACAAATGATGTTCCTGTAGGAATCGTGAGGTATCTGGCAATCTGTAAATTATACTGCGGTAGAAATCTTTGAAATTAGTTGACACACGCCAGGAACGATACAAGGACTTCATCTATTTATTTCAACCTTTTAAGCAACTTCATAAATACTCCTCCTTCTTCATTCCCTTGGATTCCTTATTGTGAGTTACTACGTGTTTATGAAGATGTAAAAGCTACTAGGAGCCAGTCCGTCATTTGTGGTCGCCATTGTTCTGTCAGGCATTCACAGTTGCTCCGTGACACCGGTGATGTTACATCTATTACGCAGACCCTTTAGAAGGCGCATTGCATTGTACATTCAGGAACGTGCACACATATTTGAACATCTCATTTAAACCAACTTCCCACCACCAAAACATCCTTCACCCACCAAACGGGCATGTATTATGTACAGCGTGTGGTATCTGCCCCTGAAATTTCGAAGTGTTGTAGCTCCCAAAATAAAAATGATAGGAATGTAATTTAAATTGATGTATACACAGCTGATGTTACTGATTCCAGTGCATGATAGAAACAACTACTTTTCCACTTAAAAAACTGTATCTTTTTGCTGTAACTCTTTGGACAATAACACAATAAACAATGTTCATAGCTCCGCAGACAGTGTGACGTTTCTTATGGTAACCCACCGCAATAAATATTTCCGTTGCTACTATGTATATAGTAGTTACAGTAGTTACTTAATCACACAGTACTAGCAACAGATGGAAACAAACACGAAAAATAAACTACATACAAACACCCGGAAATGAAAAAAAAACACGAAAGATTTAATGGAAACTAAAAATGAATTATATGGTGAGGTACAAAAACAATGTAAATAGATGTAATCTTACGTGGGAAAGCTGCAGTCTCAATTAAACTTACGAGTACATCAACAAAAAGTTAATCGGATTGCTGACGTCGTTAAAAAATTTCAGGGAAGACCAGTTGAGACTGACAGATTCCTACTGAGTAGGAGAACATTTAATAATTGTAATTCATCCAACGAACTCATTAAGTTTAGCCTGTTTTGACTATTGGTGTCAGACTGATCTCCTTACCAGGTGTGATTACTACAAAAACTTCACATAGGATCAGTTTGTTTAGTCCCAGAACCGTTTCATCAAGGCAAGAGCTTCGATGATATTATCATCCAACTTGGTGGCAGGCGCTATAAGACACACATTGTTTACTTTTTAAATTTAGAGAGCTTACATATTAGAAAAGTAGAAGTAGGTTGTCTCGCGAATCGAACGATTTGTGGGTGGTAGAGAGTGGCGCAGGTTTGGCAGGGGTAGAGAGTAACAGGGAACTACGTGTGTGGTATATAACTGCTGCCGAAAACCGTAAAGAGAATTGTGAGATACAAATATAGATTTGAATTTACGTGTACTAGGTGGAAGTTCTAAATGCATTTTTCAGAATCATATTAATGAAAACTATTATTTTACAATTATTTTCAATGACGTTGCAACCGAAAGGAGAACTCGACACGTCTAGAATGAAATATGGATTTCGCAAGTTTAACTCTAATACAACATGAAGAAAATAGTTTCACTTTGCACGTCACTGGTTGAAATGTTCCTAAGTTCAGGGTCATTTTGTATAAAACCAAACATACTAATCTGCTGCAGTTAGAACAGTGATAGTTAACACGTGCTATTAAAGAGTATCTGTTTGTGGGAGTCCCGTAAAGATTTCGCTGGTCCATTGTAAAAAATAGTATAACTGATTTCCGTTCCTAAATCGGAATGTAACTCTGCTCATAAGGTATGAACTGGCTGCCTACCACAAATGTACAGCCAAGGATGAATAACACCCTCAAGTATAACAATAAATTAATTAAACCCGTAACATACTGTTAAGCTATGTCCCAGTTTGGAAATGGGTGCCTTTGCAAGGGAGAATACGTAGGATGTTAAATGACACGAACTCCACATGCAGACGAAGCAAGGACTCAATCTGATCACATTTTCCTCTTCGCTTTCGTGGAATTAATGACTTTTATTCGACAACGGATCCCTAATCGCTGTTTCAGGAAGTTTTTTTACTATCCGGATATTTCGATCACCGTAGCGAAATAAAATGAGATTTATGGGCACATAAGCGCCTCCGAGAGGAAGGCCAGATGTCGAGACAGCTATAAAGTTTGGTTGGCGGAAGTAGCGCGCTCATGATTTACGAACAACTGCGCTAAGGCATTGCGGGGTTATATTTCACTTTCACTCGAAGCCGTTTCCTCTGGCTTAAGCAGCGTTCCGCCGAGAGCAATTCTGCTGACGCTAAGGGCAGTGAGTGTATTTTACTTCGCTTGGGCAACCAATCTGTGTATTCCTTTCTTTAACAATGGACTCTTTTCACTTGCAATGGCCAAGGTTTTGAGATAGCCTCTTTGACGCAGTTATTGTTTAGCGGTATGTGACGCAGTACGTTTAATTTAGTAATTGTAAGAAACCATACGATGGACATATAGATTCTATGCGTAAAATAAAATTCAGAAATAAGATACACAGTAATAAAAATGGAAACGGTATTACGATGATTAGATAGGCAATTACACTCAACATTAAAAACAAGTAATGAGCACATGTATTGCAGTTTTATTGAGGGGGGGATCGAAAATGGAAAAACAGAAGACAAAAGCTAAATGCAAGGGACTGCCGAGTAAACCGTGGTATAACAGAATGAGTAAACGGCACCAGGGCTCCATACTAACACTCCAGTTACGACTAGAATGTTGCCCCAGTCACCCATATAAAATTAAAGCTGTCAGTTCACCAGTGTGTAGTCAGGACAGTAAAGCAGAAGGCGACCTAATTTATATAATATCTGCATCCACCAAATGTCGGTAGCAGCAAGCAAACACCGCAGATTGACCCAGCTGAAGATTCTATTGCTGACATCCATTACTACCCTCTTAAATAAGAATGATGTAAAGATTTGCCACAGAGTAGGAACGTATCTGAGAGACGTGGACGTCAATATTTACATATATCTCGAATGGTTGTATATGTATACAGGTCCATGGCATTAATATTTAATTTAATTTCGTTAAATATTTACTATCCCTAAATTTTATGTCACTTACAAGGATTCTATACTGCGCAGTGATTGTATGTATATCAAGAAGATAATTGAAGCCAATACTACCGTATGAAAACTGTATTGATCTGCATTCCCAACAACAGTCATAGGTTACCCATTCGCCATCCAGAAAGAACTGAATACAGTGACCATGTAAAGCTCAGAATTACTTAGTATAAACGCTTCTTTATCCTTGTATTACCGGTGCCGAAAAGTTACGTATTCTTCCATATCTCTGTTGCCTTTTGCCGTTGAAAAGCGCTACTTAGTATAGACATGTTTATCAAATGCATTATTAGTAGTTTACAATACTCTCCAAGTGTATTTTGTGCTGCTTTTACAAATAAATTTCATAGATCTTCCCGTAATATACTGCTTTTACGCTATTTGTTTCACAATGTGTAATATTAGTAATGTTTATAAAGTACCTCAAGTATTTTATTTTCTTTTTGTTTGTCTTGGTATTTCTTTAAATCGTTTCATGCAGTGATGCGGCCGCCGAGAAATCTCCATTAGTGCTGTATTCTTTGTCTATTAACATCACGTCGCTAATTCAACGACTTTTTTAACGTATCATCATCAATGACATACCGTCGCAATTATATTATTATATTAATCGTTGAGCGAGCTTGAAATGTTCCATTATTATCATTGAAATTCTTTCGTTACGTTGCAGCGGATAAAGCTAAGCATCTGGATTTTCTTTCATTAGTTGAATCATTTTGTAGCCACTGGTAGCACCACAAAAACATAAATATGTCATTTCACTTTCCTTAAATAACATAATTTCAATATTTACATGTGTTAGTATTTATTTGACTGATTGTTATTCAGCGCCGGTCAGATGAGTACAATGAGATTCCTCACGACCTGAATTCCTCTAACCCGTAAAAATAAAGAGCGAAGACACGGCGTAATTAATAAACGTCAGAGTATTTCACTGGCAGAGATATAATACCGTTGAACATTAGTTAATTTTTTTTTTTTGACTCATCAGTCTTCTGACTGGTTTGATGCGGCCCGTCCCAAATTCCTGTCCTGTGCCAACCCCTTTATCTCAGAGTAGCACTTGCAACCTACGGCTGGCCGGGGTAGCCGAACGGTTCTAGACGCTACAGTCTGGAACCGCGCGACTGCTACGGTCGCAGGTTAGAATCCTGACTCGGGAATAGATGTGTGTGAAGGCCTTAGGTTAGTTAGGTTTAAGTAGTGCTAAGTTCTGGGGGAGTGATGACCTCAGAAGTTAAGTCCCATAGTGCTCAGAACCATTTGAACCATCATTTGGAACCTACGTCCTCGATTATTTGCTGGATGTATTCCAATCTCTGTCTTCCTCTACAGTTTTTGCCCTCTACACATCCCTCTAGTATTATGGAAGTCACTCCCTGATATCTTAACAGATGTTTTATCATACTGTCCACTCTGCTTGTTGTACTTTCTACATGTTCTGTTCCTCTCCGATTCTGCGCAGAACCTCCTCATTCCTTATCTCATCAGTCCACGTAATTTTCAACATTCGTCTGTAACACCAAATTTCGTTTGCTTCGGTTACACATACCCGGAAATTTCTTCCCCAAATTAAGACCTATGTTTGATACTAGTAGGCTTCTCCTGGCCATGAATGCCCTTTTTGCCAGGGATAGTCTGCTTTTGAAGTCCTCCCTGCTCCGTCCGTCATTGGTTATTTTACTGATGAGGTATTAGAATTCCTTAACTTCACCTACATCATGGCCACCCACCCCGAAGTTAAATTTCTCGCTGTTCTGATTTGAACTACTTTTCATTATTTTAGTCTTTTTTCGATTTACGCTGAGTCCATATTCTGTCTTCATTAGATTGTTCATTCCATTCAGCATATCACGTAATTCTTCTTCACATTCACTCTGGGTAGCAATGTCATCGGCTATTCAATGATATCCATTCACCGTGAATTTTAATTCTGCTCCGTTCTTTTATTTCCGCCACTTCTTCGATGTACAGATTGAACAGTAGTGGCGGAAGACTACATTCCTGTCTTATACCCTATTTAATCCGAGCACTTTGTTCTTGGTCGCCCACTCCTATTATTCCCTGATGGCTCTTGTTCATATTGTATTTTATCCAACTACCCCAACAGCTTCCAACTAACTTTCTCTCAGACTTCCGAACATCTTGCACCATTTTACATTGTCGAACGCTTTTTCCTGGTCGACAAATACTATGAACGTGTCTTGATTTTCCTTTAGTCTCGCTTCCTTTATCAACTGTAACGTCAGAATTGCCTCTCTGGTGCCTTTACCTTTCCTTGCAGCAAACTAATCATCATCTAACACATCCTCAATTTTCTTTTCGATTTTTCTGTATATTACTCTTGTGAGCAACTTGGATACATGAGCTGTTAAGGCGATTCTGCTATAAGACTCACACCTGTGGGCTCTGCTAAATTCTGATTCTTATAGTGGATCTCATATCTCTTCTAAATCGACTCATGTTTCTCATTCTATCACATCAGACAAATCTTCCCCCTCGTAGAGGCTTTCAATGTATTCTTTCCACCTATCCGCACTGTCCTCTGCATTTAATAGTGGAATTCCAGTTGCACTCTTAATGTTACCCCCTCGCTTTCAGTTTCACCGAAGATTGTTTACACTTTCCTATATGCTGAGTCACTCCTTCTGACAGTCATTTCTTTTTCGATTTCTTCGCATTTTTCATGCAGCCATTTTGTCTGAGCTTCCCTGCATCTCCTATCTGTTTCCTTCCTCAGCGTCTTGTATTTCTGTATTCCTGAATTTCCTTGACCATTTTTGTACTTCCTTCTTTCATCGATTAACTGAAGTATTTCTTCTGTTACCCATGATTTCTTCGTAGTTTCCTTCTTTGTAGCGATATTTTTCATTCCAACTTCTGTGATTGCCCTTATTATGGACGTCCATTCCTCTCCTATTGCACTGCCGACTGAGCTATTCCTTATTACTATACCTATAGCCTTACAGAACTTCAACTGTGTCTAGTCATTTCGTATCTCACTTCTCTACTATTGATCCTTCCTGACTAATCTCTTAAACCTCAGCCTACATATTGAAGAAAAGTAGGCTTACTGTTTTTATGGAACACAGAAGAAATTACTGGGAAAATTAGCTATTTCAGCTCCAAGTATATTTTCACATATTTGCATCACTATGAGCGATTCTGATTCCTCTCAGTACCGCCCTAGCAATACACAATAACGGACTACGTCCAAGATCAAAAGTGTATAAACTGCAAGACCCTATTTCTTCAGAGGGCCAATACGCTAGTAACAGCAATTCATCTCTAGCTATGTACGACAACGGCCACTTTAAGGCCCAGGCGGCAATTGTAGCCGCTCGGAGCGTCGGGTTGAGGGGTGCACCCGGCTGTAAGATGTGTGTCCAGTGCGTATCACTGTTGGGAGTGAAAATTGACACGGATGAAAGTATACTAGGGAAAAGGTAGAAGGGAGGCCCAAATCTTAAGTCGCTTTGGTAAGAACCTCGAACCTACCCGACGTACAATTTTGTTACAATAATGTACAACGAAGTTTTTGGCAATGTGCCTGCTACGTATCCCAGGCACTGGCCGTCGGCTAATTCGTCGAGATGACCTTCACTGTGAAAGGTGTATGTATAAAGAGAAAAAATCAATGGTTTTGAAGGATGGCGAGAAATTACAGTCTGTTTGGCATAGTTGACAGTTTATTTGGAATGTTTGTCACCATGACAATCTTTGCATGGCTGAACACATGGGTGACAACGAATTCTGTGGCTACCAGTGGTTTCAGTAGATAAATAATATCTTACGCTATTGGCCGGCCGAAGTGGCCGCGCGGTTAAAGGCGCTTCAGTCTGGAACTGCAAGATCGCTACGGTCGCAGGTTCGAATCCTGCCTCGGGCATGGATGTTTGTGATGCCCTTAGGTTAGTTAGGTTTAACTACTTCTACGTTCTAGGGGACTAATGACCTCAGAAGTTGGGTCCCATAGTGCTCAGAGCCATTTGAACAATCTTACGCTATTTAAATATCGTGTATGAAAGTAATTTGTACGGTGTATGACAACGCTGAGAAAATGTTATTTTTCTTGCTACTTCGAGTTTCTTTTATGTTTCATTGAAAGGATTCAGCATAACTTACCTTTGATTATTTATAAATATTGGACTGAAGCTTATCCTCGGTGTAAGATAAAAAGTGTGCATCATAAAACCTCTAATGTCACGCCATTTACTATCTAAATCTACATCTACATCTATACTCCGCGAGCCACCTTACGGTGTGTGGCGGAGGGTACTTATTGTACCACTATCTGATCCCCCCTTCCCTGTTCCATTCACGAATTGTGCGTGGGAAGAACGACTGCTTGTAAGTCTCCGTATTTGCTCTAATTTCTCGGATCTTTTCGTTGTGATCATTACGCGAGATATATGTGGGCGGTAGTAATATGTTGCCCATCTCTTCCCGGAATGTGCTCTCTCGTAATTTCGATAATAAACCTCTCCGTATTGCGTAACGCCTTTCTTGAAGTGTCCGCCACTGGAGCTTGTTCAGCATCTCCGTAACGCTCTCGCGCTGACTAAATGTCCCCATGACGAATCGCAGTGCTTTTCGCTGGATCATGTCTATCTCTTCTATTAATCCAACCTGGTAAGGGTCCCATACTGATGAGCAATACTCAAGAATCGGACGAACAAGCGTTTTGTAAGCTACTTCTTTCGTCGATGAGTCACATTTTCTTAGAATTCTTCCTATGAATCTCAACCTGGCGCCTGCTTTTCCCACTATTTGTTATATGTGATCATTCCACTTCAGATCGCTCCGGATAGTAACTCCTAAGTATTTTACGGTCGTTACCGCTTCCAATGATTTACCACCTATGGCATAATCGTACTGGAATTTGCGTGGATAATGAATTTATAAATATTGGGCTTAAGCTTATCCTCAGTGTAAGATAAAAAAGTGTGTATCATAAAACCTCTAATGTCACGCCATTTACTATTGTGTGGATAATGAATCGTACCTCAAGATAAGAACTAAAGGTTCATTTATGAAAGTGAAGTAACAGCAGAAACAAGCAGTTCTACACTTCATATTCTTGCAGTGTACAGACAGAGTAGAGTTAAGTTATCAGTTGCAAAGGTAAGTAACAACTGTAGCTCCTAAGCAAATATTCTGAACTGAAATAAGGAACAGTACTCCATTTAATATAAGGTCAGTAGACGCGTCTTTCTAAACAGCGCACATTTTGAATACATAACGGATAGCTATTGCGTGTGATTGTTTTACGAGAAAACCATTCTGAATATCATTGACAGCCATTCTTTATATTCAACCTTATTTAAAGATAGTTTGACGCAGTTTAGATTAACTGATATCACACGCATGGAAAGCAATTTGCACAGCTGTATACATATTCAGACACAGGGTAGGTAAAGCTACTCTGTATCAGAATCTGTAATCGGAGTTTAAATGTTACGCAGTGACCAAGTAATATGTAATAGTTGCATCGCGCTCATTCAGTTACAAAAGCAGATTCCAATTTAGAAAGTTTCAGTTGCCGCTTCCCGCGTCCATAGATAAGCGCAAGGACGCGTTGTCACGAATTCGTCATCTCCAAGTGTAATACGAACAAAACATAAAATTGTTTTAATACCTTGATGGCGAAGTAAAGCGATCGCTATTTACCTGACGCCACTCAGGCTGGAAATGACGTTTGCTTTACTAGGATATTCTGAAATACTATGAGCCATGCTATCCACATTGTAACTGTTAATCTCAGTGTAAACATGGTAGTTTCTCATTAGAAAAATACATCCGCGCTGTTAAAAATCAGCGTTAGGAGATGCTGTAATTCCATCAATATTTATACACAGTCATCTTAAATTTTATGATTTTCGAAGTGCTCTGTTGCTACACATATTGATGGTTAGCAGGCAATGAATAGTTCGTACACATGAATAAATCAGATATCAAATAAATATTCTTATGACAACGGAGAGGATAACACATTAGTTCCTTGACGTTAGGAAATTACGCTTTACACAATTATGAGAATTGGAGACATTAGTTTTTATGTGTATCCCTTAAAATACGAAGGCTTCCGTGGAGCAATTCTCCTGGATTCTAAAGTGTTTTTCTATTGCTGTAAGCTACGCCTTCGCTAACACGTTTAGATCCGACATCAAAGCAGGAGCGAGGCAGGAGTTTATTAAATTCCTCGTTTTTGCTTTGTTCTGAAACGGAAGCAATATAGACGCCGTAGAGAGTTTTAATTTCCCCGCAGTGAGTGCCTCAGAGGAAGTGGCGAAAAATAAGCAGTTATATTGAACATAGGCGAGCGTGCGACACGTACGTCCTGAGCAAGAACAATCTCGCAAGAACAGAAGGTCGTGCGCCAGTAAATTTCACAGCGGCGTTTGTCGGGGCTGAGCGACTTCCAGCTGCTGATTTAGCCGGTCACGAGGCGGCAAGCAGGATGTATTGTGTCAGAAGCGCGCCCCGGCCGCCGCGCCGGAGAAGTTACAGGAATTGGAAATACCCGTCTCCCTCTCACCCTGCTCTTTCTATCTCTCGCTCCCTCTCTCCCCCCTCCCTTTCTCTCTCTCTCTCTCTCTCTCTCTCTCTCTCTCTCTCTCCCTCTCTCTCACTCTCTCTCTCTCCCTCTCTCTCTCTTTTCCCAGGGCAGCAGAAGTGAGTGAAGCTGCTGGCAGGAGAAGGGGGAGGCGTGAGCGGACGTTCAAAGTTGTGCATCGAGGAGGTCAGGGGATCGAACGATTTAATACTCAAAGTAGGGGAGTCTGCGAACTGCGGCTTCCGCGGCTAAAGTGATTTATAACAGGCCCGAGGATATTTCTCCCGTGACAAGTGCGGAGCGCAGATGGAATACTGATAATCGACGACTCTGAGGCTGCCAGTGGTCAATCTGCCCTGTTCTCCATCCCCGATATACCAGCTCATCTCTATGGTACCAGAAAAATTTGACTTAGCCAATGGCACATCGGACATCGTTTACCGCTTCTCTGCTTTTCTCTCGATAATTACCATTTACCAATTACAGAAGCCGAAACTGCAGGTATTGGGATAAGCTATAGCGGAAGAGAAAATACACTCAAATTTCTCAACAGTGGACGCGGAAATCGGTCTGACGAGATACCTTTGAGATTCTACAGAGATTACGCACAAGAATTCACTCTTCTTTCTAGCTGCAGGTGATTAAAGGTCACTGGGGCAACGAATGGTACATAACGGTTGGAAAAAGGTGCAGGTTTTTTCAAGGAAAGGATATATGGATGTACATAATTAAAGGCCTGTATCGCTGGCATCCATCTGTTGTGGAATTATTGAGCATGTTTTTGGTCACAAATCTGACGGTTTTGGAAGAGGAAATTTTGCTCCATAAATAACAACTCAGCCCTCACTGTCCTTCCATGAGATTATGAACGCCTAGGTTGAAACTGTGTTCTTTGACTTGCGGAAGACATTTGATACAGTTCTGCAAGATGGTTTAGTGAACAAAAGCAGAGCTTACCACGTATCGGAGCAGATTCGTGATCGGATACAGAACTTTCTGGCAGATAGAAATAAACACATCGTTATTACAGTAACGAAATCGACAGATGTATAGACAGTACTGCGTATCGGCTGTACGTCCTACGCAAACCCTTCTCACAGCACTGGTGCACTAGCGGCCAACATGTAAGGCGTTACAACAGCAGACGTTAGAGCACCAATCATACACGCTGCACAGGCTAGCAGGCGGCAGGCAAGCGCCGACAGAGGTCGCTGGGCATTCATATCTGTTTACATTCCTGAGGCGGGTGATGGCAAAGAGTTCCTTTAGTGTCTCTATGTGGCCTGGGCATTTAATGTGCCACAAAGCCGCTCCGAGCCATCTTTCGTCGAACTCTGTGCTAGGCGCCGACTGAGCCCACAGTTCTTGATTCAGAGTCTCGATGTAATATTCAACCTGTTCAACATTGTTTATCTAGACTTTGTTCTGATTTTTCCTCAACTGGCGTCCCAGGGGTAGTTATAGGACAGTAACTACCACTCATATAAATGATGCCACTCATATAAATGATGGACAACATTAGGGGTTACGTGACGCTATTCCTATGTGATAGTGTTGTGTGTAGGGACGTTTGAGTGCCAGAAGGCTGTAAATAAATGTAGGATGATGTTAGTTTACTACGGATGGGTACGAACAACTCTCTTGTAACGTTCGAATACAGCATTACTGGGGTGCAGCTAGACACAGCCACTTCGATTGAATATCTAATCGTTACGTTAAAAGGCGATATGTGGTAGGGAAGGCGAAAGCTCTATTTCGTTTTATTTCGAACATTTTGGCAAAATGCTCATCCACAATGGTAACGGCGTATAGAACGCTACAGTGACGTATTCTTCATCATTGTTCGAGTGTTTGGGATCACCACCACGCTGTATTGAAGGAAGACATCGAAGCAATTCAGCGGCGTGATGCTAGGTTTTTACCGATAACCCGTGGTCTAGGAGTAGCATCTTTGATTAGTAATAAAAGTGCCATTGGCCCTGCATTATAACCCCACCATCGCTAAAAATTTGAACTTAACTCATCAGCAATGGCGGCCGATGACTTTCAGCATAAGAAGTCACCCTCATTGGAGCAATGGCTTTGTCAAAGAGAGCGGAAGAGGGGACAGAGTTTTAGGGCACTCTTTGGCCCTTGAGTGGGAAATTGCTCCTAAGAGGAGGAACAATAGCAATGATCGAGGGGTTGAGGATGTCAAAGACAGTGGAAACCAACGTATTAACTACACATACATAACGAGTATTCACAGGATATGGGGCCCGTAATTAAAAAAAAAACTGTCATGATAATATCTTAATCTACAAAAGATTGCGGAATAGCTCCCGGGAGAGGACTTTCAAGGGGGAGGTGACCATGAGAAAAAGACTGAGTAATCAATGACAAGATAACGTTCTACAAGTAGGGGCGTGGAATGTCCGAAGATGTTACTTGGTAGGAAAGCTAGAAGATCTGAAAAGGAAAATGCTGAGGTTCAGTCTAGATATAGTTGCGGTCATTGAACTTGAATGGAAAGAAGCCAAGGATTTATGGTTGGGAGAGTATAGGGTAATATCAACAGCAGGAGAGAATGCTATAACAGAAGTAGGATTGGTTATGAATGGGAACGTAAGGCAGAGAGCGTGTTACTGTGAACAGTTCAGTGATAGCGATATCCTCATCAGAACCGATAGCAAACCAACGCCGACAATGAGAGTTCACATACACATGCCGACGTCGCAACCTAAAGATAAAGATATAGAGAAAGTATTTTTTTTTTTTTTCATCAGTCTACTGACTGGTTTGATGCGGCCCGCCACGAATTCCTTTCCTGTGCTAACCTCTTCATCTCAGAGTAGCACTTGCAACCTACGTCCTCAATTATTTGCCTGACGTATTCCAATCTCTGTCTTCCTCTACAGTTTTTGCCCTCTACAGCTCCCTCTAGTACCATGAAAGTCATTCCCTCATGTCTTAGCAGATGTCCTATCATCCTGTCCCTTCTCCTTATCAGTGTTTTCCACATATTCCATTCCTCTTCGATTTTGCGTAGAACCTCCTCATTCCTTACCTTATCAGTCCACCTAATTTTCAACATTCGTCTATAGCACCACATCTCAAATGCTTCGATTCTCTTCTGTTCCGGTTACCCCACAGTCCATGTTTCACTACCATACAATGCTGTACTCAAGACGTACATCCTCAGAAATTTCTTCCTCAAATTAAGGCCGGTATTTGATTTTAGTAGACTTCTCTTGGCCAGAAATGCCTATTTTGTCATAGCGAGTCTGCTTTTGATGTCCTCCTTGCTCCGTCCGTCATTGGTTATTTCACTGCCAAGGTAGCAGAATTCCTTAACTTCATTGACTTCGTGACCATCAATCCTGATGTTAAGTTTCTCGTTGTTCTCATTTCTACTTCTTCTCATTACCTTCGTCTTTCTCCGATTTACTCTGAAACCATACTGTGTACTCATTAGACTGTTCATTCCGTTCAGCAGTTCATTTAATTCTTCTTCACTTTCACTCAGGATAGCAATGTCATCAGCGAATCGTATCACTGATATCCTTTCACCTTGTATTTTAATTCCACTCCTGAACCTTTCTTTTATTTCCATCATTGCTTCCTCGATGTACAGATTGAAGAGTAGGGGCGAAAGGCTACAGCCTTGTCTTACACCCTTCTTAATACGAGCACTTCGTCCTTGATCGTCCACTCTTATTATTCCCTCTTGGTTGTTGTACATATTGTATATGACCCGTCTCTCCCTATAGCTTACTCCTACTTTTTTCAGAATCTCGAACAGTTTGCACCATTTTATATTGTCGAACGCTTTTTCCAGGTCGACAAATCCTATGAAAGTGTCTTGATTTTTCTTTAGCCTTGCTTCCATTATTAGCCGTAACGTCAGAATTGCCTCTCTCGTCCCTTTACTTTTCCTAAAGCCAAACTGATCCTCACCTAGTGCATTCTCAATTTTCTTTTCCATTCTTCTGTATATTATTCTTGCAAGCAGCTTCGATGCATGAGCTGTTAAGCTGATTGTGCGATAATTCTCGCAAAGAGGTGGGATGCGGAAGTATTAAGGAACGAAGAGATACGCTTGAGATTCTCTGAAGCTAAAGATACTGCGATAAAGTGAAGCTGAGTAGGCACTTCAATTGAAGAGGAGTGGAATCTCTAAAATGGCAGTCACAGAAATTGGAAAGAAACCATTTGTAACATAAGATAACGTCAATTTCTCAATGAAAGAAGGAAGTACAAAAAGGTTGACGGAAGTCAGAAATGTATAAATACAAATCGCTGACGAATGAAAGAAATAGGAGATGGCGGGAAGCCAACGTGAAATGGCTGCATGAAAAATGTGACGAAACCGAAAGAGAAATCATTGTCGGAACGACTGACGGGCCATATCGGAGAGCCAAATCAACCTTCGGTGAAGTTTAACCCTTTCAGACCCGAATTTTTTCTGGAGGAAGAAAAAAATTTTTTTAATACTTTAATGGACTTGGATGATTTCTTAATGATTTTAGAAGCAACATTTATAAAAAGATATGTTACCATTTTCGAAAAAAAATTTGTACACATTTATGTACAGTGGTTCTCAATCAACATTGAAAACATAGCAGACAAAACTAATTTATTTAAACATTACACATACATTTGAAACCATTTACACACAAAATACATGCAAAATTCACCACAGTTTTAATTAAAAATGAAATGAGTTAGGAATTATGTTCATGATGTGGTTCTAATTGACATGAAATGAACGGAAACAGTTTTTTTTCCTTTCACAAACAAAGATGTACGTTACATTTATCACATTTTATTCGTGAAAGTCCCTTGCATTCCAGAAATTTGCAGTTGGTAGGCAGTGCACCACTTTCATGAAGAGGCAAGTGTTGTGTTCCATCATACTGAATATCTTCAGGAGGCCTGGTTTTTCCTCGTCGTCTTTGAACAGGTGTGTATGGAGGAGTGGCAGATGGTCGGCCTCGTTTTCCATTCTCGTTATCCATCCCACTTAACAGTAGAACATCAGCCAGCTTCATACGGAAGTGTAGGAGATCCATTATTTTCTTTTTTGCTAGACAAACTGCATTGGCATTTTTCCTGTATTCGAGCCAGCTCTGTACCACAGCAAAATCTACAGCATGGAAAATAGCTCTGAGTGTCCATTTCTTTGACTTTATAAAAATTCTGTAGTATGACACCAATTGATCAAAAAGATCAACTCCGCCCATGCCACAGTTGTAGCATTTTACAATCTGTGGTCGATCGATAGTAACATATTTACTTTCTTTTTCGTCCCAGCGTTCAACTTTGTCAATTTCTCCTTTTCCAATCAGAGCCTAGAACAACTGTTTTGTTGTCAACCCATTTTACCAGTGTTATGTCATCTGCGCAACACATATCTTCTGAAAATCCTCTTTCCTTCTTCGTTGTCTCCTTATCTGGTATTAGAGGAGGATTTGCAAAACGATTATCTCTGACAGTTCCAGCAGCACAAATTTTTTCTTGTTTCAACACTTGGAAAAGCTTGTATGAAGAAAATAAATTGACAAAATTTATCTTATGCCCCATTTGGTTTTTTATTCTCTGGGCTAATTGTAAAACTACTGATGGACCTTAGCCAAATTCCTTCAACAAAGATGTATGAAATTCGGTCGATGCTCCCTGATAAAGAATAAAATCATAGCCTTGTCCTCTCTTACCACATAACATGTACATTTTGATACCCCACGGAGAAGGCTTTCCCCTCACATACCGTTTTACAGACAGTTTCCCCATGAATGGGATCATTGCCTCATCAACATCACGCTCTTCCTCTACAGATAACTTCAGACCTGTTACGGATGGCAGTATATACAGGCCGAACTCTATAGAACTTGTCTTTATTGTCTGCTGGTATAGCCATGTTGTTAACAAGGTGTGAATTTGTTCTGAGTTGGAAGAATCTATTTCTGGGCATAGTGCCCAAGAATAATTATCAGTGTTGTGTCCCAATACATTTGGACTCTAGGAAATTTTAGAGTTCCCATAATTATATGAAGTCCAAACAAGATTTGGAGTTCCACTGGTGTAGTTTGTTAGAAATTGCTAATCGTCCCACTCTGCAAGGCATATAGGTTTGTCATATCAGCCATAGTACTGAACAGATCATTGGTAATGTACTAGCTGAAATAAGTTGAAGGAGAAAGTATTTCCTGATCTTCAATACATTGTTTCCATTTGTAATATGAATCCAGTACAGAGAGAGGACGATGACGCCACTTGATGTCCTTTTTTCTGACAAAATGTATTCAGATCACTGAGCTCATTGTTGGTAAGTGGATCACTGTTTTGAATATCACTATCGTTATTATCATTGTCATTGCACACATCACTTTCATTATTTGCTGCTGACTCATCATTGGTTTCTCCCCTGTTTATTTTGTCAGCCCCCACTCTCACTTCCTTCTCTCTTGAAGTACAATAGGATTCACCTCTCCATTCAGCAGCATCTCTAAAATGGCATCTGCATCTCACTCAACGTTGTTTTCTTCAACACGATGAACAGAACAGAGATATTCACAAATAATAATATCAGTAGTGGTATTTCCCTAAAATAATAATTTACAGTAGACCTAACGCCATTGTCATCAACTGGAGCTTCAATGCTATGTCTATTTTCCTAATTGTTGCTCATAACAATACCTAGTAGTACAACATACTTAATATGTTTTGACTAAATCCCACTCAAAACTCATACAATCGTCAGGATAAAAAGAAACTGTTTGAAGAAGCACTTCATGTGAAGGAAACACAAGATACTAAATATTATGTAAAACATTGTTCTTGAGACCTCATGGCTACAATTGTGCACACAGAAAAGCATTGCTTCTTTTTGTTGACTAAAACAAATGATTTTGAAATATTGATTGTTGTAATAAATAAATATAACATTCAACAATGTTCATGCAAAACAACAATACTGGTTCAAATGGTTCAAATGGCTCTGAGCACTATGGGACTCAACTGCTGTGGTCATCAGTCCCCTAGAACTTAGAACTACTTAAACCTAACTAACCTTAGGACATCACACACATCCATGCCGGAGGCAGGATTTGAACCCGCGACCGTAGCAGTCGCACGGTTCCAACATCAATACTGGTACTCAACTATACTGTGGATTATAGCTTACCAAAGACTACCAGGTACTTTCAAGGTCACAAAGTGCTCTGCACTGCTACATTAATCTGTTGATATGTTTATAGCGCTGCACAACAGATGGCAGCACTTGTGCACGGTGAAAAGAATGAACATTCACAAATGTGTATATCAGCTCCCAATTGAGGAAAAATATTTCTATTGCAGTTAAGACGTCGTTAAAATTAATGTACACAATTGTAAGCACAGGGTCTGGAAGGGTTAAAGCAAGGGGGGTAATTTTAAGAGTGTAATGGGAATTCCAGTATTAAATGCAGAGGAGAGAGCAGTACGTGGAAACTGTGGACTGAAGGCCTTATGAGGAGGAAAACTCATCTGATGTGATAGAACAAGCAACAGGAATCGATAGAGAAGAGATTAGTGATCCAGTATTAGAATCAGAACTATATGCGCTTCTAAAGACTTAAGTACCTAAAATCATTGAGGGACGTGGCAACAAAACGCATATTCACATTGGTGTACAGAATGTACGACACATCTTACTTTCGGAAAAATGTCATCCTCACAGTTTCGAAGACAGCAAGGGCCGACGTATAGCACAATCCGTTTAACAGCTCCTGCTTCCAAGATGCTAACAATTGTGTAATATACAGAAGAATAGAAAAGAAAATTAAGGATGTGTCAGATGATGATCAGTGTGGCCTTAGGGAAGGTAAGGGCAGTGTAGACGGACTTTTGACGCTGCGGTCGAAATGGAAGCAAAATTAAAAAAGAAACAAGTCACGTTCATAGGATTTGTCGACCTACAAAAAGCGGTAGAAAATGTAAAATCATGGAAGATGTTCGAAATTCTGAGGAAAATACGAGTAATCTGTAGGGAGAGACGGGTAATATACCACATGTAGAAGAGCCAAGAGGGAGTAATAAGAGTGGAAGACCCAGAACGAAGTGCTCGGATTAAAGATGGTGGAAGACAGGCATGGAAATAAAAAAAAATGGTTCAAGAGCGGAATTAAAATTCATTGTGAAAGGATACTAATGGTACGATTCGCTGATCACATTGCTATCCTTATTGAAGTGAAAAAGAAAAACAGGTTATGCTGAATGGAATAAACAGTCTAATGAATACAGATAATGGATTGAGAGCAAATCGAAGAAACACGAACTTATTGAGAAGTAGCAGACATGATGACATTCAGAAATTTCACAGCAGGATTGATGGTCAGGAAGTAGGTGAATTTAATTAAACACTTTTTAAACATTTTTGGAAGGTGACTATCGACAGCCATCAAGTAATGTATAAATTGCATGTTTGAAGACCAGCTGTTTTTATTTTAAACAAATATCAACCGGTTTCAGTCTTGGACCGTCTTAACAGACGGGGGTTAAAATGTTTTAAGCCACCACATTACATTTGTCATTACTTAAATAATGTGTAGAGCAGGTCATGAATATCAGTATACGACACAGGACTTTTAGAAGCAAAAATAGGAATACTAAATATACACAGAGCAGTACTGCTTTTCTAGATTTATCGATTCTGTCGTCACGCAGTATGCTGTACATTAGTGATGTTTTCACTCCAGTGTGAACGGTTCCTGTTTCTTATAATGTACCAATCGTTGTTGAAATCGCGGTATTTGTGAATTACATGATCTCGATTTACTGTTTGTGATCTCACAGTAATTCTAACACCGTAAAGGAAATGTATGCCTTAACTTTCCTTCATTCGAACTAATCTCTTTCTCTTAGAATAGCTGGAATCCCTTGTACTGTGACTTAGAGTGTTTCGGGATTCATTAGACTATTGTGTAACTAGGAAAATTATTTACTATCCTGTTCTTTCAACATAGGATTAGTCACTACCCCTATTTTACATTATTACACTTTTCACGTTTTAGGTAGTTGGTATTAAATTACAGCAACACATTCAACATAACTTCTAGCCATCTGCACTCATGCAGGTTGGTATTATGCGCTACCCAGACTGTCACATGTGAGGCACTTTGTGGATTTCAGTGATGCCGACGTTAGCTGCTGAGGCGAAATTTTCTAATGGGAGCCATACCGATCCACTGCCGCCTCCAATCGACACCACAGCAAAATTTCGACTACGACGACGATGAAACTGTAGCCAGAGAGTATCATAGGGTTTCATAGTGACTTTTGCAGTTTTTATTCGCAGTGAATTTTGGCCAGATTATATGCAGTGGTTTGCTTTATAATCGACCATCATATGCCTTTGGTATAGCACAATACCGATCTCAAACGCTTCATTACCTGCAAAGGTTCCTCTATCTCTATTTCCAGCGAGGATCACCGATAATACTGTGGCAGAATGAAGTAAATAAACATTACTGTTACAATATTTACTTGTGTTTTAAGTCAACAAATGGGTCCTGCTACTGATCAAAGAGGACCTAGGCTGTAGAAGTCAGCGCTAAAATCAAGAATCAAGGAAAAGTGCAAGTGGACAACACTTGCGAATGCACGTAAACGTCAGACAAAATAGCAGGACTCATGATATCTTAAATGAATGAAACTATGCACATAAATACTTCAGGTTTTCACAGTGTCCCTTGAAACAAGGATGCGATTGTTAGTCGTTTAATTTCACGATAGCTCTTCTAGAGAATTGTACAGTTCGAAAGCAACAAGTCTCATTTTGTACATTTCAATAACACAGTCATCCATAAATATTTAAGTATCTCAGTGTTCCCAAAAGTATCTATCAGTTTCATACAACACAGATACACACTTCACACATACAGCAGGCAAATAAAAAACGTGTCTCTTCTAGCATTTTAGTGAACCCCATGTCTACGAAATCTTATCAACGTAGGCGGTAGGATGGATAGAACTAATATATCGTAAGTGGTTTAAGAAACTGCAACCATATTTTTGGTACCAGCTTTGTGATACACTTAAAATCTTGTTCACAAGGGTGAGTAAACCGATACTCGTTATCGAAATGTTGTAAGTATTTGAGATTTTCCCAACTGGCCGAAATATAACGATATATATGGGCAACGAACAACCAGAAGTACTAAAATTTTAAAATACAAAAGTCGAGGGAGTACGACAACGGAGACGCCAGGTTAAGCCCGAATTAACACCCAGTGGAACAACGATTATAGCCAACGTAAGCCCGCACGTGCCACAAATTTTATTCCAGGCGACCGTTGTTGAAGTACAGATGTAATGTTGCTGCTTCTGAAATGAAAATATCTGTGTTAGTGGGCGCAAATCTATGTAACCCATTGGCCGCAATCCACATAGTGCCGAGAGACTTTTGTTGGACTTGTACCGAGACCAAAACTATTTTAAACTGTTTTGGAATTAGTGTCTGTATATTCCACGTGACTGGTGTCCTTACGAAAATATGTAAGGCCTTTTGATGTACTTCTGGTACTTTTTCTGAATTTCCCTGGGTGTTATTTACAGAGCTTTCTAAGCTCAAACATTTGTATTACAACAGTATGCCACGCAAGCTGAAAGCCGAGACGAGAGAGGAACAACAACAATTTAGTTTTTTGTTGTATGTGAGTTGTCGTCTCTCCAACGCCCCTGCATTCGATTACTCGAAAAGAATTCCAATAATAAAGCAACTATAATCTTCAATTAATGAAGCCAGTAACCGAATACAATTATTTTCCATAAAAAAAAATTTTCTGTGTATCTTTCACAAATAGCTTTCTGTGTATTTTTCGCTACGTGTTTTAACGTTGTGTAATAACACGCTGGGCCACTAACTGAGAATAACGAGAATCAGCTAATGAATACAGTCCCTAAAAATGTGTCTGTAGCGTACATATACTAAGTCACTCCCATTTCCTATCTTACAGACCTTGATATTACTCCCTCTAGCTCCCAGTCACACAAACGGTCTCCTTATTGACTGAAATATTAAGAAAGCATAACCATTGAATTTATGTAATATGTTCCTGACTACGACGACTTCTCACGGACTTTACAAGTTATTTCTCCGGATTTTTCCAAGCGCCAGCAAAGTAATTAATGTAGTAAGAAGTTTCCTTCTTTCATTTGTTTTACGATATTTATTAGGTGCCTTGCGTGAGTTTATTATGAAATATAAGAAAGTTAAGATATTTCAAAGATCCTCAATATTTCTTCATAGCTTTGTCTCTATGTAGAGCTTCCATTTATCATAACAAATGGACTGAGCGAAAGCAAAAAGTTTGAGCGGTGGATTCTTCGGAAAGTAACAGGTTCTAAAATGACAAACGGACACTGTACACTGCGAGGAGAACATGAGATTTGCTTGTATACTGAACGGCTGATGGAGCCAATAATGAAACGACAATTAATGTTCTACAGACATGTGTTAAGAATGGATGCAGCACAACTAGGGAAGCAGAGTTTCAACGTACTGAAGGACCGACCAAACGTCTCCGATAAATGGTTCGATGAAGTAACAAAAGGCCTCCAGAGCATTAGACTGTGTCAGGGAGAAATCGTTAACCGATCAAAGTACAGACCATAAATCAACAACTTCAAGGGCTCCCACAATGAACAGAAATGTTCAAATGTGTGTGAATTCCAATGGGACCAAACTGCTGAGGTCATCGATCCCTAGACTTACACACTACTTAAGCTTACTTAATATAACTTACGCTAAGGGCAACACACACATCCATGCCCAAGGGAGGGCTCGAACCTCCGGCGGGAGTGGCCACCCGAATCGTGACATGGCGCCTCTAACCGCGTGGCCACTCCGCGTGACTCACAATGAATAGAAACAGAACAGTAACCGGAGAGAAGAGAGAAGATAGGCGACCATATAAAGAATGTAACGCTTTTGAGCTGCAAAATAAGTTTACAGGAATACCCCATACTTATCTGGTGTGATCTCTAATAGCTCTAAACGATAAAAATTACAAGTGGAATGAGACACACAATTCTAAATTACGTCTCTTCCCTGCAATATAATTTGAGTCTAACGCAAGCACTGAGTAACAAGAAAAATGAGAAATAAACATTTAATTGGTACTAAATAACATGCATAATAGTACGTGGCATCATCGTAAGACAATTTTATAATTATTGTTCTCAGAGGTGAGATGTTAAGCGAAGCAAATAGGATCACGTGTATGTACTAGTTTCCTACCACGATCTGAACTGTCAGAGCTATCCCAAAAATCACCGTATAGAAAATTTAGGACGTGAGCAACTTTCACTCAAATTATTGAAGAAGATTTTGGAATGGTCAGTAAACTTAAAACTAAACGCCAACAATGAGATAACTAATGGATTAACTAAAGGTTAAATTCAACCAAACCCATAAAACCTTATATGGCATATTTACTTCCACAGATTACTTTAAAAAGGACAAGTTCTTTAAAAGAGAAAGATCGAAACTTTACAGTAGTATTAAAACGTCGATCATCCCATACATAAAACTGCTTTGATGTATTCAGTACGGTGGAGGAACAGATATAAATCATTTAAAACTGTATGCATTTCAGAACTAATGGAAAGTGCTTGCGATCCTAAGAAACATCAAAACAAGCAACTTAAGTACTTAAATATAGTATTTTATGTATCTTCCGCAACTGCAGCTGAATATAATGAAATAATAAGCAACCAGTTGTATACAAGAAATTTCATTTCTTGACTGGTTTCAGGACTTAGTGCCTTCTTCAGATGGTTATGGCTATCGCATTATTTTCGAGTGGAAATTGCATACAGCATTGTGCTTCACACACTTTATACTGACATTCACAAATAATGAGATAGACATAACCTTCTGAAGAAAGCACTAAGTGCTCGAAATCGGTCAAGAAATTAAATTTCTTATATGCAACTGGTTGCTTATTATTTCTTTATATACAACGTAAATATCTGAAAGTACTTGCATCTGAAGGATCTGTGCGTTTTAGACCGCACATATGAAAAGTTTGGGAGAGAACGAACTAAAATCGTATTAGTAAACAAAAGGCTGTAACGGATAAGAAATTTTAAAGCAAAAGAAATAATTTCATAAAAAATTGTTCTTCAATCTTACTGGAAAAGCGAGAGAGCAAACATATTGGTATTTTCACTGATTAATACAGAGAACAGTTCACAGGAAGATAAAAATATGTGAGGGAAGAAAGAACTGCATTCAAATTAAAAACTGATCTGATAAAATAACAAAAATGTGAAATTGTTTTAGGCAGAGCACTGATGATCAGATCCATAAGAAACTGAAATCGTTGAGGGTTTCTTTTCCGTTGTTGTGGTTGTTGACAACGGTGTAGCAGGCAAGAAGAAACCTCACAGCTGGATGGTATCATACCACTACCTGTGTGACAATCTACTAGTCTCATCCAGAGCTTCCTGGCATGATTTCAGCATGGTAACTCCAATATACATTCATTGGATGAAAGGAATCTATGTTCTGTTAATTTTGAGGTTATTTCCTTTCTTTCAGAAGGTATTTACCTGCATATGTAGCTCAGTTTATGCTCTCGATAAAAAAATTTGTGTCTTCGAATTTTACAAACCGATCTGCATAACTCAGTGGTGAAGCATGACAAGAGATTCAGCATGAAATACTAAAATAGCCTTACAATAAATAAAGCATTGTTTGTCTACTTACATTCAACTTCCGATGAATTTTTCAGGTCAACGTTCAAGCCAGAATACGTTGTGGAAAACATTATAGAGAAAATGGCCTTGGTACATACATTCTCCGGCTCTGGGCTCTAACGCAGCACATCAATACACGTGAAATTGTGAAAATTGCAGATTCGTGCGGGAACCATCCATCAAAAAACTAACAAATAACAAGTGACCGAATATTCCAAGAACCACGTCGACAGACAGAATATCATGAGTATTGTTTATCGTTTTACATAATCTTCACAACGGATTAGAGCCAATAGTACCACAATGAAGTTGACGGTTAAAAGCAGGTAAATTACATATTGTACCAAGAAATGCCAATAAAGCACTAAAAACAAATATTTGTCAAATATATTTGCAGTCGGGTGCACAAGAAGGATTAGTTTCATGTATACTGAACACATCAAACCAAAATAGTTTTATCTTTAACGATCGATCGAACGTAGTGGGATAATTCCTATTTTAGTGGTTACAGATATCAGTATTTGTTCGAAATTGCGAATAAAACGGAGGGATGAGGTAACTACAGGTATGTGAAACAAAAGAAGTGAATAGAAAATTTATTTGGAAGTAGCTGAGTTTCTTTCTGTGAATGTTGTACCACATTGAAATCGACAACAAGTAATGTAGAGCAAACAACTCTGAGACAAGAAACCGAGGAATCTGGTGTATGAAAGAAAAGAACTACCATCATTATTCATGATTATTTCAGTAAGTGGACGTACTGTACCAATTTTGTGTCTCACATGACGAGCGTAATACAACACAGAAATTTTCGCATCAGTTGTGACCGAACATCTTAAAATAAGGAACATAAGTTCATTTTATGTAGACAATAACGACAACGCAATATCATTTGGGATTGTCTGACGAGAAATATGTGCAAACTATACCTGGAAAATTGTTGTAAGAGTGTTTACGCAACAAAAAGATCTGTAAACTAAACCCTGCAGTTCCATCACAGGTCACCAACATTGTGCTGGAAGCTCTTGTGGACCTCTGCAGTTACAATCGTTGCGTGAAGCAAGCGCCATAGAAAGGATTAATGTGCCAAAAAAGCTCAATCTACGAGCCAGCTTAAATGGCAGCCTTTGCTTTCGCAGACAAAAGAGCATATCTCGAGAACAAAGAAAAGTCATCTCCTTCTTTCTCTACATAGACTTCTCCAGCAACTTAGATCCTTCGCCAGAGACATTTATGAGTAAAAATGCCTCTCGTGGGGGTCACACGCTCGTCGCTGTGATGTAGCGCCCCTCTCGGAACACTTTATACGTGACAATAAAATCTGGCGGCAGAGTGCGTAGCGGCGACAGCGGCAACGAAAGCAAGCCACCCTGCGGCGGCGACGCGTCGAGATGGAGACTACGCCTGACGTATAGACTTACCCGCGACGCAATGCAGATACCCACCTAGATAACAAGTCCTTTTATATTTTTTACCTCAGGCTTTTTAACTACATTAGAAATTTCATGCCGGTCTGTATTGGAAATTCTAACTTTTAGACTCTCCCGTATATCGTTATACTTTGTAGAATATCATATTTACTGCTTTCATAGCCGTGTATTCCATCCTACTTAGAATCAGACACATACCTAATACCAACTCATCATGTTCCCATTATAGCACCCATTTTTCCTTTTATAACTAAACTCTAAAAGGAACGAAGTAATAGTTATGGCATCAAATATGTCCAAATTTCACGTTTCAGTGTGCTCATTTACGATCACTTAATCGAAACACAGAAACGAATCAAACTACCCATGGGCAATTATGCAACACGAAAATTCCATCTACTGAACAATTTTCTAGCAGATTACAAGAAAATGAAAGTAATAAAACCTGTAGTCGACTGACCATAGGGTCAGTAGCCAATGCTACATTGTCAACACCTGCATATCACTAATTTGAATATCTCAGGTGACGGTGGTGCTGATTTCCTTTCCTGAAGCTGGACCACCAGCTGCAAATGCTTACGGAATGTGTAGGCAAAAATCGTATAACGTTAAATCAGTTTCCAGAGAACTAAACCACATTTATATAGTGCATGCGCAAAAATGGGTACACTATAAATGCATAACAAAAATAAAGATCGAGTTCGTCGCACAGAACTATGCTCCCCTACACGAAACCCGTAATTAGTCCAAAGAGATGGCCACAGCAACGAAACAAAGAAACGTTTAAGGGGCATCTGAAGATGACTTTGCAATAAATCCAAAACCAGCAACATTTTGATTTAAATAAACGTTTGAGAACCACACTACGGCATTCTGCTGTTTAAATGATAAGCCATGCAGAGGAAGACGGATAATATGCAACGTGTACAAGAACCAAGCAACCAAGCGGAAACAGATAAAAAGGTAAATTAAGAGCAAAGTGCCCGGATTAGAATGGATGTAGGACAGGAATGTAGTCTCTAACCCCTACTATTCAATCTCTATATCGAAGAAGCAGTGGCATAAATAAAAGAAAGGTTGAACAGTGGTATTAAGGTCGAAACGAACGGACTTCAGTGGTAGGATTTGCTGATGATATTGGCGTCCCCGGAAAAGTGAAGAAGAATTACAGGATATGTTGAATCGAATGAATATAATGAGAAAAGAATACCCATTGAGAATAATCTGAAGGGATGCGAATGTTATGGGGAGTAGAAGAAATGAGATTGACGGTAAACGTAATATCAAAATTCATTATCAGAAAGTAGTCTAAGTCTAAGAATTTTGCAACTTAGGAAGCTAAGCAACACATGCCAGAAGAAGAAAGTACATAAGAAGCAGGCAAACGCAAGCAATGAGGACGTACCTGGCCAAAAGAAGACTATTAGTATCAAACAAAGATCTTAATTTGAGGAAGAAATTTCTAAGAATCTACTTTAGAACACAAGATTGAATGTTTGGGTATCAAGGACTGTGGAAAAACCGGAAAAGCGGAGAAGCGAAGTGTTTAAGATGTTGGTTCTATAGAAGGATATCGAAAATAAGGTGTATCCGTAAGATAAGGAATGAGGAGGATCTGGGTGGAATCGGGGAAAAAGGAACCTGTGGAAAACACAGACAAAAAAAGGGACAGGATGACATGACATTTGTTAACAACTAAAAAAATAACTTCCACAGTACTATAGGGATGTGTACAGGACAAACTGCATTGTAAGAAAGACTTTGTAGTCCAGCCAACAAGTAAGGGAGGACCTAGGGTGCATTTGCTGTACTGTGGTGAAGAGGATGGCGAAGGAGAGAAATTCATGACGGGGAGTAGCAAACCAATCAGATGATCGATGATCCAAATGAAAATTATCTATTAGGGCCTGTTGCATTTGATGTCTGCCTACAGCTGACGGTTCCTTTTCTATCGAAACGACCCTGAATTCTACGACACAATTACATATTTTGTCAATAATATTGAGGAGCCTATATCGAACATAATTGCGTTACCAGCATCTGCTCTATGACCCACTTTGCTGATGATCGGACAGCTGCGTCCTGTAACGCTTCATGCCACTGGGTCACTTGTAGCTCGGAGCCATAACAGAGAACAAACGCTTGCTGGGTATTAAACATTCGCATTGCGCAGCAAACTCATCTTTTGGCATGTGGTGTGGCCACCCACGCCGAATGTGTAGCAGATTCTAGTGTCAATATGTGAACTGGACATCATGTTGAAAGGCCTTATGACCAATTACATTAGTGAATTATGTCAGATACAAACGAGACTGATATCTCGCTAGCAGGAAATGCAACATCTGTGAAGGCTTGCTGCCTGATACTGAAAAGTGCATCATACTAAGAAGCATACAGACCGTACTGAACCGTAATACTGCGAACCAATATCGTTTGATCTGATATATAATCAACCCTGCGTAGTGGAGACTCAAAGCATATAGTTGACAAGTACATGTCGGTCTGCATCTCTCTCTCTCTCTCTCTGCATGTGTGTACGCGCGTCATTGTGTGCGTGTGTGTGTGTGTGTGTGTGTGTGTGTGTGTGTGTGTGTGTGTGGGTGGGTGTGTGTATTTTCCATATGTTCTTCTGCTCCTGCATCGTAAATATTAGTGTAGGACAAGATATCAACCTCAGATATGCATCACACTGTTACAACAGTCCCACTTTAGAATAACTTCGCCATCCCAACCTCTGCCGTCTCGTTTAAGAACGAATTCGGTCAGTTGTGGATAGTTAACTGTCGCCGAGAACCGCAGATCCTTCCAAGACGCATGTGCATAGCAAACGCTGAGCCGTTAATGTCAGAACAGCTGAGCGTCATAAAAACCTCCCATGCCGAGTCAGTGGGCGAAATTAGCGCTACAACTAGGAGAAAACATCTTCTAGATCGACTGTCACAAAATCTCGCTAAGGAACTCCAGAAGAAGCTGCTTGCTATCCTTCAAGAGTTCTCTGAATCCTTCAATCCACAAGTGAAGAGCAGATTAGACAAACTGACGGTGAGGCACCGTCAACCAATAAGCCAGAGAGACTACCATGTGTCAGCAACGGAACGTCCAATAATTTTGGACGAGGTAGAGAAAATGAAAAATAATAACATCATTTAGCCTTCGCAGAGCCCATGGTCGTCACCAGTGGTCCTCGTCAGGAAGAAGGATGGGAGTTGCCGCTTCTGTGTTGATTTTTTTTTTTTTTTCATCCGTCTATTGACTGGTTTGATGCGGCCCGCCACGAATTCCTTTCCTGTGCTAACCTCTTCATCTCAGAGCAGCACTTGCAACCTACGTCCTCAATTATTTGCTTGACGTATTCCAATCTCTGTCTACCTCTACAGTTTTTGCCCTCTACAGCTCCCTCTAGTACCTTGAAAGTCATTCCCTCATGTCTTAGCAGATGTCCTATCATCCTGTCCCTTCTCCTTATCAGTGTTTTCCACATATTCCATTCCTCTCCGATTCTGCGTGGAACCTCCTCATTCCTTACCTTATCAGTCCACCTAATTTTCAACATTCGTCTATAGCACCACATCTCAAATGCTTCGATTCTCTTCTGTTCCGGTTTCCCCACAGTCCATGTTTCACTACCATACAATGCTGTACTCAAGACACACATCCTCAGAAATCTCTTCCTCAAATTAAGGCCGGTATTTGATTTTAGTAGACTTCTCTTGGCCAGAAATGCCTTTTTTGTCACAGCGAGTCTGCTTTTGATGTCCTCATTGCTCCGTCCGTCATTGGCTATTTTACTGCCTAGGTAGCAGAATTCCTTAACTTCATTGACTTCGTGACCATCAATTCTGATGTTAAGTTTCTCGCTGTTCTCATTTCTACTACTTCTCATTACCTTCGTCTTTCTCCGATTTACTCTGAAACCATACTGTGTACTCATTAGACTGTTCATTCCGTTCAGCAGATCATTTAATTCTTCTTCACGTTCACTCAGGATAGCAATGTCATCAGCGAATCATATCATTGACATCCTTTCACCTTGTATTTTAATTCCACTCCTGAACTTTTCTTTTATTTCCATCATTTCTTCCTCGATGTACAGATTGAAGTGTAGGGGCGAAAGGCTACAGCCTTGTCTTACACCCTTCTTAATACGAGCACTTCTTTCTTGATCGTCCACTCTTATTATTCCCTCTTGGTTGTTGTACATATTATATATGAACCGTCTCTCCCTATAGCTTACTCCTACTTTTTTCAAAATCTCGAACAGCTTGTACCATTTTATATTGTCGAACGCTTTTTCCAGGTCGACAAATCCTATGAAAGTGTCTTGATTTTTCTTTAGCCTTGCTTCCATTATTAGCCGTAACGTCAGAATTGCCTCTCTCGTCCCTTTAGTTTTCCTAAAGCCAAACTGATCGTCACCTAGTGTATTCTCAAGTTTCTCTTCCATTCTTTTGTGTATTATTCTTGTAAGCAGCTTCGATGCATGAGCTGTTAAACTGATTGTGCGATGATTCTCGCACGTGTCAGCTTTTGCCGTCTTTGGAATTGTGTGGATGATGCTTTTCCGAAAGTCAGGTGGTATATCGCCAGACTCATATATTCTACACACCAACGTGAATAGTCGTTTTGTTGCCACTTCCCCCAATGATTTTAGAAATTCTGATGGAATGTTATCTGTCCCTTCTGCCTTATTTGACCGTAAGTCCTGCAAAGCTCTTTTAAATTCCGATTCTATTACTGGATCCCCTATCTCTTCTAAATCGACTCTTGTTTCTTCTTCTATCACATCAGACAAATCTTCACACTCATAGAGGCTTTCAATGCATTCTTTCCACCTATCTGCTCTTTCCTCTGGATTTAACAGTGAAATTCCCGTTGCACTCTTAATGTTACCACTGTTGCTTTTAATGTCACCAAAGGTTGGTTTGACTTTCCTGTATGCTGAGTCTGTCCTTCCGACAGTCATATCTCTTTCGATGTCTTCACATTTTTCCTGCAGCCATTTCGTCTTAGCTTCCCTGCACTTCCTATTTATTTCATTCCTCAGCGACTTGCATATTTTCCTGATTTTCCCGGAAAATGTTTGTACTTCCTCCTTTCATCAATCAACTAAAGTATTTCTTCTGGTACCCATGGTTTCTTCGTAGCTACTTTCTTTGGACCTATGTTTTCCTTCCCAACTTCTGTGATAGCCCTTTTTAGAGTTGTCCATTCCTCTTCAACTGTACTGCCTACTGCGCTATTCCTTATTGCTGTATCTACAGCGTTAGAGAACTTCAAACGTATCTCGTCACTCCTTAGTACTTCCGATTCCCACTTCTTTGCGTATTGATTCTTCCTGACTAATGTCTTGAACTTCAGCCTACTCGTCATCACTACTATATTGTGATCTGAGTCTATATCTGCTCCTGGGTACGCCTTACAATCCAGTATCTGATTTCGGAATCTCTGTCTGACCATGATGTAATCTAATTGAAATCTTCCCGTATCTCCCGGCCTTATCCAAGTATACCTCCTCCTCTTGTGATTCTTGAACAGGGTATTCGCTATTACTAGCTGAAACTTGTTACAGAACTCAATTAGTCTTTCTCCTCTTTCATTCCTTGTCCCAAGCCTATATTCTCCTGTAATCTTTTCTTCTACTCCTTCCCCTACAATTGCATTCCAGTCGCCCATGACTATTAGATTTTCGTCCCCCTTTTCATACTGCATTACCCTTTCAATATCCTCATACACTTTCTCTATCTGTTTATCTTCAGCTTGCGACGTCGGCATGTATACCTGAACTATCGTTGTCGGTGTTGGTCTGCTGTCGATTCTGATTAGAACAACCCGGTCACTGAACTGTTCACGGTAACACACCCTCTGCCCTACCTTCCTATTCATAACGAATCCTACACCTGTTGTACCATTTTCTGCTGCTGTTGATATTACCCGATACTCATCTGACCAGAAATCCTTGTCTTCCTTCCACTTCACTTCACTGACCCCTACTATATCTAGATTGAGCATTTGCATTTCCCTTTTCAGATTTTCTAGTTTCCCTACCACGTTCAAGCTTCTGACATTCCACGCCCCGACTCGTAGAACGTTATCCTTTCGTTGACTATTCAATCTTTTTCTCATGGTAATCTCCCCCTTGGCAGTCCCCTCCCGGAGATCCGAATGGAGGACTATTCTGGAATCTTTTGCCAATGGAGAGATCATCATGACACTTCTTCAATTACAGGCCACGTGTCCTGTGGATACACGTTACGTGTCTTTAATGCAGTGGTTTCCATTGACTTCTGCATCCTCACGTCGTTGATCATTGCTGATTCTTCCGCCTTTAGGGGCAATTTCCCACCCCTAGGACAAGAGAGTGCCCTGAACCTCTATCCGCTCCTCCGCCCTCTTTGACAAGGCCGTTGGCAGACTGAGGCTGACTTCTTATGCCTTAGTAAGATAAGGACGTTTACACTCTTTCACGAATTGACGATACGCTAGATTGTCTGAAGGGGGCTACGTTTTTCTCAACCATGGTAGAGCACTTGCACGCGAAAGGCAAAGGTCCCGAGTTCGAGTCTCGGTCGGGCACACAGTTTTAATCTGCCAGGAAGTTTCATATCAGCGCACACTCCGCTGCAGAGTGAAAATCTCATTCTGGAAACATCCCCCAGGATGTGGCTAAGCCATGTCTCCGCTATATTCTTTCTTTCAGGAGTGCTAGTTCTGCAAGTTTCGCAGGAGAGCCTCTGTAAAGTTTGGAAGGTAGGAGACGAGATACTGGCAGAAGTAAAGCTGTGAGTACCGGGCGTGAGTCGTGCTTCGGTAGCTCAGTTGGTAGAGCACTTGCCCGCGAAAGGCAAAGGTCCCGAGTTCGAGTCTCAGTCGGGCACACCGTTTTAATCTGCCAGGAAATTTCATATCAGCGCACACTCCACTGCAGAGTGAGAATCTCATTCTGGAAACATCCCCCAGGCTGTGGCTAAGCCATGTCTCCGCTATATCCTTTCTTTCAGGAGTGCTAGTTCTGCAAGTTTCGCAGGAGAGCTTCTGTAAAGTTTGGAAGGTAGGAGACGAGATCCTGGCAGAAGTAAAGCTGTGAGTACCGGGCGTGAGTCGTGCTTCGGTAGCTCAGTTGGTAGAGCACTTGCCCGCGAAAGGCAAAGGTCCCGAGTTCGAGTCTCGGTCGGGCACACAGTTTTAATCTGCCAGGAAGTTTCATGGACATGTACTCGTGATACTGCAAATAGAAGCAGATGAGGCGGATCGTGATTTAACTGCATTCATCACCCCTGAGGGCGTGTATGAGTTTAAGGTAATGCCATTTGGTTAGTGTAATGCACCACCAGCTTTTGAATGGATGATGGATAATCTACGTCACCGTAAGTGAACGATGTGTTTTTGTTATTTAGAAGACATTATAATGTTCTCAGAGACATTTGATGAACATATAAAAAGACTGAGGGCCGTTCTTAAGAGTCTCCAACAAGGCGGACTGAAACTTAATCCAAGATAGTGTCTCTTTGGAGCAAAAGATATCAAAAGATATGGACACCTTGTGTCAAACGAATGTGTGCGGCCAGATCCAGAAAAGATGAGAGCTAAAACAGTAATTACTATTCCTAAAGGTATTGGTTATGTGAGAAGCTTCCTCGGATTTTGTTCTTATTACCGTCGTTTTATCAAAGACTTTTGTATCAAAGCCAGGCCACTGAAAGTGTTGTTAAAAGCTGATGCTAAATTTATCTGGGGTTGTGGGCAACAAGATTCTTTCGATGTGCTGCGAAAAGCTCAGACTACTGATCCTGTACTTGCTCTGTATGATGAGGGAGCACCAACAGAACTATATACAGATTCCAGTGGGTATGGGATCGGTGCTGTTCTGGTGCAAATTTGGGATGGAAAAGAGAAGGTTATAGCCTATGCTTCTAGGACACTTACAGAAAGAGAATATCTTGCTGTGATCTGGGCCATGTGCTAATTTCGATAGTATCTCTACGGAAGGACATTCACATATGTTACAGACCTTAATTCACTTTGTTGGCTGACAGGTCTTAAGTATCCAATATTACGACTCGCGACTTGGGCATTACTCTTCAAGAGTATGACAATACCATATTGTATAAAAGTGGAGGAAAATGCCGACTGTCTCTCAAGAAACCCTGTGCAAGACCATCAAGACTTTGATGAAGATAGCGCATATCTCACTGTACTCGAGGATCTCTCTGCTGAGCAGAAGAAGGACGCCAAGGTATCTGTAATTATGCTTGCCTTAAATCGGTCAGAGATTGTGAAAGTTCAATTTAAGGTACTTAATGGATTGCTTTGCAAGAAAAACTTTGTTCTGTTTGGAAAGAGGTGGGCACCAGTGATTCCTAAACACATGCAATTAAATGCTCTACAGAAATTCCATGAAACACCTGAGGCCGGACATTTAGGATTTATTAATATATACGATAGAATCCGCAAGAGGTTTTTTTATCCAGGTTTATTTAGAAGTGCCCGTCACTATGTGTCGCATTGTCGAGAGAGCGACAGGAGAAAGGCAGTTCCTCAGAAACCACCTGGCCGACTCATCCCAATTCCACCAGCCGAAACGCCTTTCCAGCGTGTTCGGGTTGACCTCCTCGGACGATTTCCAACGTTTGCTAGTGGCAATAAATGGATTATTGTTTGCACTGATTATATGCCACGCTATGCCGTTACAAAAGCAGTGAAAACAGCCGAAGTGACCGAGGTAACCAAATTCATTGTAGAAGACATTGTATTAAAACATGGTGTCCCAAGGTCGTTAATTACGGATCGAGAGAAAGTTTTTCAATCGAATCTTGTGACAGAGATAAACCGTCGGTGCAACATGACTCATCACACGACGACTGCCTCCCATCCACGAACTAACGGGCTTATTGAACGCCTTAATAAGACCTTGGACGACCTGCTATCAATGTTCGTCAATGTTGAGCAGAGCAATTGGGATGAGTCGCTACCTTTCGTGACGTTTTCCTACAACACCGTCAAACAAGGCACTACAGGATTTACGCGTTTTTTCCTGGTCCATGGACGTGAGGCGAATACGACAATGGACACTGTGTTTCCGTTACATCAGGATGACGTGGACGACGACCTGGTGTTAACCGGAGCTGAGGAATCTCGGCAGTTAGGTGGACTCCGCACGCTGCAGGCTCAGGAAAACTATCGCCGAAGGTATGACGCGAGCCACCCACCGGCCTATTGTCTACCAGCCTGGTGACATAATCGGTGTTTTCACTCCCGTTCGGAAGATTGGTCTCTCTGATAACCCCCTCAGGCGCTACTTTGGACCTTATAAGGTTGTAAGACTGTTGTCTGATGTTACTTATGAAGTTGAAAATTTCGACCCCGACACAAGACGACGAAAGATCAGAGATACGGTCCACGTCCTTCGAATGAAGCCCTACAAAGATCCTGCAACCCAGGGTAATTTCGAATCTCCAGCGACAGGCAACAAGCGGAAAGGTGACGAAGAGCGTAGCGGCAAAAGACATTCTAAGAAGATCACTGCCAGGGCAAGCATCAGTTATCGGAAGTCGGAGTATGCAGGACCGATGACTCGTTCCCGGAGTAGGACTACGTAGGACCGAGACGCTGTTCTCTTAAAGAAAGAGCAAAGTTGCTGAGGAAGCAGAGTAGCTCCGTGGTGTAGTGGTTATGATACTAAACTGTAGCATGGAGAGTCGTGAGTTCAAAACTCACCTCAATTGTACAATCTTAGTTTCTATATTCGGTTCGAGTACATTCTAGAAGTATCCACAAATTACAAGAATCATTGTACTGGAATGTTCTGTAGCTGTATATATACTGTATGTGTTATGGCCGGAGGCAGATCGCTCCGTGCTTTTGTATGTGCATTTACTGAATAAACCTTCTTTAAGTGAAGTTAGTGTTCGTCATTCAGCTAATCACAGACTACAAATTAGTATTTAACAGTGTAACGACGTTAAATACAAAGTAATTTTTTAATTCAATAATGAATCCCTACACAAAGGTTTGAAAGTTAGCACAAGTTACGATCACTCGAAAGTAAACATCGAATTGCCCACGCGGTGTAACGCGCTGTTTTCCGAGCGGGGAGGCGTGCCGTTCCCCGGTACGAATCCGGTCGGCGGATTAGTGTCCAGTTCTGGGGTGCCGGTCAGCCCTGTGGAAGGTTTTTAGGGCGGACTTCCATCTACCTCAGCGAATGCCGGCTGGATCCCCTTATTCCGCCTCAGTTACCCTATGACGGCGATTGATGTGCAAACACTGTCTTCACGTATGAGTACAGCACAACTATTCTACCATGCAAACATTTAGGGTTTCACTCGTGTGATACGAGACGATCCCGGTGGGGGGAGAGGTCTACTGGGGGCCGAACCGCACAATAACCCCGGGTTCGGTGTGGGGCGGCGGTGGGGTAAGTGGACTGCTGTGGCCTGTTGTGGGTCTGTGAACCACTGATGCCCACGGCGGAACGAAACCTCTCCGTCGTTTCAATGTCCCCGGTTTACTAAACACAATACATACTTAGACATAGAATTTCTTCTCTTTCTAGACTTTTTTTCTCGTCTTCGTCCTATAGTGAGCGTACAATATCCTTCTTTTCTTCTTCTGCAAATGTTTTCTCCATTTGAATTTCTTATCAAAAACCGATTATACTCATGGAGTTTTTTGTTAAAGTTAAGCTGATAATCATCAAGTTCTTTTTTTAAATCTGAAATTAATTTTTTATTAGCTATTGTTATTTAACTTCTGAGCAATTGCACTAATTTTGTAATTATCAGT
The DNA here is from genome assembly GCF_021461395.2 of Schistocerca americana. Taxonomy (NCBI): domain Eukaryota; kingdom Metazoa; phylum Arthropoda; class Insecta; order Orthoptera; family Acrididae; genus Schistocerca; species Schistocerca americana. The sequence goes on from NC_060119.1 coordinate 958,919,623, forward strand.
ACTTATTTCTCGATTATTCCCCTTCGAGTTCTTGTCACAAATACAATGTCATATTATCTCTTCCTACATTCTCAACACTGTTATTGCCTATTACTGTTTCTTATGATTCAATGTCCACGTTCCGATTTGAAATGTCATCTTCAGTTGTGTCAACAATTTCATTTATGATAATTAATTCCGATTCACTAATGCGTTCCATAGCCACACAGTTCCAACTGTCACTCTGCTCTCCACTCTTTATTCGTCTAGCAATTGTTATTCAAATATATAAACTGCACTGAAGAATCTAGGCACCGCTGAAAATTTCACCTCAGGCACCACACTCTCGCGCTGGCAATCAGGCCTGGCAGCCGAAGACGTTTCGGTATGTGACGTCCTTGTTACCAGTCTCCACTAGTGACATGACGAGTATGTGCACTATATAACGACGACGCAGCCTCTCTCCACTCCAAAAAGTTAACAATACATTTAATCTTTTATTGATAGTTTGCCGAAGCAGATATCGATGTCTTAGATTAAGAACATTGGTTGTTAGCAGATTGCAAACTGTACGGTTTACTACCGAAGTCACTACTGATTTCGAACACTTTGAAATGCCCTCAGATTTAGTAATATTCTACATACCACCATATCATGCTAATCCTAAAATGAATAGAACGTGGCACCAATAATTATACTGGAAATATTTTTGCAAGTACATCCGCGTAATTCCCAAACGTACACCACCTGAACCGCACTGCCCCCTCTACCATTGACTAGACCGCAATGGCCAGCGTTTGTTCGATGCAACAACAGTCACTACTACTAAAAGTAATATTAGTCGGCAATGATTGTGGAATGCTGGAAGCTGCTACACCAGCTGCACACAGTTGCGTTAACGTATGTACTCTGCGATGCGATAGGTTTACGGCGAAATCTCATAAGGAATGACAAATATTTCAATGTTGGAGGGTACGGATTCCTTACAGGGTGAATCTTTATTGGGTGGTGGTCGTAAATCAAGGCTCGGCTGAGGGGTTGTTGAACAATGGCTGTTTAGAGGACTCTAATGAGGAGAAATGCCTTCAGTTTGAAAGAGTGTATGACGAACACAGGAAGAGGTCAGACATAGCAACATTCAATACGGTAGTCGTAAACTGTCGTATCCGTGATGTGAGAGAACCAGAACTCCAAGCACTAATAGAAAGCACTGACTCTTATATAGCTATACGTACAGAAGGCTGGCTAAACTCGGAAAAAAGGTGAACCAGTATTTTTGCAAAGGACCTAACAGCTTATCCTTAGCTGTCACACCCGTTACGATGGAAACTATCCACAAGAAACTTCCGCTGCAGTTTTTCTGTAGTAGAGCTGCCCTCAGGAAGAGCACGTGTTAGCTACGTTTGCATAAGAGTGACTGACCGTGAGGTGAGGTTGGATGGCAAGCTAATGAGACCAGGAAGATGCGGCTATCAAAATCTTATCACCGATTCTGTGGCATGGTGGAGAGGCAGTCTTGCCTCTGGCCCATAGGAGAGTACTGGTAGTCGGTCAGCCAGCGGACTCGTCCATCCAACTAGCTGCAACATGTGCTGCCGTACTGCATCTACACTTGGCGCTACGCCCGTGGCTGTGCTAAAGAGCCACAACACTGGCGTCAGCAGAGCATACGGGGATGTTGCAGAGGTAGCCCATATACGAAGAATGACCACAGCAAAGCAGCCAAGGCTAATTGTAAGAGACATGTGTGACTCGTTGTCGGTAGGTAGGTGCTGCACCCAGGGTGCGACACACTGCCACCTGGCAGGAGTCTAGCTGTTGCTGTAATAGATCGGCAGGCATGCTGCACTGTCCGGATGCGGACTTAGTGCTGGAAGGGGGCGCTCGAGCCAGCGGCAGCAGCTGGAGGTTCCATGTTGTCTCCTGGTCTCGTGCAGCCTCTAAATCTTGGTGGTAGCTGGATTCGGTATGATTCTGCTGCTAAATCAACGGTTATTTACACCAGACAGCAGGGCACTTGCTGCGTCAATGCCCCACACCTGCTCACGTTCTCGGCAATACCATCAGAACCCCTACGACAGGGACATTGCCTTTACTACACCATGTATTACTGCTGTGTTGGCAAGTTACGCCGAGCTAGGCTAGCCCATCTGTTAGTAATTTCACACGCTTCTTGTTTTAAGCCAAATGGCGTATGCCTTGCTCACCTGTGACCAGCAAATTCTGCGCCCCACTGCATCTTCTCAGAAATTTTGTTCTTAACCTGGTGGAGGCGTCACGTTACAATCCTCCAGTGAGAAAAAACTGGCCCCTTGGGTCTTCCTTAGGACTGATTCCCCACAGAGGTTTACATGTAGAAGTACAAAGCACCTAGCGGTACAATTTTCAAAGGTCTGTGCTCACATCTAACATCAACCCTTACATGCTAAATGTGTCCTAACGCTTGTTTACATGTACGATACTTAACAGTCCATAAGTTTCTCTTGAACGTCTATCAGATTGGGCCTCCACAGTTCTGACATTCTGTAAAAACATATGTTCCCTACAACCTACAAAGATTTACCACTTATTCTGTGATCTTATTCCTTCCCAGACTAAAAAAAAAAAAAAAAAAAAGAAATATGACTCCTCATCTTGGAATCTCTTCTCGTATCGGTTAATCTCACAACGTCTCTCAAGGATTCGTTGCCTTGCACATAACCTCAAATTCCACGAAATATATTTGACCGAAAGGCCTCTTGCCATACTTACGCTGACACAACTTCCAGCACTCGATTCCACACTTACAAACTGAATGAGACACTCTTTCTTTCTTAATACTCGTAATTTATCCTGAACGTATGACCTTTGACACTACATGCTCTGGCTCCGTTAAGCTCTTATGCTTGGTACTCCTTCTAAGTATCTGGTGGCTTTTTTTACCATTTTTGTGGTAAAACGTTCGGAATGTTGTCATCGTGACAACAGTTCCCCTTCTGCTTTCTCAGAAAATCTACATTCAGCAAACCTTCCAAAACTATCCTCTGAATTCCGATGAAAGTCCTTGTTTTCTGGTAGTCCTGCTCAGCCGAAACAACTTCCTGATTTCTGGTGGTACAATACCATGAAACTTACGCCTTAATGTGTTTCCATCGGCTTAGCTGGTTTATCCCATACGTTAGACGCAACCTAGTGAGAGCTCTACACTGTAACAGATTTCTGTCACCGAAGATTAACTTTGGCACGATGGTGAGTCACAAAGTTTACCTTGAGGCTCGCTTTGCTATCTTCATCCAATTTATACTCCTCATGTACATCAGATTGTGGCTGTGCTATAAAAAGGTCACTGTGTACGTCAGCTGTTTATCCTGCTAGGCTGCCACCCAGTACTTGCTCTCACGCTACGTTCTGAACCTCTGGCGTACACTCTTCAACCGATTCACCCCAGCCAACTCGGTCATCCGATCTACCAACTTTGCTCCTCTTCCTTTTCCTCTGTTCATCCTGCTTCCTACAGAATTCGTATTCCTGTAGCGTTTCTGCCACAATACCTGCAAAGTAAAGTTCTATGTACTGACTTGGCAGAAAATCCTAAGAAATTTTGGTCTTATGTCAAAGCGGTAGGTGGATCAAAACAAAATGTCCAGACACTCTGTGGCCAAAATGGTACTGAAACAGAGAATGACAGACTCAAGGCCGAAATACTAAATGTCTTTTTCCAAAGCTTTCGCGGAGGAAGACTGCACTGCAGTTCCTTCTCTAGACTGTCGCACAGATGACAAAATGGTAGATAACGAAATAGACAACAGAGAGATAGAGAAACCATTAAAATTGCTCAAAAGAGGAAAGGCCGCTGGACCTGACGGGACACCAGTTCGATTTTACACAGAGTACTTGAAGGAACGTGCCCCCCTTCTTGCAGAGGTGTACCGTAGGTCTCTAGAAGAGCGTACCGTTCCAAAGGATTGGAAAAGGGCGCAAGTGATCCCCGTTTTCAAGAAGGGACGTTGAACAGATGTGCAGAACTATAGACCTATATCTCTAACGTCTATCAGTTGTAGAATTTTGGAACACGTATTATGTTCGAGTTTAATGACTTTTCTGGAGACTAGAAATCTACTCTGTAGGAATCAGCATGGGTTTCGAAAAAGATGGTCGTGTGAAACCCAGCTGGCGCTATTCGTCCACGAGACTCAGAGGGCCATAGACACGGGTTGCTAATGATATGCCATGTTTCTTGACTTTCGCAAGGCGTTCGGTACAGTTCCCATTAGTCGTTTGATGAATAAAGTATGAGCATATGGACTATCAGACCAATTGTGTGATTGGATTGAAGATTTCCTAGATAACAGAACGCAGCATGTCATTCTCAATGGAGAGAAGCCTTCAGATGTAAGAGTGATTTCAGGTGTGCCGCAGGAGAGTGTCGTAGGACCGTTGCTATTCACAATATACATAAATGACCTTGTGGATGACATCGGAAGTTCACTGAGGCTTTTTGCGGATGGTGCTGCGGTATATCGAGAGGTTGTAACAGTGGAAAATTGTACTGAAATGCAGTAGGAGTGAATTGACGCATGGTGCAAGGAATGGCAATTGAATCTCAATGTAAACAAGTGTAATGTGCTGCGAATACATAGAAAGATAGATCCCTTATCATTTAGCTACAAAATAACAGGTCAGCCACTGGAAGCAGTCAATTCCATAAATTATCTAGGAGTACGCATTAGGAGTGATTTAAAATGTAATGATCATCTAAAGTTGATCGTTGGTAAAGCAGATGCCAGACTGAGATTAATTGGAAGAATCCCAAGGAAATGCTATCCGAAAACAAAGTAAGTAAGTTACAGTACGCTTGTTCGCCCACTGCTTGAATACTGCTCAGCACTGTGGGATCCGTACCAGAAGGTGTTGATAGAAGACATAGAGAAGATCCAACGGAGGGCAGCGCGCTTCGTTACAGGATCATTTAGTAATCGCGAAAGCGTTACGGAGAAGATAGATAAACTCCAGAGCAAGACTCTGCAGGAGAGACGCTCAGTAGCTCGTTACGGACTCTTGTTGAAGTTTCGAGAACATACCTACACCGAAGAGTCAAGCAGTATATTGCTTCCTCCTACGTGTATCTCGCGAAGAGACAGTGAGGATAAAATCAGAGAGACTAGAGGCCACACAGAAGCGTACCGACAATCATTCCGTCCACGAACAATACGAGACTGGAGTAGAAGGGAGAACCGATAGAGGTACTCAATGTACCTTCCGCCACACACCGTCAGGTGGCTTGCGGAGTATGGATGTAGATGTAGATGTAGAATACGTTTATCAACTACTTCTTGTGCATTCCCTGTAGTATCTTGAACAACAACTTTGCTTTGTCTGCAGTTCACGACGAATCACCGTCACATGCACGTCTCTCTGCATCTGGCCCAGTCTCTCCTTCAGCAACGTAACACCCAAAGGGACACTTAAATCACTGATGATGCTCTCCTGACACTCAATCACATCGGTACGGCCTATACTCATCCCTACCTCAGACATCAAAATTCCTTGATATCGGAGCTGGCACTTCTACATTAGTTTCCTTAAGCTACACCATTATCCTGTGGCCTGCGATCTAAATTCTCTGGGGGAACTCGTATTACGTCATAATCAGGTATCATAATCTTCCAACTCAAAAGGTTGCTGATCCATCCGTGGCGTTCTTTCCGAATCTACACAGGACTGACAGGGTAACTACTGAAACGGTAATCGGCAGTTATACAGCAAAAGCTGAACTATTCACAAGACTGCACCTCTCCCTTACAGCTTCCTCCTTGCACCTCCTCTTTGCTTCCCCTCTTTTCCTACATCCTATGCTCGCCTGACACTTAATCACTTTGGTACAGCCCACACTCATTCCTATCTCATATTCCCCACCTTCCGAGGCACGTGTTTGATCATCCAGTTGGCGTGCCCTCTCTGCAGCTTCTGCCTATTCTCTGGTGTTTTGTCATAAGTTCTTTCCTTCTCCTCAGCCAGAATCGCTTCCAGTCTTTTAAACAACTCTGCACTGTCAGCTCTCACTCTCCTTCGTCTTTTACAGTTCTCAGTATCCTGGTGCCGGTGGCAATGAAACTGTTATCAATTTCAAAAACATAAACGAAAAGAAACACTTTAACTACCATTATTCCTACACTTTTCACTACCTTACCTGCTTAAATTCCGAACCATATTCCTTGCCCTGCCCAAATCAAATTACGACGACGGTTATACGTAATAGTATCATATTACGTCTTATTATAACTTAACTACTCTCCCCTGATTAACTATTACCACACATCTAAACAATGACTGAGCTTCACCTCTCGAACCGTTACTCATAGTTAGCAGCTGAGATATTACTGCGCAATAAGCCACAGCTCTTGTTCGTGGCACCTATTTTACCAATATGCACCAGGTGATAACAAATACCAAATACAATCAATGTTCACCTGTTACATACAAAGTATACAAATACAACTCAATCCCTGGCAGAAGCACTAAATTGTCATAACATTTGCAGCCGAAAGAAAGAATCGACGAAGTGGCACCCCCTCAGTAGTCGAATGACCCCCTTCATCCACGGATGGCAGTTCTAGGTGTTGCCGCTCCCTCTCCTGTCGCCAAACGGCGTAGTTACAGGCGCGGAGGTCGCGTAGCAGACACCTCTTTATAGCTGCAACCAGGGCTGATGTAGGGAGGCTTCGTTGGTAGGAGGCTGAGCGGCCTTAGGGTTTCGCTGAATGGCAGGCCTACGAGTCGCAGGAAGAAGCAGCTGTCGAAATTAACGCTTTAATTCCAAGTGATGTATTGATTCTGTGGAGAAGTGAGGAGGCGATCAAGTCTATGCCCCACAGGAGTGGACCAGTAGTCGGTCAGCCGGTAACCAGCATCTGTGTAGCTGGCTGCAATGGGTACTGGCGTTCTGCAAATGTTCAAATGTGTGTGAATTTCTAAGGGACCAAATTGCTTAGGTCATCCGTCCCTAGACTTAAACACTACTTGAACTAACCTTTGCAATGAACAACTCACACACAGACGCCCATGCCCGAGGGAGGACTCGAACCTCCATGAAATGACGCCTCAAAGCACGCGGCCACACCGCGCGGCGGCGTTCTGCTTTGCTGACGTCTACCATTGGCGCCGGCCCGCGGCTGCTTTGTGTGTGCCATACCACCGAAGTCAGTGGTGTGTACTGGAATCTTGCAGGGGTAACTCCTCTTCAGTGAATGACTGTACCCAGGCAACCAAGGCCAGCATGCAAGAGCCAGGCAAGTTGCATTGTCGTTAGGATGTTGCGACACGGGTGCGACCCGCTGATCCTGGATGGTGTCTGGCTGCTGCTGACGTGGACTGGTAGGTGCGCTACACTAAGTACCAAGTCCGGAGCGTAGAGGCGGATCTAGTGAAGAAAGCAGATACCCCATCAGGTACTCGAAACCAGCAGCTGCAGCTGGCGGTTCCATGTTGTCTTCTTGTCTGGCATAGCCCAAGCGTCATAAGGGTCTCAACTTGATTTTGCTACACTTGTGTCACTCCACCATCCTGGTGACATATTCGGCAACACTATCCGTAGCGATGGAGACATCGCCTTGTTTGGACTCTGTATAACTACTGCATTGGCAAGATACGCTGAGTGAGGCTAGACCATCGCGTAATAATTTCACAAGGTTGTTGTCTTAAGCCAAATATTGACACGAGGCGCTCAGCGGTCACCGGCGGCTAATGCTGTTTTCCACTGCAGCTTCTCACAAATTTTACTCTTAACTGGTAGCGGCGCTACTGTATTTTCATGAATCCTTACTTGAAGGACATTTTCAGATCCTTTAAAGTATAATGAAAATTAATCCGCTCTCTAAATGACCTACATTAAACACAGGTGTACTCGTAAGAAGGCTGCTTGACGAGTGTGAAACCTGTATGATCGTTAAGCCTAGTCTTATTACTCGTGGTGGTTTCCTCTATTTAACCTCTGAAAAGAAGTACATGAAAAAGTTTTCGTGGAATATTTTGGTCGCCGTTCATTTACTAAGAACAATGGTAACAAATATAGATTTCTTGAAGCACATACATTCTCCCGTTTTTTGTGGCGTATACCCAGTAAAGAGATGACAACAAGAATATCTATTCAGTATCTAGCTAATGATGTGTTTTCTCTTTTTTACCTCCTGTGAGCTTAGTTGTTGAAGCTTCCCGCATTTGTGTCTAGAGAATGAGGAAGCTCTGCTTGGGAAATGGTCTAACTCATATTATTACCAGCATTCCATACGGTCCGCGGCCTTCCCTTGCACTTTAATCTCATATGCGCTCCTGATTGTTTACGATAATCATTCTCAGGTAACTCGGGTAGGTCCATAGCTTGCTGAATTTCACTTTTAATCGTACTGTTCATTAGACCCATAGGACAACTCTAGCTAGCGTAATGTTTGATTCATCCCTTAATTCATTTATATCAATCGGTGCTCCATTGATTATATCCGTCAACGCCACGTCAGCCCCGGTATCATCCAGCGAAATAGGATCTTTCTGAAAAGTAACAACGATCTTGGAAACCGAAGAAAGTCAGCAGATACAACTGGGATGGGTATCCTGCCACAGTACCCATTGAAGAAGTCGCCTTTGTTAAAAATTCTGACATCAAAATCGGAGGAAAGGAAATCTACATTTTTATTGTCATGCTTTGTTGAATCTTGCAGGTTTGTTAAGATTCTCACTCCAGTCACCTTCTTGATTAGAAATTGGGCTACCAATAACACCAATCATGTAAGTCAGGTTGAATCTGGCCACTGTAAAAAATACTGCGGGACAGTAAGAATGTGTAGATAAAGTTAACTGTGGAGGGCTGGATGATAAAAAGTAGGTAAAAGGAATGGCTATGACATTAATTAGAGTGTATGCACCTGATTTCCAATCAGCTGGAAAACTTGGTCTCTCGGGCTAAGTTGTTGCTGTCTGTTCGCAGGGGTTTCTCGTAGCTAAGTACAACATGGAATACTAGAGTCCAGAAAATAGCCGAATATATTGATCATAAACACATTAAATTCGAGGTAGCTTCTTACAATTTAATAAAAGTTATTCCACACATTATATAAGGGAACAATCTGACACGAGCAAAGTCTTGATGTAGGTCAAGGTAAATTTATAGAAATGGTTGAAATAGCTGAATACATACTAGACGATTCGAAAAATCATCCTGTTCATACTTATAGAAAGACAAAGTGAAAATAGAGAGTTTCGTTAAAAATAATGAATAACCAAGTCAACGTTGTTGACTGAAGTCCTGGTAGGGGTGACACGAAATTAAATTTCCCCGTAAGCGTGGGTAACTTCATCACGCCTTTCTTCTAGATACCAGCGGAAGTATCACTACGAAAGCACGACCGAAATACCCACTAACCGGACCACTGAAAAAAATGTAGTTGCACAGTCCATGATACCCACCAAGAACAGGAAGAATGCACAAAGAAGTGAGAATGGCGGCAAAGCCTGCGCCAGTGCTGATCCCTATTGTTGTCTGTGGGGAAACATGTATGATCCGCATCACAGGTAGTTTCGGTCATGAGTATTAAGAAATACGATGGAGATAACACGTGCCCGCCAAACTAGCAAACATAGTTGTTTATGAATTATGGAATTATAAGAACCTTATTATCATTGTCCTGTCATGGCCGCCACGTCTGCAGATGCTGTTAACAACGACACGGCTGGGTGGTAATACAATGACAAAAGGAATAGCTGCGAAATTAATTAAACTGTCTGCCCTTACTTCCCAATTAGCTGGAACACTTGATATCACCACTGATTTCCTGTTCTCTCGACCGTTGTGGCACAGGACTCCTTTTCGTCCAGCAGGGGATTCTGTAGCTAAATATAAATTTTTGTTTAGGGCAACAAGGGAATACCGCAGAGCAGAAGATAGAGAGATGTTTCAGAAATTCGAATATAATGATCATAAACACAAAAAATGCAGGGTACCACCTTACACTATACTCGACACGCAATATACAGTCACACCCTGACACGAAAAATGCCTTGATGTAGGTCACAAATAGCTGAATACATGTTTGACGGTATGAACAACTCATTCATACCTTTGTCAGAGAGGAAAAGAGACGCAGTGGACGCTAACAGTATCGTTGGAAATAATTAATAATCATATATCGGTATTGATTGAAGAACAAGCACGGACAGCACAAAGTTACTTATAGCGTATAAACGGGTAGCTTCAACACAACTATCGAACAGGATCCTAGCGAAAGCGTTACTAAGAAATTACAACTGAAATAATCACGAACCATATTACTGGTACTAATAAGAGAAGCATCATCCACGGTAACTAAGAAAAAGAAAAAAATGAGGAATCATGCACACAGACATGAAAACTGCTGCAACTCCCAAGTTAGTGTGCCAGCAGTAGCCCGGCCTTTCAACTGAGAAGTTAGCGGTACTGGAACGGTGGCAGTTCCACGAAACGTAGGATGGTCTGTTAGCCCTATGCCTCGGAGTATCCGTGGTTTAAAGTTTAAAGTAACAGCTTGGCAATCTTTGTAGAATATAGTCATCATGGAAATTTTTAGGACTAAGATGATGAAACTCCTACAGCCGTCCTTATGATCTTATTTCTTGTGTAGCTATCAGTTTCGGCGCTTCAGTGGGCCATCTTCAGGCCTTTGTTGATGCTGAAGGGGTTATCACGACGCATCAGTGGCCAACACAACTGGTTTACGCAGACTATCTGTAACTGTGATGTCAGCACTCCAACCATCAACTGCCAGCTGAGTCATTTGCAGTTGACGGTTACGGATAGCCTACGTATACCAGTTACGTTGGCCACTGATGCAGCATGTATATGGATCATGATAACCACTTCGGCATCAGCTAAGGCCTGAAGAAGGCGCATTGAAGCGCCGAAACTGGGAACCACGCAAAAAATAAGATCATAAGTGCGGCTGTAGGGGTCTCATTTTCTTATAATAGTGAACGGCCGTGGTCCCCAATACCTCTAATTAAAGGGATGGACACACAAAAATTTATCTTGGTTGTGAAAAATTACTCCTCAGGACGAGACGATAGTTTACGGTGTAGACAGGGACAACATTGTCTCTAATTGCCAGGAAAACTTGTTTAATGTCATTTATTGATCAATGAATTCCATCGACTTTTGAATTAATAATCTGACCAGCCCTTGACCTATATCTCCCGACTCGTTATTGTTCGAGCATCCGAATCTGTGATCGGAATTATAAATGAAATATTATTTGATCGCTCTCTCTCTCTTTGTCTGTCTTTGTCAGGAGGCTGGACGGGACTGTAGCCGTGACTTCTGCGTGCCTTGTTGTAGGTCAGAGAAAACTCTCTGCTCTACAAGCTCCATAATAGTTTCATCTCTCCTGCAGTATTTGTAAGAGGCGGATACTGAGCCGTTTACTGCCTCACGAACCGACTCTCCAAAGTAGTCTTCACTCTATTACAACCTAGCAATGGGTGCTATACCGTAACGCTAGAGAATGCAGTATGCACCACCAGCTCGATTTAAGAGAGCCTTGTGTGCAGTCTTGTCTGAGTGTACGATCCTCGCTTGGTGAATTAAATTCTAAATAACCAGAAAACTATTAGACTCTTCGATAGAGAGACAGCAAAATGGTTCAAATGGCTCTGAGCACTATGGGACTTAACTGCTGTGGTCATCAGTCCCCTAGAACTTAGAACTCAAAAAATGGCTCTGAGCACTGTGGGACTCAACAGCTGAGGTCATTAGTCCCCTAGAACTTAGAACTAGTTAAACCTAACTAACCTAAGGACATCACACACATCCATGCCCGAGGCAGGATTCGAACCTGCGACCGTAGCTGTCTCGCGGTTCCAGACTGCAGCGCCAGAACCGCGCGGCCACTTCGGCCGGCGAACTTAGAACTACTTAAACCTAACTAACCTAAGGACATTCCACACATCCATGCTCGAGGCAGGATTCGAACCTGCGACCGTAGCCGCCTTTGTGTTGTATGTGAAGTCTAACTTAACTGTCTGCCGTATGCATAATTGTGTCAGAAGGGTTCGATGCTCCCACCCACCGACCCGTTGTACAAAACACACAGGGTATACTGCACTTGCGGAGACCTTGGCCTAAACGTACTATCGTCTGAAGGGGTGGGCTAGACGCAAACCAACGACAGGTGCACGCAAAACGCTAGTGGAGCACCGAGGAAAATTTATCCAGGAAGAAACGTTGTATCGTTGCAGTGCTGTCTGGCGCCCGTTGTGTTTCCCATTATAGTAGCTATGTACCCCCAGCCAGAATATTTAAAAAAAGAATATGGGTTTAATCAAGACTGGTTTTGCCCGCATCTCGTGGTCGTGCGGTAGCGTTCTCTCTTCCCACGCCCGGGTTCCCGGGTTCGATTCCCGGCGGGGTCAGGGATTTTCTCTGCCTCGTGATGGCTGGGTGTTGTGTGCTGTCCTTAGGTTAGTTAGGTTTAAGTAGTTCTAAGTTCTAGGGGACTGATGACCATAGATGTTAAGTCCCATAGTGCTCAGAGCCATTTGAACCAAGACTGGTTTTGGGGAAATTATGCGCACAAATTATTATCACCTGAGATTCTGTCATTGTTTGTTGCCAATGTGCTAAAGAAATGTTTCTCTGTATGTGTATATGCACCCATATATGTGCTCACTAGATTATGTGCTGTTCTAATGGTGTTTTGGACGTTGGCGTTAGTTACTATAAGTGCTCGTTCTATGGTACATATACTTAATCTCAAGTTTGTCACACTGGTGACTACAGTTTATCCAACTTGGGTATTTACAATGTTAATCTTTCATTTTATATTGTGAGCTCTCATGGGTTTATAAATCGTAATTAAAATGTCTGATTTTTTAATTGTGCGTGCTTTATCTGTTTCCACATTATATCAGAGTTTGTAAAATGTTTTAGTTGTCATGTGTGGTCTGGGAAATACACAGAATTGCATCACCCTACCAGACAGTGTGTATGTCGAGACTGTCAGTGGCAGGAGTTGGATGCTTACTGTGAAGGGGGTGCATTAATGCGCCTTTCATAAATTCTTTTATTACCTGTGGAGCACTTGTTCCTAATTACTATGTACTCGTGTTAAGCCAGTCGGCGGTGAACTTTTGTATATTTTATTGCTTTCAAGTCGCACCACTGTCCTCGAATCAAATACAATAATTCCGACTTTTTGGGTAAATAGCTTTTTCTCCAAGTTTCAACTTCCAGCTCCTTACCCTCTACCTTTCCAGGTTGTAGATTTGCACCCCTGGAGAAACCACGCATAATATGATAAAGGATCTGCGAAATTACGAGCCAAAGACAACAGCGGAAAAGTTCTTTAACGGTATGTTGATACCTGACCTATCATTTTGCCCTTTCATCATGACAGTAATTTCCCTATGTTCCTTTCAACGCCGATTCTGCGAAGAGTCTCATTTCTTATCCCTCCACATAATTTTCAATCTCCTTCTGTTTCACTAATTTTCAGTCTCCTTCTGTTGCACTTCATCTTAAATACTTCTGTTCCGATTTCTCCATAGTTCACGTTTGACCATGGACCAAATGTACATTCTCAGATAATTCTTCTTCAAATTAAGGCCTACTAGTACACTTCTCTTGGTCAGCCGTAACTTCTTCGCCTGTGCTGGACTACTTTTTATATACTAGCTGTATGTGTTATTTTGCTTCAAAGGTTCTGGGATTCCTTAGCTTCATCTACTTTTTGGTTACCGTTTTTGATGTTAAGTTGATCTCTAGTCTCAGGTCTGCTACTCCTCTTTACTTTTGCATTTCTTCGGTTTACTCATGACTGTTTATTGGATTCAACTGGTTCTGTAATTTTTCTTGAGTTCCGATGAGGATAGCAGCGTTAGCAGAGAATCTTCCCATTCATATTCTTTCACCCTGAATGAAAACCCACTCTCGAATGTTTGTTTTCTTTCCGTCGTTGATTCTTCAATGTATAAATTGACCATTAGGATCGAAAGACTGCTTCCCTGTTTTACACCGTTTTTTATTCGAGCACTTCGTTCTTAGTCTTCTATCTCATTGTTTCCTCTCGGTTGCTGCAAATATTGCACTGTATATCACCAGTATTTCCCTACAGCGTACGCCTGGTTCTTTGAATATTTCAATTGCTGATGGCTTTTTATACGTCGACAGAACTTAGGGTGTCTTTGTTTCCTTAAGAAGTTCATCAATTATCAAGATTAAAGTCTGTTCCACCTTTACTTTTCCGAAAGCCAAATTGATCGTCTACCAGCAAAATTTAATTTTTGTTTTTCACACTTCTGTACATTATTCCTATTGGCAACTTGGATACATGAGGTGATAATAAGATTTTCAAAAGCATTGTCGGCATCATAAATTCTACAAACCCACTAGAGTAGTCATTTAGTTGCCACTTTCACCAACGATTACAGATATTCCGAAGAAATGTTATCTTTCCCATCTGACGTATTGTATGGTGAGTCGCTGACTTTAATATTGGATCCCTTATCTTTTATATACAAAGTCCCATTTCTTCTTCTATCGCGTCATCAGACGAGTCCGTTTTCTCATAGTGGTCTTCTATTACTCTTTCCAAATTTTCGCTTTCTCCTGTACATTTAACATTGAAATTCTCAGCAGACTCTTGATGATGACGCCCTTGCTGTAATTTCAATGATTGTTTTCGTGTTTCTGTTTGCTAAATCAATCCTTTCGGTACCCATTTGTTTTTGATATCTTCACATGTTGCCAACAGTCATTTAGTCTCCGCCTTTATGGATTTCCTATTCATTTCTTTCCTAAGAGACATATGTTGCTGCATTCCTTTCTTTCTATGTTCATTTTTATACTTCTATCTTTCGTCAGTCGAAGGCTTTCATCCGTTACCCAAGGTCTCCTCACAGTTATCTTCTTAGTAACTATGTTCGTCTTTCAAACATCTGTGATCGCTCTCTTTATAGATAATCAATTGTCTTCAAGTTAAGTGCTTGCTCTGGTATTCCTTATCACTGTATCCACATCTTCAAACAAATCTCATCATTGCTCAGTGCCTTAGTCTTCCACTGCCTACATCTGTCTGTCTAACTACAGTGATTACACATTTTTCAGGCGTCCATGCCTTTTCAATTGCAGTGCCTATTGCTCTGTTCGTTACTACAGTATCTATGTCCTTACGGAACTTAAAAACCATTACATTATTCCTCAGTACTTCAGAATCCAACTTCCTTTCAAATTGATGCTATTAATCTCCAGTCTACTCTTACGATCAAATTGTGATCCCAGCCTTTATGTGCTCCAGAGAATGACTTAAATCCTAAATTTGATTTCGGAATCCCGTCAAATAATGATGTATTCCAGCTGGAATCTTTCCGTGTCTTCTTGTGGTCTCCAAATATACTTCCTTTCTTTGAGATTTTTGATCGATGTATTTGCTGCAACTAACTGATACTTTTTACAGTATTTTACTAGTTTCTCACATTTCCGCTACCAGCCTCACATCCTTCGGTAACTCTGTCTTCTGTTCCCTCTCCTTCGTCTACGTTCCGTTCCCTCATTATTATTGGATTATCATCTCAGTTCACATACTGAATTACCCATTGAGTATCCTCATATACTTTCTGTACCGCTTGATGTACTTGCGACGTCGGCAAGTACACGCTAAACACTGTTATTGACATTGGTTTGCTGTCGATTCTGATAAAAAAAAACACTGTCACTGATAAGTTCATAGAAAGCCACTCCCTGCCGTACTTTCCAGTTCATAAAGAATCCTATTCCCATTATAACATTTTCTGCTGTAGTTAGTTTGAACGTAAATCCTTGTCTTCTTGCTATGTTACTACCCTGTTCTTCACTAAGCTTCGGATTTACGGTTCAGAATTTTGGTTTCCGTATCACGTTCAAACTTCTCATATTCCACAGCCTTAATCGTACCTTTCCGATGGTTATTCAATTTTTGTCTGGTGGTTACAATCGCTTGGCGATCCCCTCCCTGAGATCTGGATGGACTACTAAACCGGAACATTTTTCTTCTGAAGAGTTCATCGTTACACTTCTTTAACTGCAGGTTACACGTGAGTTTGCAGCAATGGCTTCCATTGCTAACTGCATCCTCACGCGTCTAATCATGTCTGATTCTTCTGCGTTTTAGGGCAGTTTCCCATCCAAAGGGCATGGGTTGCCCTGAAACTCTGACTGGTCTTCCGCCCTCTTTGACAACACAGTTGGTAGAATGACTTCGTGTGTCGCTAGTCCTCGGGCCACCATCGCGATGAAACGTGGACGTAAAATTTTTTATTTGCAGTCAGTACCGCCACCGACGACAATGGGCTCAGTTGCAACTTTAGAATGAATAGGGTTGTGGGAGCTGGAACACGTAGCAAGGAAGTACACCTAGTTAAAGGACACAAATAGTCAGATCCTAGAGGAAACATTACGGAAAAAACCATTGAACATTTTTTGTTACTACTCGTCCACATTTTTACTAACCAAAAAGCAACTTTTTTTCGAAACAGTAAGGAGGTACAACCATCAACGTTTTCTTTTATGTTTAAAAAGTCAAAAAATATTAAAGTTCAGTTTTAAGAAAACATACCAAACTCCATATGCCATACGTTAAACCACCGACATATGTTTCAGAATTTTGAAAGGATTACAAAACTTCAAGGCCCCCGACATAGACCTTGGAACTGGCCCCAGGCAACAACAAGGCAAGCGACATTAACTTAACCGCTGCAATGAGTACCGCAAATACTCCCTTAAATGGTGAAAAATTAAAACAAAACTAAAGCCTTTGGCCCAGTTCTCAAAGTTACTGAGTGGCTATAAACTCTGGAGTAACCACGAATCAGAGGTTAGTTATACCTTAAATGTCTCCACAATCGTGACAAATGTAAGATTCACCTACAAACTGGTATCCAAAACTGAAAAGGTCCCTGACCTTTCCGATGTTTTAAATACTTCCTCCTGATACAATTTCATAAATAATTTAACAGCTGTAAGAACCATTTGAATATCATATAAAGCATTGCACTAATTCCGCTAAAGAGTAGTTGCGCTTTCTAAGGAGGGAGATACTCTGCTGACTGAAAGAACAAAGACACTGCCAGTGGTTATAGTGGATCCCCTTTCTTAAGTTCATTACACTGGCATAGATGAAATCTACAATTAAAACTGAGCACAGGCCGCAAGGCCCTAAAATCAAAATCTCAAGCAAACAATAGTTTGAACTTCTAAAATAGGGCTTCATAAATTTTAAAAGAAAACATAGTCTAAACATATAAGTCAATCTCCATGCGGGAGGGAGCTGAGCAGATTCCACCAGCTCCTTCAAATAACTGCCAATTAAATGCAAAATGGGAACGTCACACAACTGAAGTTAAAAACGGAGGGGAAGGCAAGCGCCAAACAAACTGCCGGCAAGGTAGACAAAAGTCGCTCACCCTCGTGGCTCCGTCCTCGACCGAAAATCCCAGAAGATATTTGCCCGGTGTCAGGCAAAAACCCACGGTGTAGGCGTTCCGACCGACTAGTGCAGGCCGAAACACGATCCATAGGGTTCGCCGAATCGCGTTGACTTCTGGTGGAGGGACCCAGAGACCAAACGAACTAGCGCTGCCGGAACAGGGATTAGCATCACCAAGCACGTCACGTCAGCAACCGCACCTCCTTGCACGGTAAACGCCGGCTCATGAGGCTTGCACCAGAAAAACCGTACTCCAGCAATACTGGACATTTGCTCCTCAACAAGCACGTACGCTCCGCCCGACACCACTACCAACCCCACCAGCCACGACTACCTCGTTCCTTCCTATCCAAGAGAGACGCCAAAGAACCTCGAACGTGGAAAGAATGTGCTCAGCTCGCCGGGCGCGAGTCACCGATCTCACAACAAGACTCAGTACTAAAATGAGAAAGATTTTTATGTGACATTCTCTTGGTTAGATAATTACTTGCATGTTTCATGAATCATATATGCGACAAACTATACAATATATTCTTCTTCATCCTCCTATTCTTTTTCTTCTTGTTCTTCTTTCTTCAGGTATTACGCATTTACTTGTTACGTACTCTTGTTCCATGCCTATTTGATCTTTACACCTCTCTTGGCCTCGTCCCAACGTATCCATCTTTTGCAATAATGGTCGATGATTAATAACTGTTTCGTGCATTCCGTTTTCAATCTTATGACACGGGCTCTCCATTTACTTTCATGCTCCTCCATCTGTACGTTCATGCTTTTAAGTCCTAGTTCTTGTCAAATTTTTGTATTTGTTATCATATATGTCTATAACCATATGCTCTTCTTAAATATCTAATTCTGTAACGTGGATTATTGTACTATTCTAACTGCCTTACAGTATAGATGGTACTGCCATTGATTTGTAGCACAATATTACGATTCCTGACTTCTTTTATCCAGGTTTCTGTATTTGATCCAGTTAATACAGCTGTACCTTTACATTTTTGCTTTGTATTTTTTGCGTTTTTGAAGGAGATACTGTTCCTCAATAAGTGTAATTCTTTCACTTTGCCTCTCTTATCTGGTCTTTTACTTCAATTTTGGTTGGACAGATCAATATACATCCACAGATTATAACTATCAATAAATTCATATATGAAGCGCAATCTGTTGTCTAAGAAGAAGATTTAGATTTGTTCTTAAAACAATTTTGGTTACATGCCAGCAGCTGTAATTCACAAGGGGAGTGGTCAGATATGTTAATGCCTGCAAACTCAGTTCCCTGTTTCATAAAAGTGAGGCCATTTGTAGTTAATTTATTCCGTTTTCGTTTCTAGTGTTTCTATTGTTTCCATAAAGTGTACGATTGTTATAAACGATCTTCATAAAAGACGCTGTAGTTAATATTCCTCGTCTAATAAATAGTTACCTATTTGAGGTTAAGAGATAACACGAGGAATTGTTGTTGCAATATGTTTCGTGCGTGTAAAAGTCCAAAGTTTAGGTGCTTGTGTCAAACGGGACAGTACCATAAAACAGTACCGTAAACAGACTGAGGCTTAATAAAATAGGCTAAAATAACTTAATTACATTCACAGTAGAGTAAACACCCCGCCATGTACAGACATTGCATTGTCTCGTTGTTGAGCACAAGCGAGGTTGTCAAAGCCAGCACGTTGTACATAAGCACTATGAGCGGCCTCGAGAGTCAGCAGTCCGTGAAACAACAATGCACTCCCTCTCTCGTGCGTCTCTGCTTTGCGTCCGTGTACGTAGCGATAGCTGCTAAGGGTGCCTCTGATAATCACTGCAGCGTGAAACTACGTTGTAGTTGCTCATTAAACGCGGTAAGCGCAGAGGAATACATCCCTGCTGACAACTATGATGGAATCATTACAGAGGATTGCATGTAAACTGATAGAGCGTCAAAATTTACTTTACAGGCATGCGTGATACACCTACCACACGGAATACTTCTTCTTTGGAAGCTTAGACAGTGAAAGCAGTGGTGTGAAACAAAACTCTAAGAGAAACACGTCTTTTCCATAGTTGTGAGACTAAATTTAAACTCTCGAAGTAAGGTACAAGTACAATTAAAAACGGGATCTTACCGTCGACGTTACTTCGGACACAATGACACTAACAAAATACATTAGGTTGCGCTGTTTTGTGTAAGAACACCCAAACAGCATTATATTAATAATTCAATAGAATCAGTTCGACTTAATACACCTCCATGCCACCCATCAATTTCTGAGGTTTATTCTGCAGATGAAGTAAACATGACATGTTACTGTTATCGATTGTGTTAAGTCGCATGGTGCTCAGAGCCATTTTGTTATCGATTATCCTTTTCCTTCTCTTTCGTCTTCTTACTTAAGGTTTGTCTCCACATTGTGGCTGAACAACAGTGACGACCTTCCACATTTGTATCCCAGTTACACGTTGTGAACTCTTTCTCTATCTCTCTCTCTCTCTGTACTTTACACCAACTGTAAATGGATTGCGGAGATCTTATTCGAAGATATATAACCGAGTGTTTGCCGTAGGTTCAAAAATCTGTGAAGATACCTAAAATTTTCTTCAGCTAGCATCCACTACCAAATTAAACAGAATTGCGTCTCTCGTTCGTTTTCCCTTCCTCTCACCAAAATGTTATTTTGTACTTTATTGTGACCAATATCATGGCTTCTCATACTAATAGCCCAATACTTTTCGTATTTCTTCGCACATGCCTAGTTTGGTAATGTGACAGTAATAAGTTACTAGAAAACTAATGGTAAGTTAGTTAACATCTACGTATTCTTTACACTTTGTCCCAATGACGTTGTCCTATATGACCAAGAAACAAGTCCAGAGATTTGCCCACCCTTCTGCATCCAAAAGACCCCGTGTTTCCCTAGGAATGGCCTCTCATCTCCACGATCCTCCTCTTAATTTATCCCCTCCCTAGTTTTGACCTTTCTTTTTTAGCAATTTTCTCCGCGGTTTCTCCGAACCTGCTTTTATCGAATATTACAGTACGCAAACTCTTATCATACGGACACTTCAGCCTCAAAAAGCGCCATAAACAGCTAAATCAATGGAAAATATTGTCATGAAGCACGTATGTTGTGGTAACTCTTGATCACCTTCTGGACTCCGGCCCACCAATGCCGTTCGAAATGTAGGGAGAAACGGT
This sequence comes from Schistocerca americana, assembly GCF_021461395.2. NCBI lineage: Eukaryota > Metazoa > Arthropoda > Insecta > Orthoptera > Acrididae > Schistocerca > Schistocerca americana. The sequence goes on from NC_060119.1 coordinate 958,940,239, forward strand.
GCGGTGGGTAGTCGAGGTGGTCTGCGTGCGCATGGGACGTTAACGAACGCTGTCGGTGCTGAGAGGAGGAACGGCACTAAAAGCTAACAGTAGAGGCCGTGATATGCCTGGTGCAGTCTTTTGCCGCAATGGCTGTCGGCCGGAGCAAAGCAGTGTGTGGAGGGATAATTCCTCTTGTTTAAAGCGACGTGGCCGACGCGGAGTGTTTGATGCAACGCGAAATAACGTCCCTTATCGTGTCTGCGTTCCTAATTGGGGCGAGGCCTGTAAATGTCTTTATACTTTTGATACGGAACCCAGCTCCAGCTGTAAGTCAAAATAAATTACCAGGCATCCACCACCTGAAAGTATCTCATGCACGCTTTAAAACTGACTTCAGTACACACGAGTGGTGTGAGCGGCGGAGTAATTGCATGTTATCATTTCGTAGGTATGTGTATTTACCGGTGTTATTTATTTCATGCCGGCCGGAGTGGCCGAGCGGTTCTAGGCGCTTGAGTATGGAGCCGCGCGACGCCTACGGTCGCAGGTTCGAATCCTGCCTCGGGCATGGATGTGTGTGGTGTCTTGAGGTTAGTTAGGTTTAAATAGTTCTACGGGACTGATGACCTCAAATGTTAAGTCCCATAGTGCTCAGAGTCATTTGAACGATTTGAACCATTTATTTCATGGATGCCTCTACTTTGTGATGTGTGACGAATTTGTTTGCTGAATGGTGTTTAACTGTTTCCAAGTGTACTGCTTCGTCATACGAGGGTAAGTTCTCGGATTTTCGTTGTTATTCGGTGGTATTTACCCTGAGGTGACAAAAGTCATGGGATACCTCCTAATATCACGTAGGACCTCCTTTTGCCCGATGTAGTGCAGCAACTCGAGTAGTATGGTCTCACCAAGTGTTTGAAAGTGTCCCGCAGAAATATTGACCCATGCTGGACCTGTAGCCGTCCATAATTGTGAAAGTGTTGCCGGTGCTGGATTTTGTGCACGAACTGACATCTCTACACCCATGAGCGATGGAATTTATGTCGAGCGATATGGGTGACCAGATCATTCGCTCGAATTCTCCAGAATGTCCCTCAAATCAGTCGCGAATAACTGTGGACCAGTGACATGGTGCATTGCCATCCATAATATTCCATCCCCGTTTGGTAACCTGAAGTCTATGAACGTCTGGAAATGGTCACCACGTAGCTGTATATAATCATTTCCAATCAATGATTGGTTCAGTGGGGCACAAATCTCCATGGAGATACCATCATCTTGCACAGTGCCTTATTGAGAACTTGGCTCCGTGGAGTCTACACCACATTCGAACCCTACTATCATCTATTACCAACTGAAGTCAGGACTTATCTGATCCGATCAATGTTTTACAGGCGTCTAGGGTCAAACCGATTCGGTCACAAGTCCAGGAGAGGCGCTGCAGGCGATGTAGTACTGTTAGCAAAGGCAATCAAGTTGGTCGTTTGCACCCATAGCCCATTAACGCTTAAATTACTCGCACTACCTTAATCGACATGTTTGTCGTTAGTCCCACATTGATATTTGCGGTTAATTCAAGCAGTGTTGGTTGTGTGTTAGCACTGACAACTCTCGGCAAACGCCGCGGTTCACTGTCGTCAAGTGAAGGCCGTCGGCCACAGCGTTGCCCTTGGTGAGAGATAATGCCTGAAATCTGGCATTGTCACCGCACTCTTGACACTGTTGACCACAGAGTACTGAATTCCCTAATGCTTTTTGAAAGGAAATGTCCGATGCGATTAGTTCCAACTACCATTACGCGTTCAAAGTCTTTTAATTCACGTGATGCGGCCATAACCATGTTGGAAACATTTTCACATGGATTCGTCAATGCACTGCTGCTTTATACCTTGTGTACTCGGTACTATCGCCATATGTATATCTGCTTACGGCTATCCCATGCCTCATTCTTTGATAAAGCCTGCATCAAACGTGTTACTCATGTTCAAAGAGGATTAAGATTAAATTAATTGTTCGTTTTTTTGGAAAAATAGTAAGATATAATTTTATGTGTTATCTTTTGGATGAGTGAGAGGGAAATTAAGATTGAACTAAATTTCTTGCTTTGATCAGACTGAGTTTCGTTCTCTGGATTAGACAGTAGTAGTATTTTATTAAAGGGCTATCTTTAACGTTATTCGTTCCTTTGTAAAGAACGTGAAAATTTTAAAGAAAAACTGTATTTCATTATCATAAGTAAATTGTGTAAATTGTCCTGATTGTGGTAGTGCATTATTGTATGTGGTGTTAAAAGAAACAGGTTTGGTTAGTTTTGTTAAGAGTATTCCTAGCGAATAAATGCAAAGAACAGGTCCCACCTTTTTGAGTCAATCAGTCCAGTCCAACACTTCACCATTTTGAAATAACTTTCTATCGTTTTGTTTAAATCATCTTCTGGGTCACATTTGCATCTGGCATCCGAACATTATAAATATGTATGTCTCCGATAGGCTTATAATGCGGATCGCTGATTGTGTACCCGAAAGATGCTGTTTCTGTTCTGAGATTATAGTGTTGAAGTAAGAGGGCGCTGGATGCTCAATTGTAGGTAGCTGTCTGTGAGGGAAAGACGATGCAGTAAGCAGTTTTTGTGGTGTGCCGCGTGAAGCCACCAAGTGTTAGAGTAACTTAGGTATGTCAATATTGTTGAACTTGGAAGCAGACGTCTTCATTTAAGCAAGGTAAAGATGTTAAATGATTATAATTTCTGTTTTTGCCTGCGCGTTAGTATAGACGGGTTGGCAGATAATTTGTAATTATTGATTGACCCCAGAATGAACGTAAACTGTTTTGATAAAAAGGCTAGTCAGATATTTCACTTTTGTAATGCTTATAAGATTTTTTTAAAGAACTATGTGTAATTTGATGGTTTGCATTTCTATTGGTGTCGTCGGGTTAGATATTACTTGCCCTTTTAAATGTCATTGTTTTTTAGTCATGAGTAATTCAACTTCAATTGTTAGAATTTTTTAAAAAGACAAACTTAACATGCAATATAATTTTGCTAAAAAAGAAAAGTTCTGTGTTAGTAATTCACCACAATCAGTACCGCCTCCTAGTCCAGGTCATATTTTTTTCAAAGAAGTTGGATTTTTCTTAAATATTTTAATTTATCATCCAAAACAGTGTCATATGCATTTTAAAGTATTACAAGCAGCACTGAACATCGCTGAGCCTGTAGCTAGCATATCACGTTACTCCGCTGCTGCTTTAGAGGTAGGACCATTTAATTTACTTGTTATGTGCACAGGGACCAAAGTTATCAGTTTTGAACAGGGCCAGATGATTCACTGCCTAAGGGGCTGCATGTGTTTTACAGTGACTATATTTCTTTATTGGTGTTGGGAGTTGCATTACCCAATCAATTCGTATAAAGTTTTTGCTAACAATAACAGAGTAAACACACCACTTGCAGTTACAACACGCAACACGATAATTCGAGTTATGTGCCCATTCCACAGTCCAGACATTCAATCAACGTGACCTTGAAAAGTTTATTTTTATAAAAGAGGGTTACACTTGGTGACATCTGTGCCAGTCGCACGCTTTGTGAAATCTTTGATGTTAAAATAGTCAGATACATATATTTTGTTTTCTCAACCACTCTGTAACGATAATAGTAGTTAGATATTTTTCGGCGCAGCGCAATTCACCAAGTTGTTAACCTGTATAAAATTCCTTCCACAGTGCATTCTTATGCTCCGCCTTGGTTTTTTCCCCCATTGAGCTGAGTGTTGAATTTTTGTCTTTGGATTTGTACTCTGTATTTGATCCGACGCCGCACGAAAGGGTCGAAGTTCCAGCGCGTAATCTTACAATTGAAGATAGCGTAATTGACGGCTTTCCGATTATTGACAACAATGTTGAGAACGATAGTGACCACTCTGCGCTGCAACAGTTACAATGCACCAAAGAAACCGTGAGCTCCGTTGCCCAAAGTAATGTACAGTTTCCTGAAGCTATAATTTCACGCATTAATTTGAATAGTAATCTGATGGCAGATTCCGGTATTGCGAACGCCGCTGTCTAAACAGTGCTTGCGTGCACAATTCAAAGCTTGGTTATTTACCGAATGAGGTTAGTGGTTTACCTACTTTTCACACAATAAATCAGATTGCCAATAGTATGTCAGAGGAAACAACAGTGCCAAGTACTCAGTCTGTTTTTAAACATCTCAGATTTCATTAGCGGTAATTATGCAGACAATGCAACAAACGAGACGTCCATGGTTGTAGATGTCTCCACACCACAAAGCACAACACAGGTGACATCCGACGCATCAACTGAAAAGAATACGGAAGCAATGCTCCAAGATTTCATGCAAATGATGGTGAAACTGTTTACTAATTTTAATGAACGATTTAGTAAAAGGGTTTAACAGTTCGCCAGCATAATAAAACACTAGATGAGATCAATACTCAGTTAAATGAATGGCGTACTCGACTGAGTGAACAATTTTCCCGCATACCTGACGAGTCTAAATCGTACAGCTAGATACATCTACTAAGGCCATAAAAAATAACCCCGAACATTGTTTTACTGATGAATTAACCATGAACTCTATTAAGCGGCACGAAATTTTCTGTTTTTCCTCCGACGCTACCGTCGGTGACAGCAGTTTGATAATCGCCGAAAACATTAACGAACCCATTGTGGCTACTAAATCCCATAACAACGCTAAGTTTTCCACGTCAGAAATTTAATTACATTTCATTGATACGGACGACAATACCGTGTGGAGAGCCGCACATGACGGCTCTGTTGAGCCAGTCTGCAACAATTAATAGTAAATTATCAAGCCCATATTAAGCATGATGAAATTAACAGTAAAGAACTTTTCTGTCACAGAAAAATGGTACACACAACGCCACTTTTTGTCATGAACACCTTCTGTTCACTCCACAGCTTTCCGCTTCAACGTATGCAAACACTTCTGCTTCAGTCACCCTTTGTGGTGGTAAACGCTGTTCCTCACCAGTCGATTTGCAAACCAGATTCATAAAGCAAAATCAAACCTCAACAAATAAATGAATTTCACTCACAATGCGAACAGTCAAGCATCAGACGCTACATTCATTATAAACAAAGAACAGAATTTGTTTCCTTCCGTGACGCAACCAGATATATTGCACTGCCACTGTATCACAACGCTAAATTTTTTGAAGAACAAGAGGATTTCTCTTACAATGAATCTTTGAATTGTGCAACTAATACTGCGCAAAAGCAAACTATGTATACCCCTCACAGCCCACTGACATACTCGGCAGCCCATTCTGAGAAGCAAAATTTTTCTAACTACAATTCTATCTACTGTTGCTACGGACTCCTGTGAAACCACGCAAAACGTCACCATTCCGTTTGTCTCATTCAAAGCAGTTATGTCTAATCATGGTAACCTATAGTCAGAACCCAAAATTAACAGCTACGAGAAGACGATATCCATTACTACAGAAAATAAAACACAGCAACTTCGAGGAAGTCATATTAAGAATTTCAGGACGTATGCGCATGTTATTTTGAACACACAGAGTTTTATCATCGACGATAAGCAGGCCAATCTGGTGTCACGACCCGTAAGAGTGATGATCACAACGGTTCGAATTTAGTCCAACATCCCACTTCTATTTCTAACGAACAGGATATTCACTCTGACTACGCTAGAGAACTACAATTGACAGCAGCTGTCATAGAAAAATTATCTTCTGGGACAGTTGACCTTACACTGTCAAGCAACATTTGCGATATTTCATTTAAAACTTGTGAAACCGCTCAGAGTAATAATTTCAGCACCAGTACAGAAAAGCCTAAGCCACTAACGCAGCCTCGTATGAAGCATATTCAGAAGACCAGTACATATGTCATTTTGTGTGAACAGGATTTTATTATCAAACGATCAATCAATTATATCTAACGAGTCAGCCAGTCAGGATAATGCTAAAACAGTTCCAAATTATTTTCTCAGGACACTACGCAAGGGGAAGAAAATATTATATATTCAATTGGCTATTTATTTAATACAAGCACAGAGATTCAAATTTATCGACCCTGCCAGTTATCCCATACAAACTGAAAACAGCTGTAAAATCGGTAAGATTTCTCAAATCTTACAAATTAGTCAAGGTCAGGGGCAATGGGTACTCCAGCCTACTGGAAACATACAGGCCGCCGACAGAGGAAGTGCGATATCTGCAACAGGTAAATGTCATGCCGTCCCTGAAACCAGCAGCGGCGCGGTCAACAATAACGTCGGGCGGCACAACGTCACGCCACGGCTTACTTCAAAGCAATGTAACGGTACGCCGACCAAAACAAAACTCTGCTCCGCATATATCAGACCCACTGACGTCAGGGCTACTTCCTTTTACTTGGGAAGCCAATCTGATTTAACAGCAGTGGACAGATTCTACAGGGTGTTACAAAAAGGTATGGCCAAACTTTCAGGAAACATTCCTCAAACACAAATAAAGAAAGGATGTTATGTGGACATGTGTCCAGAAACGCATAATTTCCGTGTTAGACCTCATTTTAGTTTCGTCAGTATGTACTGTACTTCCTCGATTCACCACCAGTTGGCCCAATTGAAGGAAGGTAATGTTGACTTCGGTGCTTGTGTTGACATGCGACTCATTGCTCTACAGTACTAGCATCAAGCACATCAGTACGTAGCATCAACGTGTTAGTGTTCTTCACGAACGTGGTTTTGCAGTCATTGCAATGTTTACAAATGCGGAGTTGGCAGATGCCCATTTGATGTATAGACTAGCACGGGGCAATAGCCGTGGCACGGTACGTTTCTATCGAGACAGATTTCTAGAACGAAGGTGTCCCGACAGGAAGACGTTCGAAGCAATTGATCGGCGTCTTAGGGAGCACGGAACACTTCAACCTATGACTCGCGACTGGGGAAGACCTAGAACGACGAGGACACCTGCAATGGACGAGGCAATTGTTCGTGCAGTTGACGATAACCCTAATGTCAGCGTCAGAGAAGTTGCTGATGTACAAGGTAACGTTGACCACGTCACTGTATGGAGAGTGCTACGGGAGAACCAGTTGTTTCCGTACCATGTACAGCGTGTGCAGACACTATCAGCAGCTGATTGGCCTCCACGGGTACACTTCTGCGAATGGTTCATCCAACAACGTGTCAATCCTCATTTCAGTGCAAATGTTATCTTTACGCATGAGGCTTCATTCCAGCGTGATCATATTGTAAATTTTTACAATCAAAATGTGTGGGCTGACGAGAATCCGCACGCAATTGTGCAATTACGTCATCAACACAGACTTTCTGTGAACGTTTCTGCAGGCATTGTTGGTCATGTCTTGATTGGGCCCCACGTTCTTCCACCTACGCTCGATGGAGCACGTTATCATGATTTCACATGGAATACTCTACCTGTGCTGCTAGAACATTTGCCTTTACCAGTACGACACAACATGTGGTTCATGCACGATGGAGCTCCTGCACATTTCAGTCGAAGTGTTCGTACGCTTCTCAACAACAGATTCGGTGACCGATGGATTGGTAGAGGCGGACCAATTCCATGGCCTCCACGCTCTCCTGACCTCAATCGTCTTGACTTTCATTTATTAAACGCCAAAGAAATAAAAGAAGCAGGGTCAGTACCACCAGCTCCTAACTGTCAAGCATTTTTACATGACAACATCGATTTCCAAAGCTAAGCACATCTACATTCATCTCAAAAGTATTATGCCAAGCCAAACACAGAGCTGGATCAATTGTATTGCTCTACGTAAATACAACATAGCAGATTCTGACATCACATAAATTACCTTTTATACTATTTTGCTTTCCCGTACTGCGACGTTACACACGATTATGTCACTGATACACAGGATTTGTGTAATTTTTTTACGTCTTATGTAGCTGTGCAACACCTAAAACATCAGTACCGAATTTCAATTTTCATCGTGTAGCAATAATGAGAAATCACTGAAATGCCAAACGGTAAATTTTAGAGCCAAGAATACGGCAGCGTTTGTGAACGAAATTATACACACGCTTATTTCAGCAGCAAGAATTGCAGAAGAAACTTTTACGGCATTTATTCTACAAAATTTTTATGTAACCAGCTACTTTATGTACGCGACAGATCTGCACCTATTTGGCCGACATAAATTATTTCTTCACTTCGAAGTCTTGCGTTCTGAAGACTTCACACTACTGCTATTTATATATTCCTTTTAACACTTTTCAGCTTTGAATGAAGTTTTTTGCTACTTTCAGGAAATATGATGTTTGCTATTTACCTTTCGGAAGTCGTTATTTGCATTACCAGTAAATCTCAACTTACACTTATTTTGATTTTACGTACCAGTCCTCGTAACTGTAAACACATCAGACCTTTTCCTTGACACATTTCCCATGTTTATACAAATTCTATTGGTACTTTTATATAATACTGCTATTTATGCACTTTGTTCTCATAAAAGCCATGTTGAGTTGCGTATTCTCATTGTGAATTGTGCATAGGCCTCTGAGTGCCATATAAAGTTACATTTTAGGATACTTTCTCAGCTTTGATATTTATACTATGTGAAACTAGGCCACCTTGAGGGAGAAAGATGTTTTCTGTCACATTTGCTATTAAGGTAAACATTTATTTTATGTAAAACCAGGTCACTGTGAGCCTCAAAGAAGAATTTGGTGAACTTTTAGCTATTAAGGTCAACAATTACTTTATGTAAAACTAGTCCACTTCAACCCCCAATTATTTTATAGCTATTAAGATCAGCATTTATGTATGTAGAAAGGTCTCTTGGAGACTCTGTTATTTCCTCTATAGTTGTTTCAGTTATTAAGAACTGAATGGATGCCAAGTACAATGCCACCTGGAGCCATTCAGTACTTGATTTTACTGTTAGGTTTCCTTGTGTAATTACGCCTCAGCATTGCATATACAAGGCCACTAAGAGCTACAGTGTAATGTTATGATCCAGTGATGTTCTGTGTAATGTTTGGTTATTCAATGTCTAATTGGCAGCCTAATGCAGTATTTACTGATGTTGTCTTATTCAGAGTTCATCTTCATTTTTGCCTATTCTGTCTGAAGTAAAGCATTGTTGCTTCATCCAGTCTGTAATTTCATTAAGATACTGAAATTTTTCTAATAAGATAGATTTCTCGATGCTGTTGTAGGTAGAAATGGTCATGTTCCACTACCTTACCTTTGTTACTTTTTTGTACCTTCAGTTATCCAGTCTCCTAGATTTGTTCGTTGTAATGAAGCAGTTTACTACTGGTATTCATACTTCGACATAAGTGACCGTATATGTATTTCGATCTCAGGAGAATCTCTACTCTGAAGAGCAGTTATGATGCTGGTCATCACATTAATGGCATTAAGATAATTGTCAACTATAGCTGTTGGTAATTTTTTGTTGAGTACCTCTTGTATCTCTGGACATGACTGAGGAACATAATACGGAGTACAGATGTCTTGGTACACTAAATTCAATCCAGATTGGTCACTACTAACGCCGTGTCCTGCGTGAGCGACAGAAGCGAGCGGCAGCTTCAGGTGACAAAACACAACCGCAGGTGTAGTTATGGAAGTGTCCTACGTGAGTCACATCTGTGCCGCTGCCTGTCTTCCACTGCAACTGATGACGTTTGAATTCAAACGTGTTTGAATCTTGTCGCTGCAGCACGCGCGACACAGAGTGACAGCCACGTGTCTTCTTGGCAAAGCAGTGGAGCAGACACGACGGCAGCTATGAATTACTTAATATCCGATTTTAAGAAAACTATTCGGTGAAAAAATTTGATTCTTCCGCAACCTATGGCTTGATATCCTTCAATGATAAAGGTGAGAATTTATTTTTGTTATTCGTCATAGTTACCGTGCTGCACGAAATTGAGTACATGGCTGCACGAAATTTTTAAGAATTTTCAGAGGTAAATTCACGTTGTTGTAGCCTTTACGTTAAGTTCATTTAAGACCATACATTATTGCGTATGAAATGTAACCAATATATCTAAATCGTATTTAAAGTTGAGACCGGAATGATATCTCTCTTCATTCTTGAAATACTGGTGGTTGTATCCGCGGACGGGTCGCATGCGGCGCGTTCGAACCATTCCTGCGCTTCGGGAATCAAGTGGTCGTGAAAATCGTCGTATCTCATAAAAGGTTCAAGATAGTGAAACGACGAATTTTGGAAATGACAGCACTCAGATGCAGATCATTAACACTCGATACGTTTTTGTAAACGCATGAGCAGAGCGAAAACAAGACTTCCTATATCTTACACCATGAGGTTTTGTCCAAATTTTCAAAGCCAAGAAAAGGGAGAGAAACAGTTAAACTGGGTACTAAAGAGACCAGAATGAGGTTTAGTTTGGCATGAAAGTATTTAACTGCTTGAAAGTGATCAGGATAATGAACGAAAACTTAATTAATTAGCAGAGGAAGAATTGAAATATTTCACGAAAAGCTGCTGTAAATAAAGTGTCAAAATTGTCATGTGTTCAAGACCTAGCTATTTTGCTTATAAAAAAGATACAGTGGTGCGGTTTTTAAATGCCAAAAAGGATTCCTTCGAATCATGTACATGAGGATGGCAAATGAAAAGTCAGTGGAAGATCATGCTTTCTGAATAAAACTTGAAATTCAAAAATGGAAGAAATCAGTCAAATATTTTATGAAATGATTTTTGTAAAAGAAGTAAGTAGATCAGAGATGCGTTCTATATGCCTTTGAATGTTGATTGAAATCATGAACAGAAAATGAGGAGCACCAAACGTCTCCCTTACATTTTTTATTTCATACTTTTAGACAAATCATTACACAAAACGTTTGACTTTCTTTAAAAAAATTTTGTAAACACTTGGCCTTAACACTGACTGCTGATGAATTACGTACGCAACATCAAATATCTGTAAAATTTCATTATTCATTGTATTTTATTAGGAATTAAATGTGTATGATATACTGGGATAGGTGTGAATATCAAGTTCTTTGGCAATATATTAAAAATATACTTAGTGATGCAGTGTAAACAGTATGCATTAAACTTAGTATACAGAACCGTAACTGAGTCAGTAAAAATATAAGAACGACCAGGTATCGAATCCAGGACCTTTCCCCTCACATGTGATTATGAATTGTATACGCCAACCCGACACCTCAGCCACTTGTTTTGCAATGGTGTGAAACTGTGTACTTATGTTGGTAATTAGCGTAATTTGTCATGTAATAGTCATTCCTCAGAATTCATTGGCTGTTAAAAGTTCTTGATCATGTAAAAAAACATTAGTATTGAATTTATTGATGAGATAGTCGAATGCTCCCCTGCTCATTCACGTGTATTCGAAGAACTTGTCCAGTGATCTTCGTAGTTGACGATACTTATGTAATTCTTCATGGAGATTCCTCCCTTTGTGAATTTTATGCACAGCATTCCTCTTCGCTTTACTTTCTTAAGTAATCGTAATTCTGTAGCCTTACACTCTATCTACAGTATTCTACAGGTTAAGGACGCCGTTTTATAAAAACAGATGGTTGGCTCTAAGAAGCCATCTTGTAGCTCGACACGGTCGCTCGCACGCAGGACACCTAAGGTTTTCGCCCGATTTTGCTGCTTGTCCCAGGAGTGTCGCGTATCCAGAAGTCGCTCGCTTCTGTCGCACACGTAGGACATGGCCTAAGTTGTTGAACCTCCACAAAACAAAAAGAAATTGACGTTATGATTCAGTCACTTAAACATGCTCATAGGCTTCAGCCATCACTCTTCCTTTCCCTTGCCCAGTCCTACACCATTATCTCCACGAATAGGATGGTATACTGATTTTGTTTTACATGATTTATTTGTCAGCAGTCTTGTTTATGGGACAATTTGCTCATAATATCACTATCAATTCTTTCGAGTTTAATGATATTATAGAGTTAGATAAATTTACTGCAGATTTATTGTACAAGGCACTTGCTAATATATGTCGAATTAGTTAAACCCTGCTGGATAGCTGTGAAAGGAGTCTACTGGGGCACATTTGTATGTGCCACCCAAATACTATTAACGATGTATATCTCTGAAAAGCTTTATAATGCGGATCGCTGACTGTGTACCCCCACAGATCCAAAGATACTGTTCCTTGCCTGAGATTATTGTGTTTGAGTAAGAGAACACTGGGCGCTCTGTTGTAGGTAGCTGTCTGTGAGGGAAAGACGATGGGGTAAGCAGTTTTTGTGGTGTGCTGCTTGAAGCCACCAAGGGTCAGATTAATTTAGGTACGTCAATATTTTTGCACTTGGGAGCAGAAGTCTTCATGCAAGCAAGGTAAAGATGTTGAATAATTATGATTTCAACTTTTGCCTGTGCACTAGTGTAGATGAGTTCGCAGGTAATTTGTAACTGTTGATAAAAAGCTAGTTAGATATTTCATTTTTGTAATGCTTAATAAGACTTGTTAACAGAGCTATATGTAATTTGATGATTTGCATTTATACCGATTTAATGAGATTAGAGAATACTTGCTGTTTATATCTCATTGTTTTTGATTCAATTGTGAGTAATGTAACTACAATTGTCAGATGTTTTTAGAAAGACAAACTTAACTTGTAATATAATTTTGATAGAAGAAAAACTCTGTGTTAGTAAATCACCATAATCAGTACTGCCTCCAAGCCCAGGTCATGTGTTTTTCATTTGTCAGCCAAAACAATTCATGTGCATTTCGAAGAATTACAGCAAGCATTGCTCATCGCGGAACCTGTAGCTAGCATATTTTTTGTGAGAGAGCATAATACATTGCGTTACTCCATTGTTGCTTTAGAGGTAAGGCAGTTTAATTTATTTGTTATGTGCACAGGGACCAAAATTACTACTCGTAGTTTTGAACAGGGCCACATGTTTCAGTGCATAAGGGGCTGAATGTTTTTTTACAGTGACTGTATTTCTTTATTGGTGTTGGGAGTTGCATTACCCTATCAGATCGTATAAAGTTTTTGCTAACAGTAACACTGAGTAAGCACACCACTTTCAGTTACAATAGACAACACGATAATTCGAGTTTTGTATCCATTCCACAGTATGGACATTGATTAAACGTAATCTTAAAGCTTTAACCGTTTTCAAAAGAACGTTACAAAATGCCAGATCGTTTACTTTCACCTACAGGTATACCGTTTGACATGTATTTGTTTATAATGATTCTGTATGACGAGCGTATGTAATGGTTACTATCACAGTGCACCTGCAACCCTTGTGGGGTGACATATAAAAGCATTAAAATTATATAAAATAATTTGAATCGTGTAAATCACATCGTTTTTGTTAGTTGTTCCTTTGGAATCGCTCATGACTTCTTGTAAGCAGATGCACATTTACTATCCAGTTCACTATTAACTTTGGCATATTTTGGCGTATTAATATTACCCGGAACACCTAACGTAATGTTTCAATACTTCTATGCTCTGTCTCTCTCTCTCTCTTTCTCTCTCTCTCTTTCTCTCTCTCTCTCTCTCTCTGCTTCTACAGATTGTGCCAACAATCTCCTTATTTATTCAGATACGTTATAAAAGCAAAACTCTACAGCACTCGTAATAAAAAAACACCTAATATATACACATTAACTTAAACCATATTTCCCATTGTGGCTTTCGAAGAGACCTCAAAAACATTTCTGAGCCCGCGGTAGGCTGGGCTTTGTATCACGCAGTTCATTTTGAACACTCACAGAACGCACTATAACAATTTGCTTCGATGACAATGATGATGTTTGGTTTGTGGGGTGCTCAACTGCGCAGTTATCAGCGCTCGTACAAATGCCCAAACATTGCTCAATCCAATCTCGCCATTTACTTAAATGATGATAAATCCGGGTCCCCATGCTCAGGAAGCTAGAACGCGACCGGAAAACTACGAGCTGCGGACAATTTGCTTCGACTGACACGTGTTAATGCGACAAGATGTCAAGTAAGTCATTCGATCTCAGGTTGGTCTGATGAAAGTCTGTACACCGGGGATACACAGTAGATCGCTACACACTGGAGTACCCAAGCACATCCTTTCAAGTGCTAGCTGTGACCTCATCTATAATATAGCACTTTGGTCTGTATATTTTTCTACGACTATATATTAAAATTAGTCCCTGTTACTGTGTTTATTTTCTAAGACATTCACTTCTTCCAAATCTATTGTGCCTTCTCAAGTTGATACTATACCAACGAGATTCCAGAGCGTTCTATTCCGGCAGTCATAAGACTGTAAATTAGTTTACTTCTATCTGTAACTGATGTAATTGTTCTTTTTCGTGGTTGATCACAAGATCTCCAAAGCGTCCCATCCTTAACCGATTTAACTGTTATATACGAGAGTGTGCTGAAAAGTAATGCCTCCGAGTTTTTCATGTGAAAATTCATAGAGCTTTTAATAAAAAAACAAACATTATTAACATTCGACACCATTATTCTTCAAGTCTACTATTCTGCAGCCCTTGCCGCTAGTGGGCTCCGATTGTGGGGTGTAACATGGCAGTCTGCAACTTAACATGTTGGTGCATGGGCAACAGCGTGCTGTAATCGAGTTTCGAATTCAAAGAGTTCGTACACACATGGAGCACCCTCTCGTTCACCATGACCATGGATTAATCAAGGAATAGAGGTATCTAGTAAAACAAAAAGAAAACTGTATCTGTCAATCCAAAACTGTTTTGATGTTGATGATATACCACATTACAAGAAATACGGCAAAATATTAAACATGTAACATGGACATCAAATCAAAGATATTACAAGGAAGAGATAGTCATATCAGATAACAAAATGAAGACAAAAAAATGGTTCAAATGGCTCTGAGCACTATGGGACTCAACATCTTAGGTCATGAGTCCCCTGCAACTTAGAACTACTTAAACCTAACTAACCTAAGGACATCACACACACCCATGCCCGAGGCAGGATTCGAACCTGTGACCGTAGAAAATGAAGACAATATGGGGTATAGTGAAGGAGGAGACCGGTAGAACCAGACATGAAGAGGGACAAATAGCATTAAGAGTGAATGATACATTGGTGACAGATGTGTATAGTGTTGCAGAACTTTTTACAAAAAAAATTATAACTGTTACTGAAAAGATGGGGTTATCAAGTTCTGTAGATGCTGCTATGGAATACCTCAGACCAGACATTTCAAGGAACATTCATAATACCAATTTGACCCTCACTGCCCCAGCAGAAGTAATGTCCATCATAAAATCTTTAAAATCAAAAACATCTAGTGAGTATAATGAAATATTAACAAAGTTAATTAAAGAATGTGTTTCTGAGGTAAGCAAGATATTAAGCAAGATATTAAGCTACTGTCTAAACAGTAGTTCACCAGTGGAATATTTCCTGAATGGTTGAAATATGCTGAGATTAAGCCACTGTTTAAGAAGGGAGATAAAGGAATAGCACCAAATTTCCGTCCAATTTCAATTTTGCCAGCGTTCTCAAAAATTTTAGAAAAGGTAATGTACAGTCGGTTTTATCACAGATGACATACTGTCAAAGTCGCACTTCGGTTTTTTAAAGGGTTCTGATATTGAGAGGGCTATCTACACTTACAGTGAAAAAGTACCTAATTCATTAGACAAAAAATTGCAGGCAACTAGTATATTTTATGATCTGTCAAAATCTGGGTAAATCACAATATCCTTTTAAGTAAATTAGACTATTATGGTGTAACAGGAAAGGCAGTTATTTGTCACTGAACTTTGAAGAAACACACTACATTCAGTTCAGAACTTGTAAGGGTTGTTCCACGAGAATATGCCTAACGTACGATGACAAGCAGATAGAAGGAGTGGACAGTGTTAAATTCTTTGGATTACAGCTTGATAATAAAATCAACTGTTTGGAGCACAGCACAGAACTGCCGAAACGTCTTAGCAAATATCTATTTGCAATACGAACTGTGCCAGACATAGGGGATATAAAAATGAAAAAGCTGCTATGCCTACTTTCATTCAATAATGTCATATGGGATTATTTTTTGGGGTATTTCATCAAGACAAGCTAAAGTTTTCTGGGCACAAAAACGTGAAATAAGGGTTTTATGTGGTGTGAACTCAAGAACATCATGCAGAAGACTGTTTATGGAACTAGGGATACTACTTCTGAATATCTTTATTCCTTAATGATATTTAACATTAAAAATATATCACTTTTTCAAACCGACAGCTCAATTCATGGAATCAATACTAGAAATAAGAATAATCTTCACAAGGCTTTAAAGTCACTTACTTTTGTACAAAAAGATGTGCGCTATTCAGGAACACACATTTTCAATTACTTGTCAGCAGCCATAAAAAACTTACCAACCAATGAAATTCAGTTTAAAAGAAATTTAGAGTATTTATTGGTGGCCAACTCCTTCTACTCCACTTATGGGTTTCTCAGTAGAACCAACTGATGTGTGTGTGTGTGTGTGTGTGTGTGTGTGTGTGTGTAAGTACAATTTAACTTCTGCACCATTTCAGTGCAGTAATGTGTTAACCGTAAATAAGTATTGTAGTAGTTCTATTATATATTTATTACCTTATAAATAAATAAAAACATTTATTTTAAATTTTAAATTCAAGCATCAATGCGATCTTAGTAAATGAGTGTTTGTAAAATGATTATTTCACACTGTGTTCGTTAAAAAAAATGACGATCGTTCCACTTGGGACCTGTGGAAGGTACATTAGCTTATTTGTTTCAGTTGCAAATATTTCTCATGTATTATTGTTTTTCTCACGTGTTCTACTTCCTGCAGGACCTCCTCAATACGGATCAACTGGAATGAAAGCAAATCTAATCTAAAAATTCTAAGACTGTGACATCTGCAACAATCCGACGACCTGGATTCACTGTCAGCGATCATCTTCCTTACAGTGCTGACTTGGTCGCATCCTATTTCCATCCGTTACCAAAACTTAAAGAACACGTTCGGGGACTACACTTTGATAGAAGTGAAGCAGTGCAAACAGAGGTGAGGTGAGGAGGTTCCGTCAACGAACTCAAACATCCCACACTAGCAGTACCAACAAATCGGCCTCTTCTTCCGAGAAATGTGTTCGTCACCAGGGTGACTATGTTGAGAAATACATTTGTAGGGGTATAGGGTAAAGATGTAGAAGGCTAACAACGTTTTCTGTATTTCAAAAGGTTAAGAGCTTTCGCATTAAGATTTCCGAGGTATTATTTTTCAGCACGTCCTTGTACAGTTAAATTATGCATATCCTTCCGCGAAAATAAGTGGAAGTAATTGAAGAAAGGGCAGTCACATTTCAAGTTACTAAGAACACAGAAAGCATTTGCCTCCGACAGGCCAACAGACCTTGCAGAGCGTTGCAAATGGCACCAGATTACAGTAACGGCTGAGCGCCGGCGCAGAACGGTGTCACATGTTCGCTGCGCTATTGCGACCGATTTCAATTCAGCAAGCGCTGCCATCAGGCGCATAGAGCTGCGAACTGTGCAGCCGGCGCACGGACAACTCGAGTAGACAGCACTGTGGGGTGAGAAGGGGACGGTGGTGGTCGGAGGGGAAGGGGGAGGGGGGAGGCAGTGGGGTTGACTTGTAAATGCAGCGCCAGGTGCCGGCCTGAGATTAGAGCGCTCGCAGTAATAGATGAATGCAACACGCGTGGTTGCATTTACGGTAGAAGCAGGTCTACGGTAGAAGCAATTCCCTTACTTTTCACCGCTTTATCAGTTATTATCATACTTAAAATTTATCTTAATGGAATAACTGTTTTCGAAAAATATGAAGAATATAATTTTTTGCCTAAATTACACCGCTGTACCTTTGCAAAAGCAAGTTTTCCACGGAAAAATTCAAAAATTGTGTTTTACAACTGGCACATTGAGAACAATTAAGATCCTTACTGATTCTAATGATATGGCATTAACTGTTTTCAATGACGGCAGACAGAAAGAAATGAAAAAAAATTTTCCGTAAAACTATGTGCTGTGTTTTTGATTGGAGAGGCGACAAGGACAGAGCAGATACTTTCAGCAGGACATGAAGAATTACTGCGCATGATTAAAGGGAACTGTCAAAATAGGTCCAAGCATTGGCTTATGTGTAAGTTTATTGCCACATGGCGTGTGTTCAAAATAAGGGTGTGAACTATGGTCGTAACGAGGAGAAATTAATTGCAGCAAAATACTGAAGGAATACACATCCAGGTAAATGTATTTTATACTCTTTTCGGGACACACACAACTGTCGCTACATGAGTGGTACCCAAACAACCACAAGAAGATGAGATTTACATCCTGAAACCCGGGTCGTATGTACGATTTTATACAAATAAAAAAGTTGTCAAGTACAGCTAGGGAGGATTTACCCATCATGAACAATGTATTTTTGCTTTTGGTAATGACCGTAATCTTCTTTCCAAGTCGAAATTAGATTCAGCTTCCAGAGTTATTTATTCTCTACGTTCCAATGGACGCCTACCTTTACACACCTTCCTCTAATCACGAGCAAATTATTCGATGATGTGTTAATGCACATTTCCTCATTCCGTCCATTACGTTAGCTACAGGTGAACTTACACAGTATATTATATAAAAATTATTTCGGTTAGCACAAATAAATGCATAAACATGCCAGTGAGAATGGGACACACACAAAGGAGATGAGTACTGAACGTTATTACAGCCGAGAGGAGATCACGTCGGCTAACTCGCGTTAGTTATCCTGCCCTGTTTCTATATATTTTCTATAAACCGGAGAGAATTAATGTAAATATGCGTCTCTTAATTATATGATTTCATTTTAAATACAGTTTAAAATTGACAGAATGTTCTTAAGTATTATTGAATCTCTAGTGTGATGCACTGGCCTGTCAATTATAATAAGAATTAGTAACTAAGATAAAAATTTATTAAGATTTTATTCACTGTCCATCGGAAATAAGGTGACTCTCAGACCCACGCTACGTAAGCTATATGGCACAGTTTGTCAATTGTAGTAGATGGTGACAGGTGGATACGTCCATCATCACGCTGTAAGCACTACTCAAAAGATGACGTAGTGGCACTCTTCCGCCCAGCGCTGTTGTCGCTAACACTACCCTCATCTACATCTACATCTACATCTACATCTACATCTACGTGACTACTCCGCAATTCATATTTAAGTGCTTGGCAGAGGGTTCATCGAACCACAATCATACTATCTCTCTACCATTCCACTCCCGAACAACGCGCGGGAAAAACGAACACATAAACCTTTCTGTTCGTGCTCTTATTTCTCTTATTTTATTTTGATGATCATCCCTACGTATGTAGGTTGGGCTCAACAAAATATTTTCTCATTCGGAAGAGAAAGTTGATGACTGAAATTTCGTAAATAGATCTCGTCGCGACGAGAAACGTCTTTGCTTTAATGACTTCCATCCCAACTCGCGTATCATATCTGTCACACTCTCTCCCCTATTACGTGATAATACAAAACGAGCTGCCCTTTTTTGCACCCTTTCGATGTCCTCCGTCAATCACACATGGTAAGTATCCCACACCGCGCAGTAATATTCTAACTGAGGACGAACGAGTGTAGTGTAAGCTGTCTCTTTAGTGGACTTGTTGCATCTTCTAAGTGTCCTGCCAATGAAACGCAACCTTTGGCTCGCCTTCCCCACAATATTATATATGTGGTCTTAGACTCTCTGTTGTCGCATCAAGGGAAGCCGCAACAATAGGCTGCATGTTGACAGTCCCTGACGCTCAAGACTTCGACGCAGTGTCCATGTCGATCAGTTGTCAAACTAGTCCGCGGACCTCATGTGGCCCGAAAGAAGTATTCGTGTGGCCCGCAGTTCTCAATCAGATCCTCTGCAGCTGGCAACTAACTACCGACTCCAAAAACGTCAGCAAACATTAAGAGCTTCTTATAAACGTAGTTTTCCTGCTCAGTTACAAACAAAAGTGTTGCAAGACAGTTATATTTTCAAATGTGGTTCATTTTAATTGATGATGGTGAATGCGATCGTGAGCCAAGTAAAGTTGGCCTCTTACGTAAGGGACACAAGGTAAGCACACACAGCGTGACTAGACGATGAAAGAGTCATTATAATTTACTGTTTATCTTCCAGTACGGACAACTCACGGGCGTGCGTGTGTCCTAGGGACCTTCTGGTATGATACTAGTATAAGTCTGAATACGGAAGTAACATGAACTCGTGAACGCGAGTTACAGAGAGAGTGAACTTCAAATGCAGTACATATTTGTAGCAAAAACTATGAAACTAAATAGGGGCTGTTGTAATAAAATACAGTAAGTAGAAGAAAAATAAAATTCAAACATTTAGTAAGGATATGTGATCGTTTCTCATTGTGCATAATACATTGAAGTACCCGTTGCATTACTTTACTTTTGTAATCAGTTAATCATTTGCTCACACAGATATCACACCGGCGCTTCGTCGATTCTACACAGAGTACGCGAAAGAACTTGCCCCCCTTCTAACAACCGTGTACCACAAGTCTCTAGAGGAACGGAAGGTTCCAAATGATTGGAAAAGAGCACAGGTAGTCCCAGTCTTCAAGAAGGGTCGTCGATCAGATGCGCAAAACTATAGACCTATACCTCTGACGTCGATCTGTTGTAGAATTTTAGAATATGTCTTTTGCTCGCGTATCATGTCGTTTTTGGAAACCCAGAATCTACTCTGTAGGAATCAACATGGATTCCGGAAACAGCGATCGTGTGAGACCCAACTCGCTTTATATGTTCATGAGACCCAGGAAATAGTAGGTACAGGCTCCCAGGTAGATGCTATTTTCCTTGACTTCCGGAAGGCGTTCGATACAGTTCCGCACTGTCGCGTGTTAAACAAAGTAAGAGCCTACGGAATATCAGACCAGCTGTGTGGCTGGATTGAAGAGTTTTTAGCAAACAGAACACAGCATGTTGTTATCAATGGAGAGATGTCTACAGACGTTAAAGTAACCTCTGGCGTGCCACAGGGGAGTGTTATGGGACCATTGCTCTTCACAATATATATAAATGACCTAGTAGATAGTGTCGGAAGTTCCATGCGGCTTTTCGCGGATGATGCTGTAATATACAGAGAAGTTGCAGCATTATAAAATTGTAGCGAAATGAAGGAAGATCTGCAGCGGATAGGCACTTGGTGCAGGGAGTGGCAACTGACCCTTAACATAGACAAATGTAATGTATTGCGAATACATAGAAAGAAGGATCCTTTATTGTATGATTATATGATAGCGGAACAAACACTGGTAGCAGTTACTTCTGTAAAATTTCTGGGAGTATGAGTGCGGAACGATTTGAAGTGGAATGACCATATCAAATTAATTGTTGGTAAGGCGGGTACCAGGTTGAGCTTCCTAGGGAGAGTCGTTAGAAAATGTAGTCCATCAACAAAGGAGGTGGCTTACAAAACACTCTTTCGACTTGTACTTGAGTATTGCTCATCAGTGTGGGATCCGTACCAGATCGGGTTGACGGAGGAGATAGAGAAGATCCAAAGAAGAGCGGCGCGTTTCATCACAGGGTTATTTGGTAACCGTGATAGCGTTACGGAGATGTTTAGCAAACTCAAGTGGCAGACTCTGCAAGAGAGGCGCTCTGCATCGCGGTTTAGCTTGCTCGCCAGATTTCGAGAGGGTGCGTTTCTGGATGAGGTATCGAATATATTGCTTCCCCCTATTTATACCTCCCGAGGAGATCACGAGTGTAAAATTAGAGAGATTCGAGCGGGCACGCAGGCTTTCAGACAGTCGTTCTTCCCGCGAACCATACGCGACTGGAACAGAAAAGGGAGGTAATGACGGTGGCATGTAAAGTGCCCTCCGCCACAATCCGTTGGGTGGCTTGCGAAGTATAAATGTAGATGTAGATGTACATGTAGTTGCGGTGTCACAACTTTGTGTTGCCGAGGTTGGCACGATGTGTTCTTATGATACCGACTTAACAATCAGTATTTGGGACCAGCAAAGAAATTAACGCTCCTTTGCTATAGCTAGACTGTTGGGGGCTCATAACATACTAATTCATGTAGGTTATCAATTAATAATAAGATCGGTACAATGCAGCCCGAGACGCCATCCCACAAGCCAGTATATTCTCTTGAGCAAAAACATTTGACGACCAGTGGTGTGGATGTTTCTCCTTCTGAAAGGAACTTATTTCCTTACTCAAATGTGTCCTCTGTGGCGCTAGCAGCATGTGGTCGTTGAGAACCTATTTGGCATTGCGTGTGGTCAGCCTGAAACCATCGATTTCAAATTCACTAAACAGTTGGGGTACCTCCAACAACACCAGCAGTAATATCACGGAACGAACACTGCTGTTTCATTAGGTCACCATCTTGCGACTGTCAAATTCGTACATGCTGATAGACGTTTCTCCTTCTTATTCGGGACGTAACACGATATTCTCATAAACAACCACCAGTGACAAGCTATTTTCAGTGAGAATGCCAGTCAATAATATTTCCTTGTGTACAATGTACTGCAAACTTGATGGAGCTGCACTGAAATGTTAATCATTTGCATAACCAAGCGCGTAGCAGGATAGAGTGTTGTACCTTGGAACATTTCTATAGTTTCCTTTGTAGCCAGCTTTGTAATACAAGTTTAGTACTCCTTACTCCATTTCAAATGATAGCATTCGCTTTATCTATGCTGCAGTCATTTTCTGTTACTTTACAAATTACTTTAGAATAGTGAGATATTTCGAAATTTGAAAAACTGTAACAATGAACAATCTATGAACAAATATTCTATCCAAATTTTAAAATATTGCATTTTATTTTATCGATACTGTATTTAATACTATATTAAGTCATTGCTTTAAACACCCACCAATAGTTAGTAAATGAAATCAAGGTAAGAAGATCTATTACGTAGAAAACAAAAGTTAAAAACATTCTGCAATAGACACTATTGACAACTAACACAAATTTCGATTTTCATGACAAGGAAAATTGTAATGACGTTAAAGAAGTTAGAAGAGCTTGGCACTGTGAGGGAGGAGACGACGCTCTTAGTGTAATTAATTAAAAGAAAACTTTTTTAATATTAGGAACTTTTAAGTCGTACACCACAGTTTGCAGTTTACATATCAGACACGTGATTAGTTTCGATTGTTTTCTACAACCATCTTCAGATCGTTGATGTAAAAAACCGCGGAATATCTATTGAAAAACATCATCATTAGCTGTAGTCATGCAGTGACATGCATTCGTATTATAGGCCAACAAGACTTTGACGGTAGTTAGTTAAGATCTTCATCGAGAACGAGGTGGATAGTAAACCATAGTTTCGCAAGATGACGGTAATAAAGACGGAAAATGGTCAGTTGACTTAGTAAAAATTGCATCACATGCCCTTGATTTGCAGTTGCATAGCAGGTGTTGTAGTGAGAACAGTATATGTAACTGCTGAAAATTTATATTACCGTCGCATGCATAGTTCTCACTATAGTACCTGCTGTGGAAGTGCAAATCAAAGGCACGTGACGCCACTTTTACTTACTCAAGTGGCCATTTTCCGTCTTTATTACCGCAAATTGCGAGACTATGGTTTACAATCCGCCTCGCTCTCGATGAAATTTTAACTACCTACTGTCATAGTCTTGGACCGTAGTACGAATACATTTCATATCATGAACATAATTGCTATTGATGTTTTTCAATGCATATTCAGCACTTTGTTGACGATCTCAAGATAGTTGTGGAAAACAACTGGAACTAATCATTGCGCCTCAGTAGTACACTGAAAATTGCCACGTAGACATTAATAAATTTACATTAAAATTTTTATTTAACACATTAATGAAACATTGTTCATTCGCAAAAGCATGTGTTCACTGGGAGGAGACCTTCCTTATCAAGACGGTATACGAATTACGAAGAATGCCGTTAGTCCACGGGACACGTAATTAGTTTTAAAAATTTGCTTAATTTTACTCACCATAAAACCGTGGAACTAAAGAATTAACAAAATCATCCAAATAGCTTTAATATACAACATAGCATTAAAATATGTAGAGCTCCCAGTATGTACAAACGCTTTCCAAAACACATCATGTCTCACAACAACAAAACTGGTAGAAGATACTGAGAATTGCTTACAGCGGTCTCTAGTGGGCGTTGCTTTATGTGAGTCTAATAGCCAGTGCTTGTAGTATTAAGACGTATATTGCCTTTTTCATTCAGATATACACCGATGTCCAAAAGAACATTGGATCGTACTTCCTAATAACGCAGGCACTACTGTTTCATATTTATTCGCCACTACCAGACCATCGACTCAATAAAAAACTCCTTCGTGGACAGGAATACAGGATGTTACAAAAAGGTACGGCCAAACTTTCAGGAAACATTCCTCACACACAAATAAAGAAAAGATGTTACGTGGATATTTGTCCGGAAACGCTTAATTTCCATGTTAGAGTTCATTTTAGTTTCGTTAGTATGTACTGTACTTCCTCGATTCACGGCCAGTTGGCCCAATTGAAGGAAGGTAGTGTTGATTTCGGTGCTTGTGTTGACATGCGACTCATTGTTCTGCAGTACTAGCATTAAGCACATCAGTACGTAGCATCAACAGGTTAGTGTTAATCACGAACGTGGTTTTGCAGTCAGTGCAGTGTTTACAAATGCGGAGTTGGCAGATGCCCATTTGATGTATGGATTAGCACGGGGCAATAGCCGTGGAGCGGTACGTTTCTATCGAGACAGATTTCCAGAACGAAGGTGTCCGGACAGGAAGACGTTCGAAGCAATTGATCGGCGTCTTAGGGAGCACGGAACATTCCAGCTTATGACTCGCGACTGGGGAAGACCTAGAACGACGAGGACACCTGCAATGGACGAGGCAATTCTTCGTGCAGTTGACGATAACCCTAATGTCAGGGTCAGAGAAGTTGCTGCTGTACAAGGTAACGTTGACCACGTCACTATATGGAGAGTGCTACGGGAGAACCAGTTGTTTCCGTACCATGTACAGCGTGTGCAGGCACTATCAGCAGCTGATTGGCCTCCACGGGTACACTTCTGCGAATGGTTCATCCAACAATGCGTCAATCTTCATTTCAATGCAAATGTTCTCTTTACGGATGAGGCTTCATTCCAACGTGATCATATTGTAAATTTTCACCATCAACATGTGTGGGCTGACGAGAATCCGCACGCAATTGTGCAATCACCTCATCAACACAGATTTTCTGTGAATGTTTGTGCAGGCATTGTTGGTGATGTCTTGATTGGGCCCCATGTTGTTCCACCTACGCTCAATGGAGCACATTATCATGATTTCATAAGGGATACTCTACCAGTGCTGCTAGAACATATGCCTTTGCAATTACGACACAACATGTGGTTCATGCACGATGGAGCTCCTGCACATTTCAGGCGAAGTGTACGTACGCTTCTCAACAACAGATTCGGTGACCGATGGATTGGTAGAGGCGGACCAATTCCATGGCCTCCACGCTCTCCTGACCTTAACCCTCTTGACTTTCGTTTATGGGGGCATTAGAAAGATCTTGTTTACTCAACCCCGATACCAAATGTAGAGACTCTTCGTGCTCGTATTGTGGACCGCTGTGATACAATATGCCATTCTCCAGGACTGCATCAGCGCATCAGGGATTCCATGAGACGGAGGGTAGATGCATGTATCCTCGCTAACGGAGGACATTTTGAACATTTCCTGTAAAAAAGTGTTTGAAGTCACGCTGGTACGTTCTGTTGCTGTGTGTTTCCATTCCATGATTAACGTGATTTGAAGAGAAGTAATAAAATGAGCTGTAACATGAAAAGTAAGCGTTTCCGGACACATGTCCACATAACATATTTTCTGTCTTTGTGTGTGAGGAATGTTTCCTGAAAGTTTGGCCGTACCTTTTTGTAACACCATGTATACGTAACGTACGTGTGCAGGATGTGACACACGGACAGTGAAATATGGAAGTTTGGATGTGGCCGTTATTCGTGCTCAGATGGCCGAAGCTGTTACTCGACAACTCACGTGAAGTGGGGAATTCATGTTCGACTTTCGGTCCAGCACAGATTCTCATTGTCCTCTTTCCAAAATAGAGCCAAAGGTGGTTCGCATTTATAACTGCGGTGTGTCTTGACGGCTGTAGTCGCTGCAGTACCTGTTCCCACTGCATCGTACTTTTTAGTAACACAGGTACTGCTGTTCTGTATTTATCGGCCAATACGTCCCTCGACTCTCAGTAAATAATAACGGGCAGCTGAGAAATCACGAGCGCAGATTGTGACATATGGACGACGACATATGGAAACTTGAGCTTGCCCGTGATTCGTGCTCGGCTGGCGGAAGCAGTTAAGCCGACAGATCGCATAAAGAGAGAAATCCTGCTACGAGTCCCCGTCTGGCACAAATTTTCACTGTCGGCATACTAATATACAGCCGAAGGTGCTTCGTATTAGCAAATGCGAATACATTTCCGGTAATATCGGTCACATCGAAGAGGAAACATCATGTGTTCTTAGCTACGCTGTGCTCTAGGTACAGCACTCTCCCCTATACTTCAATATAGTTTGACACTAGTTGCAGACTGTCTTTACGTTCTTCTGATTTTAACAGCAAGCAGTGAGTTTGAACCAGTGTTGTCTATATTCGTTAGTTATCATCGGCGAACTAATCAGGCACAAAAATGCCAATGTTTAGTTATTATGTATTTGAATTACAAACCTGGTTTCAGATAACAGCGCCAGTCTGCGCTGATCAATAAATAAAACAAAAACACTAAAGCTCGTAGTTTTTTCAGTATTGTTAAACTTGCACTAAAATATTGTACGTGTAATGTCATGTTGACTTAAGAAATGAAAATTCAATATTCTTCGCAGGTAGTTAGTTAGCTGTGGGCGCACGACGTAAGTCTAAAAGGAGTTTTTTGTTAATAGGTTACATTTCCTTTATCAATGTAATGAAGCATATGAGGAAACAGAATCAGTAGTGGATCCCTGAAAGACGCTATGAAATCTGGCAATGTCGAGCAAATAGGCAAGTCGCAGAGAATTTGAGTACAGAAGGGAACTTCGCAGGAAGGGCTGACGTCTGCTGCACAGTGAGCTGGCGAGAGAACACACTAAACGCGTGCTTTGTATTCAGGGCGTGAGCGCGGTGTCGACCGCGAACCCATGAGCCACGGGTCGGCGGCCGGAGCTTTGGCGTATCGCGAAAGAGCCGCTCTCCACCTCCACCTCCCTGGCTCTTCTCCCCTTTCCCTGCAGCTCTTCGCATACGTCACAGGCAGACCTCGGGGACGCATAAAAGAAAGCGTCCGCTGACAAAGACCTTTCGTTTCGTCTTTGTTGTGCTGCGTCGACCGCAAGTCGCTGAAAAGAAGAGGAGAACCAACGTGGGGACGTCCCCAATGGACTACCACAACAACGTTGATACCCGTGGGAGGCCATTACTACGATATTCGCTTCAGGAAGCTGTTTAAAACTGCTGTTTAAAACCTTTACAGTAATTATAAAGTCCCGGATATATCCAAGCCTCGGTAGATTATCGAATTACCAGTTGTATGTCCACGTCGTCTTGTTCTTTTATAGTCCACACTTTTGGTCCCTGTTTCAAGTGGACTTCGTCAACCAACCTTTCTGGATGCTAACACCAAAACACATTTACAGAATCCAATGGGCTCTACCTTGTCTTTGATATATTTTAAATTTTATCTTGACCCATACCATACTGCAACGAATTTTTCGAACATGCCCAAGCCATGAGTAATGACTCGTTTAGGAAAAGTGGTTCACTACATATAACTTGGCTGGCTTATTTGTCTGGTTCCAAAGATCTCTGCTGTTTTCTGCAAATTCGTCCGCACCAACGAACTCGATGCCATTTTGAATGGAGTTTTGAGTGGACATCGAAAGCAATGTTTTTTAACCATTTCTTATAAATCTTTGTTTTTGGGCTTTCACTCTCAGACCTTTGAGAGATGTCCAAAATGAAAGCATGGAACGCGTCTCTTACATCGGTAAAAATACTGACAATATCTCCTCCTGTGTGAGTATGATCACCGAGTACAAAACCGTCCCAGTTATTCGTTGCCATCTGTAACATCACCATCCTACTGATCAAAATTCTGAATTTATGAGCTAAACTTAATTGAACATCTGTGGAGCTATCATTAAGTCGTCTTCACCGCCGCAGGTTGATCTTCATTATCTCTCGTTAGTTATCAGAAATTAGTATGACCTAAGTCACCCTCAACCTCAGAAGACAACCATTGTCACTGGTGCCAACAGTAAAAAACACCGATTGACCCGGAAATCCACATATCATCAAGCGAACATCCAGGACGTTATATTAGGTTGGGGCGTGTAAGCTCGTAGTGTTTTTGTTTTGCATAGTGATATTCCTATTGCTATGGGTTTATTTATCAATTCTAATTTTTAATTGCAGTTCACTGTTGCTATTTGAGTTTACATATTATCATTTTGTCACTTGAAGATAGTGAGTGGAGGTATGGACGCTACAAAATGGAGTTCCAATTGAAGAAATCGGAACATTTCAGTCATATTCCTCTATTTGAGTTCAATTGAAGAGTGACAGCAGTTAGGCCAAAAATACTTGTGCTATTAATGAACATAATCAATTTCGAAAGAGCATGGAAAGAAAATAGTATTCTCGCTTTAAGGAGAATCGTTTTGAAATTAGTGATTCTACATATTCAGGAGGACCTCCGGTGTCGATGAAGATCGTTTAAACGCATTAATCCACAGTGATCCAAGTCATTATACTCAACGACTGGCAAGTGTGATGAACTGTGATCATTCCATTATTGTGAGACATTTGTAAGCAGTGCGGAAGGTTCAGGAATGTGGTGCATGAGTGCCTCATGATCTAGGCCAAAATCACAAAAATCAGCAGATGGCGATATGTCCACCTCTGCTTCCTCATAATCAGACTCGTAAACATCGTCGACCATTCCTATAACGTGTCGTTGCTGGTGACAAGAGATCGTGTCTCTACGCTAACATGAGGAAAAGAAAGCAATGGTTGGTCCCAAACAAAGCAGCAACTCTCCTGCAAAGACGCGCGTGCATCTACAAAAGATGATGTTACGCATCTGGTAGAACAGTAACGGTGTGGTGTGATATGAGTATGAATTGCTTCCCCGAGGCGCAACCATCTCCGCTGATATATGTTGTACTGAAGACGCAATCCGAGAACAATTACAAGTAAGACCGCGGGTAGTGATGATACCCCACGAGAACGCCGTCTTGCATTCTGTTCGACTGAGAAGAAACACTGTACAATACTTTACGGTGACTAAATTTTGTACTTGAAAAAACGGGGCGTTTGCGAAAAATTGAGATTAAAAAACTGAAGAAAACGGGACAGTAGACTAAAAGAAAATATTCTGCGTACGTGTCTACATCGCTTTACTAAAATAAATAAAACTAAAATTTATACACATAAAAAGGCATATATTTTAACAACACACTCCAAAACATGCTTATAATGTCACTGCATCATATGATAATTCATTATTTTTCAAGAACCAATTATAACTGAAAAAAACTGAGAGAAGCCGGCCGAAGTGGCCGTGCGGTTAAAGGCGCTGCAGTCTGGAACAGCAAGACCGCTACAGTCGCAGGTTCGAATCCTGCCTCGGGCATGTATGTTTGTGATGTCCTTAGGTTAGTTAGATTTAACTAGTTCTAAGTTCTAGGGGACTAATGACCTCAGCAGTTGAGTCCCATAGTCCTCAGAGCCATTTGAACCATCTGAAAATGAGAGAGTGGTAGATTGATAGATAAATTGATGTCTAACAGATGAACACTAATGTAGACATAAGAAATCCGTGAACCGTTTATCTACTGTATCAGGAAAACTGCTACTCGCTTTGCAGTTATTAGAGGACCTAATATTTTTTAAAAGCTTTGAATTCGTTAATAGCAGGTTATAGAGCTCCTAGCATATAAGGTCTTGATAACGAGTCTTAATTATTACAATTGCTTCAGTAGTTTTAGTGGTAAATCGGTTTTTCTCATCAATTCAATGGGAATTCAAAATTGAAAATACCCTTTCCACAACAGCATTGGTGCCTGGTAGAGCATTACCAAAAGTCTCAAGCGTCTCTATACTTTTACATGAAGTATCTGTACTCTTAAGTGAAATTAATATATCACACCATCTCTCATCTGTCTCCAAATTATCTCTCTACAGTTTCTCAAGTTTCGTGAATACAATGTTGTTCAAACATCATATCTCACGTAATAATACATCTTCATCTATCTGAAATGTTCGACATGGATATACTGTCTTTAGAAGTCTCAGACAGTTTAAAAGATCAGCCCAAGGAAGAGAATTTTTCAAAAATGGCTCTGAGCACTATGGGACTTAACTTCTGAGGTCATCAGTCCCCTAGAACTTAGAACTACTTAAACTCAACTAACCTAAGGACATAACACACATCCATGCCCGAGGCTGGATTCGAACCTGCAACCATAGCAGTCGCGTGGCTTCAAATTGTAGCGCCTAGAACCGCTCGGCCACCCCGGCCGGCAAGAATTTTTCATTGTTATCATTAATGAAATGACTTCAGAGGTTGAGAAGGAGAATTCACAAAAGGGTCATACAATAAACTGGTTATCGTCAGGTATTCTGAATGAAAGTAACTTCCTCTGCCAACTTAATGATAATTGAAGAAACATCTGAAGTTTGAAATTTACTAAATTTCCTGTTAATGACTTTTTCTTTAAGCAGCTATGGCTCAGCAGCCGATTCTGTAGCTGATATCGTGGCTCTTTCCTACTTTTCGGTCGAATTTGAAAACATTTTCATTTGGATTTGTGTGAAATGAAGCGAAAGAGGTGACAGTGGGTTCTCAAAATCTGTTCCAGCAATGTGGCACACGTATCTTGAGACAGAAAATGAGATTTCAAAGGATCATGCATATTAATAACTCTTGTAACTCTTGGCTACAATGACAAAAATCTAGTTTTAACACTATCTAAAATATACTTGTATTCAGTATTAATGAAAAAACAGAACGATTTCAGTTTCTCCACAAGCACAATGTAAATGCGAAAATATTATAAATTGTATACAGGATTGTTCTATGTCAATGGTAAGAATGTCTGCACTTGTCTGAACTCCAATGTGCACCACATGGGCTGGACAACCGATGCCTTCAATGTTCATCTTCAGAACACTACTCAGTTTCGAAGAAACATTGTTTATTCCTGCCCTCTTTTACCCACAGAAGTTGGTATTATAGTTATTTGCACGAACAGGGACGACCTTGTCAACTATATTTTGCTTTTTTAAATATCCAGACTGTAGCTAGCAAATAAGTCTGTCTTTTCTCCGTCAGTGTATTGGAGACAAATTACTTTGCACTGAACACCTTTGGTAGGAGTGATGTACCTAACTATAACCGGCAGTAGTCCTATGATTTTGTGATTTGATGCATCAGACATCACAGGCACATACTTGGCATCTTTTTAATTTCTGATTGAGATTCGTGCATTCCGCACAGCCGTGAAACGTTCAATAAAATCGACCCACATTAAGTCCTAGAACATGTGAATTTCTTCTCTAATACGCCCTTGATGAGAAGAGCAGTGCACTCCATTGAACGGAAACAATAATAAAGTTTTGCGATATGGAACGCAAAAAGCCCTTCTTTTACAGCGATACGTTTTTCTCCCGCTGTTTGTAGTTTATTCGTACTTGCAAAGAAAGTTATGTTGCTAGGAGTTCTCGCAGAAATTTCCAACAGGTGTTTCTTTTTCTACATGTGCTGCGTTATATCGGCACGTCCTCCTTGTTCAGTGGAAAAAACTGAACGGCACAACGTATATTCTACCTTCGCGCTTGCGGTTTCCTTCAAGAAAGAGAATTCATCTTTCATGGTTTTCGAGAAAGAACACGCACACGATTTAGTTTCATAGACAGACAACAGGCAATGGAGCGCACCAGTATAGCAAGCTTGCCGAACCCTGTGTTGAAATTGCCGCTAACTTGTCATTGTCTTCTGTAACAGTCCGACGACAACGTGTGGACTTCATCTACTGCAAATTGTCATCTAACAGCGAATAGCTATTTCGTAACTACAAATAAAACGGAACACTGAAAGCCGTATAAAGTTCCTTAACGAAAATTTGTTACATCGTTCGTCATTTCGGTATGAATCGCGAAGCTCACGCGTAAATCACTGGCAATGAGCATGATAATGGAAAATCTTCTGTTCACACCTCTTCTCCATGCCGTGACCAAAATAATGCGTCTTTATTCCATCTTTGCGTTCAAGACAAACCATGACTAAAGAAAATGTTAAAAAATCATGTCTGTGACACTAAATAGACGGAAAAATAAATAAACGCACAAAACAAAGCGAAAATAATAAGGCTACGGCTGATTAGGAAAAAAACGGGCCAACCGGCCTCCCGTTGAATATTTTGTCGGACAGAGGGATACAGAAAGGAAAAAATTGGCAGTCCTGCTGAAAAACGGGCAGTGTGGTCACCCTACAGTAAATGTGTTGGAAAGTCACCACCCACCTTTTTCACCTGATCTTGCACCCTCAGATTTTCACCTTTTCCGCTCTCTATCGAACAGCCTTCAAGGAACTTCCTATCATAAAAAGGGCTTCGAACATGGCTCGTCGAGTTCTTCGCCTCAAAACTACGTAATTTCTACAGTAGCGATATCAAACAGTTAGTACATCCCAGGCAGACTATTGTACAGAATGATGGAGAATACATTATCGATGATTAATGTCCCTGTTATGTGCATCTGTTGTGTTTATTAAACTTACGGGGAAACACTACTAACTTATGCATCAACCTAAAAGTCTCCTGTTTCGCGTCTCTGTGTTGTTGTACATAGGTTAAAATCAACAGTCTATATTGCAGTAACAGTTGTTTACTGACCGATTTCGTCTTAGGTTAAAACTATCCACTGAATTTTTTGGCCTCCTGTGGCTGTTGCAGGCGGCTGCTCGGTTTTGCAAGTGACACGACTATGTTACACTGTGGTATCACGTCAGAAACCGAGGAGCCGCCAGCACCTGCCATAGGGGGCCCAAAAATTCTGTGGGTGGCTTTAACACAAGTGGAAATCGGTCAATAAACAAATTGTATAGCGATCTCGACTGCTGATTTTATCGTAAGTATAGCACTGGATCGCTACGCTCCACAGACAATGTTGTCTAAATTTATGTTTATATCGTTGAACAAATATAGTCTTTTCAGCCGTATATGGCAGCCCTTCAGGCAGCTTTCTCCATTCACAGGCTAACTCTCCTCTCAGTACTACCACAGGCAGTGACTATACGCGATAGCGGAATGAATACGTATAAGGTGGAGCGATCAAGTGACGGGAGACCATACGTAGCTACAAGTCTGCGAAGTATTATACTATATCTCTGGCTGGCTACCTCTTGCTCTTCCATCTTTCGTTACAGGATTCAGACTCCGTTGTATTTTGCTAGTAACAATAGCTTCCCGGGGAAGGTTCGAGTCCTCCCTCGGGCATGGGTGTGTGCGTTTGTCCTTAGCATAATTTAGGTTAAGTAGTGTGTTAGCCTAGGGACTGATGACCTTAGCAGTTAAGTCCCATAAGATTAAAAACAAATAAAAAACAATAGCCGGCTCTTAGATCGGACTTTAATCATTATGGCCGTGTTTAAAACTCCACCT
Organism: Schistocerca americana; assembly: GCF_021461395.2. Lineage (NCBI taxonomy): Eukaryota > Metazoa > Arthropoda > Insecta > Orthoptera > Acrididae > Schistocerca > Schistocerca americana. Next base: position 958,973,927 of record NC_060119.1, read on the forward strand.
ATGTTCCTATGGCTGTCTTCTACGTCGTTGCTTGTTTCCGTGTTAGTGTTACTGGAATTATTTGAAACTAAGCTATTGCTATACAGAGTTAGCTGTAAAATGGTTCGTTGAACGTTTGCAGATTCTTCTGTTGATTGTTTCCCTGATTGAACGAATTTATAAACGTATGAAATTGTGTTGCTGGTAAAGTGGTAACTAGTATTTCGATGGGACGTTAGAACATGATCCCAGTGATTGTCTCTAGTAAGAAACTCATACCTTGTATGCTGAGCACATTGTAAAAACCTAGAGCTTAGTAAAAGGCAACCCTGTTTGGTGTGTCACCATGTTTCCACGTTCTGTTCTTCAGCATGTTTTTATTTTTAGCAACACATGGTATTCATTTTGTGCTGCGTTGAGATTACAAATTCACAAACGACCTGAAAGAAGAGCAATGTAAAGTTTAAGACACCGCTAAAATATAGTCTGACGTTCATTATACTCAAGGGAACATGGGAGATGACTTAAACGTCATAAATTATTTTTCATACATAAGAGCATTTTACACCAGTACAGGCCACATTAAAGACTCCGTTCAACAATGCACTTGAGAAGTTAATGTGGATTATTTCCGAAAATACTGAACCATCCTCAGCAGAGCACAAACAATCTTTGTGATGAATCACAATAGATGTAGTGGGGTGACTTTTCCCGCCCTTCTGTAATCAGCGCTCTTATCACATAGAATAATCACGTTTGATTTCATGTTACAAGCCTTCTTCTGCTACAACATGATCGGAAAACTAGTCACAACCGAATCAATTAATTATACAGTCTCACAAAAGAAATGAACCACTCAGAAGACATGATGTCACTTTAATGTAACTTCGTACATGTGCACACCATCGGTGGATGTATAAATGATTAGAGGTTCAATTTTCTGTGACGGGTTGAACGGTAGAATGCCCCCGGTGTCCCGGTGTGCATAAGTGTTGCTCGTGTTTAGTGTCGTTGCCAGGCCATGTAGGGCATTTAGAGGTGAGACCAGCGGCAGATGTTGAGTGTTCTCTGCGAAGCACACGGAGAACCCGCGTACATGTGAGAGACCGTGCTATCAGCACCTGCCAGTCTGGAAGGTGGCCTTGCTGTGTGTCCCCATTTGGCCGGCTGGTCGAACCGTGCACTATTGTGGGGCATTCGGCTGTGTCAGTCTCACCATGTTGAACTGTATGGGAACGTCGGAGCCGGCATACTCGTCGCCAAGCTCCCGGTCGGCAATATCTGACTGCCACAAGGATTGCTGCATTTTGCACCAAACATATCGAAGTCACCTCCACATCCTCAACTCCTATCCGAGAACAAAAAATGGACTTCCCTGTAACACTCTGTGTCACCCACATATTGATCGGACACTACGAGGAGCCGGACTATGGAATTATCGTCTCACTCATAGATTGCAGTTAATAACACAACGCAAAGGGCGACGTTCAGAGTGATCGCATGACTAGGAAGCATTGAATGCTAATAAGTGGCATCGCATTGTGTTTGGCGCTGAATCGCGGTTCAGCACTATTACTGATGCTTATCGTCAGGGAGCATAGCGGTGATCTAGGTTGAAATCCAATCCTTTCAATATTTTAGAGACGCTCTGTGGTGTTACATCTGGTCTCATGGGAAGCCGGGTATGCTTAGTGTCACTACTGGTAGTGATTGATGAAACTCTGACAACACACCAGTGCATCAAGGACATCCTGCATTCCCACGTGATATCTCTCACGCGACACAGCTTGCTGCCATTTTTAAAAAGGGGCAGTTCTCGTATACTCATGGTACCGGTCTGTATGATCGTCTGCGTGTTGCTGAGCTACTCCCGTGGCGAGACCTGTCGCCGACAGAATATGGGTGGGACAGTTGTGACTCCATCCTTGTGTCAGTGCCCACGATACTGAGAACCATTTACTATAGTTGTGAGCCTGTCTTCCTTTGGAGAGGACAACAACAACTTTACGACACCGCTCTCAAACGAATAAGTGGTTGCATCGAGGCAGGAGGAGGTTTAGCATCGTAGTGACAGTTGGGCTCATACTTCCAAGTTCTTTGTAAATTCCACTCGATTTTCGAATAACTGAAATAACGTCAGTTAAGCTCTGAATCCGTGAAGTTACACTTCGTTTCCTCCTCTACCTCTGGGTGCTTCTCATCTTTTCTCAGACGGTATATTTTTGAATCAGTGATTATCATCTAGTAAACGAAAAAAATAAAAAACATTAATATTTTGTTACGGAATTCTCTTATACGAAAAATATGTTGTGTTTCGCAAGATGTTTCTATGCTTACGCGAAAGAGGCATTTATCTATTGGAAGGAGATCTTTAGCGTAGCGAATATACCATATAGAACTACAACAATCAGCGGTCAATATGGAGTCGTCTTCTGGTAAAAAAAAGGGGGGGCGGGTCATTTCGTTTCATCAGACTGCATCATATGAAAATTATGAATTTTTTGAGGAAAATAGCTTCCTAACGTTTGTTGAAAATAGGTTAGGATGAACCGAGGAAAACAAATTGATTCTCGTCCTGTAATTTACGTTCATTAAAAGCGATGTAATGCACAAAAACGTGCTGGCGCACGTTACTGCATACATATTCATGAGGTTCAGATCGCACGTGCAGCAGTACCAGTGACCAATTTATAACATTAATTTAGCCAAAAGCATTTAAACTGCTGTTATTGATTTACAAGTAATTGCATGCATTCGATTGTGAATAGCGTGTTTTCACACTTCCAATAATTTTCCTGTTTCATTACTTTTACTCTTCGGAAACAAATGTTGCAATGCAGGATCAGACGTTTGTAATGTAAACTATACATCAAATAATTCCAGAACATACACTGAGCGTGGAAATGAAAATATCAGCGAAGCTAGAAATGTCCCCATCTATAATTCACGATTATACCCTAAACGAAACAGATACCTTTTTAACAAAGGGCCAATTGACCTTAACACTTGGGTGATGTGAATGAAAGCTGTGAACAGCGAACTGATATCACACAATCAGTAACAAACAGTAAAACGGTTTACACACTCAAAGAAAACAAAAACGCACCACGGAGAAACTATGCGAACGGTACGGAAATCAGAAGACATCCAAACATAAGACTATAATTTCAGAAAAATTACATGATTTGTTCAAGAGAAAGAGCTTAGCAAATTGAGCAAGTCAGTGACGCATTGATCTGCCTATGACCATTATTCAAGCAGTTATTCGGCTTGTCATTGATTGACGTAATTTATGAATGCCCTCCTAAAAGATATCGTGCCAGATTCTGTCCTAAAAATAGATAGTCAAAATCCGAGATGGTTGGAAGGTCCAACCCACAATGCTCCAAGAGTTCTCAGTTGGTGAGAGATCCGGTGACCTTCCTGGCCAAGGCAGGGATTTGGAAGCATGAAGACAAGCAATAGAAACTCTCAACGTGTGCAGGCGGGCATTATCTTACTAAAATGTAAGCCCAGCATGGACTGGTATGAAGGTCAACAAAACGGAGCTTAGGAAATCATCGAATTGCCGCTGTGCTATAGGGGTTCCAGTGATCAAAATCAAAGGGCCCCGCTATGACGAAAATGGCACCCCAAACCACCACACCTGGTTGTATGGCTTCATGGAAGGTGACAGGTTGGTGTCTCAGTACCGGCTGGAGGGTCTCCAGACACGTCTTCGGTCTGGAATCTCATTGACTGGAGTAGAACTATCACCAATATTCCAGTAGTGAGTCTATTGGAACTGAACTCCTATGACCACTCAAGCCGTCTCAGTAGATGCCTGAAAAAGCAATGGGATACACCCACGACAGCCTCCCACCATTCGACCGTCGATAATCTGGAATGCCATTTCGTTTCATAGCAGGACCCCTTCGGTTGTCATACGCGGCACTCTTGCAGCACAGCGGTACGTCGATGTCATTCTCCGCCCCGTTATGTTGCCTTCCATGGAAAACCACCCTGGACTTCCGTTTCAGCAAGATAATGCCCGCCCGCACATGATGAGGGTTTCTACTGCTTTTCTTTGTGCTCCCCAAACTCTGTCCTGGAGCGCAAGATCACTTTATTTCTCTCTAACTGAGAATGGAGCAATATGGGCACGACCATTTCGAGATTTTGACCATCTATCACACCAATTGTGCAGAATTCCGCACTATATCCCGTAGTACTATCAACAAGTCTGTCGGTCAAAGTCAAACTGAATAACTGCTTGCATATGGACCCGAGATGGACCAGCGCGTTATTTACTTGCTCAGTAATGAAGCTCTTTGTCTTGAATAAATCATCCAATTATTTTGAAATTATAATCATTTATTTTCTTCTACGTGTACATCAGATCTACCGAATTCCTTCGTGGTTCCTCGTTTCTTCTTTTTTTTTTTTGTCTTAAAGTGTATACAGTTTTTAGCACGAGTGCGAAGGACACTTTAAATTCTCATTAATTTTGGAAACACATATGAAACACTAAAACACTGAGTGTATTATCACTTTACATTATTTGTTTTAATATTGATGCACACATAAGATAAGCACAAATTAGCGTTCTCTACACTAACTTCCCTTCTTCATACTCATTCTCGCGTTTCTAATGTTTATGCTTGAAGATAGCTGTTTCTACTTGTTTTAGTCAGCGAAAGTGAATCTGAAAGTGAATATGAATCTGTAGATAAAGGCGAACTTTTATAGACAAAATTCAGCTGCGAGCATAGATAAATCCAATTAAGAGAATCTTTAAAAAAATCATGGCCTTTCTGAAACTTAACGTAACTTGAAAGCTATGTAATAAAATTGATAAAAGTGAACTGATTACTTTGAATGTAAAGTTGGTTTCGTTGAAATTTAATTAATGATGAATCTGTTCTCTAAGCGTTTTTCTTACTTGGGTGCAAACTGGTGTCGTAGCTAAAGCACGTCTAGGTAACAGAGCTGCAAAATCTAACTGCAGAGCTGCGCTTATGTGCAATGCGTACTCTAAAAACATTGCTGTTATTCCAGATTAATAATTTTTTCTTAATGGTTTTTAAATAATTTAAATTAAATGATTCTTTGTATGTGGACAAAGACTCTGGTTTAAATGAATTCAGTTTCAGATTAATTTTCTTAAACTAAATAACGTTTAACGAAACTTCAAAAGACTTAATCTCACTTGAAGCCACATACAATATACCAAGAATTACATGAATTCAGTTTACAAAAATTGAACTTCGCATGTATAATCTGTATTTAAGCAAAATACCAAAATCTAATTCTGAAATCCATTTCTCTCAATGTGATCCATATGTTGTTGTTGTTGTGGTCTTCAGTCCTGAGACTGGTTTGATGCAGCTCTCCATGCTACTCTATCCTTTGCAAGCTTCTTCATCTCCCAGTACCTACTGCAGCCTACATCCTTCTGAATCTGCTTAGTGTATTCATCTCTTGGTCTCCCTCTACGATTTTTACCCTCCACGCTGCCCTCCAATACTAAATTGGTGATCCCTCGATGTCTCAGAACATGTCCTACCAACCGATCTCTTCTTCTAGTCAAGTTGAGCCACAAGCTCCTCTTCTCCCCAATTCTACTCAATACCTCCTCATTAGTTATGTGATCTACCCATCTAATCTTCAGCATTCTTCCGTAGCACTACATTTCGAAAGCTTCTTTTCTCTTCTTGTCTAAACTATTTATCGTCCACGTTTCACTTCCATACATGGCTACACTCCATACAAATACTTTCAGAAACGACTCCCTGACATTTAAATCTATACTCGACGTTAACAAATTTTTCTTCTTCAGAAACGCTTTCCTTGGCATTGCCAGTCTACATTTTTATATCCTCTCTACTTCGACCATCATCTGTTATTTTGCTCCCCAAGTAGCAAAACTCCTTTACTGCTTTAAGTGTCTCATTTCCTAATCTAATTCCCTCAGCATCACAAGGCTTAATTCGACTACATTCCATTATCCTCGTTTTGCTTTGGTTGATGTTCATCTTATACCCTCCTTTCAAGACACTGTCCATTCCGTTCAGCTGCTCTTCCAAGTCCTATGCTGTCTCTGACAGAATTACAATGTCATCGGCGAACCTCAAAGTTCTTATTTCTTCTTCACGGATTTTAATACCTACTCCGAACTTTTTTTTTTTTTTGAGTCCTTTATTGCTTGCTCAATATACAGATTGAATAACATCGGGGATAGGCTACAACCCTGTCTCACTCCCTTCCCAACCACTGCTTGCCTTTCATGCCCCTTCGACTCTTATAACTGCCATCGGCTTTCTGTACAAATTGTAAATAGCCTTTGGCGCCCTGTATTTTACCCCTGCCACCTTCAGAATTTGAAAGAGAGTATTCCAATCAACATTCTCAAAAGCTTTCTCTGAGTCTATAAATGCTAGAAACATAGCTTTGTCTTTCCTTAATCTTTCTTCTAAGATAAGTCGTAAGGTCAGTATTGCCTCACGTGTTCCTACATTTCTATGGAATTCAAACTGATCTTCCCCGAGGCCGGCTTCTATCAGTTTTTCCATTCGTCTGTAAAGAATTCACGTTAGTATTTTGCAGCTGTAACTTATTAAACTGATAGTTCGGTAACTTTACATCTGTCAACACCTGCTTTCTTTGGGATTGGAATTATTATACTCTTCTTGAAGTCTGAGGGTATTTCGTCTGTCTCATACATCTTGCTCACAAGATGGTTTCTACATCCTCTTCCATTTCCACAATATTGTCCTCAAGTACGTCGTCCTTGTATAGATCTTCTATGTACTCCTTCCACCTTTCTGCTTTCCATTCTGTGCTTAGAACTGGGTTTCCTTCAATGCTCTTGATATTCAAGCAAGTGGTTCTCTTTTCTCCAAATGTCTCTTTAATTTTCCTGTAAGCAGTATCTATTTTACCCGAAGTGAGATAAGCCTCTACATCCTTACATTTGTCCTCTAGCCATCCCTGCTTAGCCATTTTGCACTTCCTGTCGATCTCATTTTTAAGACGTTTGTATTCCTTTTTGCCTGCTTCATTTACTGCATTTTTATATTTTCTCCTTTCATCAATTAAATTCAATATATCTTCTGTTACCCAAGGGTTTCTACTAGCCCTCGTATTTTTACCTATTTGATCCTCTGCTGCCTTCACAATTTCATCCCTCAAAGCTACCCATTCTTCTTCTACTGTATTTCTTGCACCCATTCCTGTCAATTGTTCCCTTATGCTCTACCTGAAACTCTGTACAACCTCTGGTTTAGTCAGTTTATCCAGGTCCCATCTCAATAAATTCCCATCTTTTTGCAGTTTCTTCAGTTTTAATCTACAGTTCATTACCAATAGATTGTGGTCAGAGTCCACATCTGGCCCTGGAAATGTCTTACAATTTAAAATCTGGTTCCTAAATCTCTGTCTTACCATATATAATCTATCTGATATCTTTTAGTATCTTCAGGGTTCTTCCATGTATACAACCTTCTTTCATGATTCTTGAACCAAGTGTTAGCTACGATTAAATTATGCTCTGCACAAAATTCTGCCAGACGGCTTCCTCTTTCATTTCTTAGACCCAATCCACATTCACCTACTATGTTTCCTTCTCTCCCTTTACCTACTGATGAAGTCCAGTCATCCATGACTATTAAATTTTCGTCTCACTTCACTACCTGAATAATTTCTTTTATCTCATCATACATTTCATCAATTTCTTCATCATCTGCAGAGCTAGTTGGCATATAAACTTGTACTAAGGTAGTAGGCATGGGCTTTGTGTCTACCGTGGCCACAATAATGCGTTCACTATGCTGTTTGTAGTAGCTTACCCGCACTCCTATTTTTTATTCATTATTAAACCTACACCTGCATTACCCCTATTTGATTTTGTATTTATAACCCTATATTCACCAGACCAAAAGTCTTGTTCCTGCTGCCACCGAACTTCACTAATTCCCACTATATCTAACTTCAACCTATCCATTTCCCTTTTTAAATTTTCTAACCTACCTGCCCGATTAAGGGATCTGACATTCCACGCTCCGATCCGTAGAACGCCAGTTTTCTTTCTCCTGATAACGACGTCCTCTTGAGTAGTCCCCGCCCGGACGTCCGAATGGGGGACTATTTTACCTCCGGAATATTTTTCCCAAGAGGACGCCATCATCATTTAATCATACAGTAAAGCTGCATGCCCTCGGGAAAAATTACGGCTGTAGTTTCCCCTTGCTTTCAGCCGTTCGCAGTACCAGAACAGCACTGCTATTTTGGTTAATGTTACAAGGCGAGATCAGTCAATCATCCAGACTGTTGCCCCTGCAACTACTGAAAAGGCTGCTGCCCCTGTACAGGAACCACACGTTTGTCTGGCCTCTCAACAGCTATCCCTCCGTTCTGGTTGCACCTACGGTACGGCTATCTGTATCGTTGAGGCACGCAGGCCTCCCCACCAACGGCAAGGTCCATGGTTCATGGGGGGAGGGTGATCCATATAACCTAACAAAAATATAAAACGCAATAAGATTCCTGATCTGAACGTGTAACGAAGGAATACTGCCGCATTATCATACGGCTGCCGCAAATAAAACAAACTTAATCGTTACCTACAATCCATTCTTCACAAAAAAACTTACCAATGTAACAATCAAATTTTATTCTCCTTGGAATAAGTCTTCTATTAACTCATAACATAATTCCAAGAATCTCCAATGTTTGTCCCTTGCTGCTGCTAAACCAATACTCAACTTTTCACATCTACGTTTTCACAACTACCACCAAAGCTCAAATGACTGCTTACTCAACGGATAAATGTGGCCTACATCTTCGTAGAGCAAACAACACGTCTGACTCATCTCTGTCCGTCGCAGAATCTGTGTCGAGGCTGTGCTCGCGTGTCTAATCAATTCAAAAATTAAGAGAGTGACTTCAGACATTCAAAACAAGAAAAATTCCTAAAAAAATTAATACACACAACTTTCACTATCTCTAGGCTTCTCCGACCTGAATTATGCTGTGTGGGATTTATAATGTGCAAAGATTAGACAGAAAAATTCGCTAACGAAGTTAAAAACCAATTGCACAAATAGAAATAAAGAAAAGATAACCATAAGTAATATTAAAACGTAATGGGATTCATAATTTATAAATTGTCTCCAATTTTCGTAAACAGCCGCACTGTTAGTCCTAGACAAATTGTTTTAGATCGTACTGCGCAGGCGTACAAACAATCTATGACGAATTGTTTTCAATCATTATGCATAGGCGCATATACAGCCGGTAACAAGTTGGTTTAAATCATCGAGATAGCGCATCAGCATTCCTTAAACATTAGCGTGCTCAAAGCATCAGTAAGAAAAGAAATGTGGTTCAGTCCAAGTTTTGTTACACCACTGCAAAATCTATGTTACTATTGTTGAATTATATATATTCAGTGAAAATCGTCGTTAATTTGAGCGTACCAAGTACACAAAGGAAGAAAACTCGTCGAATTGTGGCTCAAAGTAAACATGTTTTGTCGATGAGTCCGACAAAAACATTTACATCAATATGCTGGTTTATTTGCAAGGAGAGTAAGAGCAGACTTAGGGGATGCATTATTAGTCCATAAATATTCCGCTGACAACTTAGAGGAAAGGTCGCCCAGAACAGTAGTGCTGTAAAGTGCCATGGTATTGAGAAAACGTAGCATTTTTCCCCAAATGTCGGTGAAATTTTGCATAAATCCTGCTAAAGGAGCTAATGTATCGTTGTTGTAAAAATACTTCCACACATTGCAATGAATGTGCCAAAGTGCAAAAGAGTATGTCCATGAATGTTCTGCTTTAGCATAAGACCTGATAGGGAAGTAGTGTTACAAATGAGTAAATACATAAGCTAGAATGAAGACTGAAATGTATATGTGTTACCAGATGGCATTACAAACGAATATCTAGTTCCCATAAGAGAAAGGCCTTATCGGTGGCAGTCAAGACCAGTCCACAACATGTAACTAAAGTTAACAGATAACCATAAACGTGGTGTATAAACATATACATGAAATTCTTTACATCAGTGTTTCTTAGTATTCTGCACAAAACATGAGAAATTCATTGTATACATAGAAGACATGAATTTAGAATAAGAATCATAGCATTGTCGTAAAAATATACGTCAAAATACAGCATAAGGTTACATAACATACTGTGTAGAGTAAACATAACACTATTTCCAACAAAATTTCTATCTCGATCAACTATTCAGAAAGAATGCGGACGAAGGAGGGGAGTAAAGGTTGGTGCACAAAATTATTGTTATACCTATGTAAAGAAATAATTCCATTAAAGCATTAATCATCAGTCCATCACAAAAGATAATGAAAATGAAAATGTGGCCATAGGCGCTTAATCTATCCGCGTTTCAACTAATCACTTTCATTGAAAAGTGCTAGCATAAGCCAAATGCAGGATATACAAACTGGTACCAAAAATGCCGTACAGCTATACACAAATGAGAAAGATAATAATTGTGGTAAATGTTTGGTAAACGTATATAAATCAGTTAAGCCTATCGGAAAAGGTAAAAGATGTCATTAACCTGTTAGACAAGAAAGAACAGCAGCTAGGTCAATCAAAATCAAACAATTGTCAAGTCAAGTACGTGAACAGAAGTGTCATTTCTCATAGATATAGCTACCCATACAGAAAAATACTTACAGACCAAAAGTTCTCATCACAATGTGTCAAATAAAGCAGTAAATTTCCCTACGCTTGTCACCTCCATTCATAAGAAATCTCCTACTCTCGACAAAAATCGATAAACGACAACAGCTCTTAGTTTACGCTGCAAGCAAATCATCATATAATCCCTAACAGACGCTATTCCCATTGCCTACCTCCTGAACTCATAAAACACATCATCTCATATACATAATACGTAAATCCTCATAATCATCAACTTCATTACCATCAACTCATAATTGGTTCCATCACATTCTACATATCAATTACTAAGAAAAGTTCATACCGCTTACTTATAGTTGTTACTTTGTATTACTATGTTCAATGCTCTTAAATCCAATCAAAATTGCGCTAGCTACCTACAGCTGCGTACTGTGCGACATTTACCAAATACCATCAAACTGTTGGCGTAATTCATGGTGTCAGTCTGTCAGAAAAATTCCATTTCTGCACGCCGAATCCGATGTTATCATCTAACATTGGTGATTTTGTGCCGTTACACATTTCAACTGGCCTAAAAGTGGCCGATTTTATTTATCTTTTCGTGTAGTTCTGACCGAATTTTATGTGACACATCCCGCTATAAGTTTCATTATTAGTGACATTGTGATTTATGACTGTAACAGTACAGTGCAGTACATTATATTAACAGAAATATTAAACTGAAAGAAATGGTCAGCCTCTTCCACCGTACGTAAGGAAAATAATTACAGTCAGCACATGCATGGGCTGGAGTAAATTTGTTTTTGAGGTTTCTGTTTTTCTTGTAACAGCGTGTCCCGCATGTCTTCTATACAAATGATATTTTAAGCAGCGTCGGTGCGATTGATGATAAACCGAGTTGCCTCTGTGTGTGAATCCTCTGTAGCCTTCTCCTCCAATCACTGTTGTCCGCCACTATCGCGTCGCTGTGAAGTAGGTTGCAAGACTTCAGCTATTCTTACTGATTGTCGTCCTAGTCCAGAATTATAGTTAACTTATCGTGATTGAAAACGACTGTCCGATTCATTCAAAACAAAATTTTGCTGTTGTCTGTAATTTTCATTTCTGCTGTTCCCATTTCTCTCATTTTCTCGGAAATCGTAATTTCGTTGTCTGTTATCATGATAGTTGTGATTGATGGTTGAGCCCCATGCTTATTCAAATTGTTATTCCTTAGTTCGTAATTGTTTGCAAAATTGCTATGTTGCTGTGTAGGATTGTTCGTGTTCCGCTCGAATTTTGAAAATGCATTTCGTTGTGATGCAAATTCGGGTTATGTCGCTGGCCGTACTGTGGCCATCTATTTGAAATTTTTATCTCAGTGATATTGTTTTCATTACTGTTTCTTATTCCTTCCTGTCTCTGTTGTCACTGAAAGATCTGAAGTGTCCCCTATTCCTATCGTCACTGTAATTACGGTTATTCTGATAAATTTTTTTGTTTTTATGTCCTGTCAGCAAGGAAACACGTAAGGATCTTTGAAATGTAGGAATACAAAGCTGCATTAAAGAAGATTGGCTTAACAGTTCTGTTAAATGTTGGTTCTGTTATGCCATGCGCTCGAAGAGCTGCCTTAAGTTGCAATTGCAAATTTTCAAAATTTAACAAACTGATGAGTTTTTTCTTAACTCAATGCTATGTAGTCTCTGGCCAATACTATGCAAGAAATATATTTTGAAATTTCCCTAAAGAGGAGCATTATCTTGCTACAGGTCGCGTCCGTGTAGCTGGTTTGCGGCATGTCTGGTTAAATTTCTCGTGTCTATTCGTCGTTATCACTGTGCGGGCTGCAAATAAAAATTCACCTACCTCAGAAAGGCGTGTGCCCGATCTCCCTGCACTTGGCAACGCAGATACTTACAAGATGATATAAAAGCAGCGTTGATAAAAAAACACCACCTAATATCTACAATTACTGAGGCCGCGCAGTTCTAGTTATTGAAGAAAGTTCTGTAGAAATACTGTTATCCGATTTTATAGGGCAGTTAGAAAATGGATTAGTTTCTGGAAAGTAAAGTCCAAAATTACCACACAATCACGTTTATTTTGTCCTTGGTAACCAAAGGAAAGATACTATTCAGTCCAAATTTAAACCATTGGCCATTTTCTTCCAGTTCACGATTCATACACACACTTCACACGCAGAGCAACCAGAAATCTGTGCAAACTCGACCCAAATTAAACAAAGTTTTCACAGACATTAATTTCACCACCTTTATGATCTATTACATTCGGTCCTTCTTGTGGATTTCTGAAAACAAAACTGCTCGCCAAAAATGCTCAGTAGTTGAATATTAAAACATGCCACACGGATTCTATGAAGGCCAATATTTCACACGCGAATATCTGTCCAACAGATTTAGTCAAAACCTCTGAAATTTCGCCAAGCAGTTCCCAACAACAACTGCTATCGACTTAGTTCACCAATACCTCAAACACGAAGTAATTCTTCATCTTACACATTATTTTTACTGGCACTAGTCCGCGTTCAAAGCTAGCTAGTGACTTCCTTCTTTCAGTCTCACTATCAGTATTACTATCAAGTAACGAGTGGAAATCGTCTCAATTCTGATTGACTGACCATACTCACTGCCAATCGGAATACTCGCTCGTGATCTTGCGCCAAAACTGGTCTGCACCAATCCTTATACACAGATGCATTTGCGTCAATCTGACATACAAATATTATAGTAATGTTTAATAAACGAAAACGAAAAGACAATAATTCTGGAAATATTCTTTAGATACGTATTTTACTCCAGCTGACTTTCTGGCTGCTCTGTTACAATAGCAATCACACCTAGACAAACGTCATCAGCAAAGTGGCTAAGTCCCCTGGGATCATTTTCCCACGACAGGCTTGTGTAACTCCTGTGCGATACTTAAGACGGTATATAATGCAATATTGCAATTTGACGAATGTTCAACATACACATTCTTATTTATTCACAGGCTCACATAACACGTAATAAAATAAATATTGATTTTAATAGTTCATTCTGAAGTTATTATAGATTTCACGTAACGAAAATTTTAAGGTATTTGAAATTATTAAATTAAATTTCAGTTAAATAATTCTATACCCTGATACTTCAGATGAGTATTTCAACTGACAATCAAAAACAAGTCATAAATGTTCCCAGGTGAATTTCCCTTCTTAAGTGTAGTTTTTTCTAACTTTAAAGTAAATTTTTCTATCTCCAAAAAATGCCTGTAGAAAGCTGAGAATTTCTCACGACCTCTCTATTAAAAACAATGTGCAGTATACAAATTTTGAAAGCGAATACACAAAACCTACTATCCTTTATTTAGATTCTTATAGGTGGTGAATGTACACGTTCAGTAAGAGACATTGAATAGCTTTCCCATGGCAGGCAGTGACAGATGCACGTGTGTCTCCCAGGTGGGCCACTAGATGTCAGCCCCCGAAGTTACGTTATATACAGTAAGCTACCCTAAAACAAACGTTAGCTCGGGACAACTTGCGACGCTACCTTCCAAAATACCGCAAATAAACTCTAACTTGTGTACCATTGGTCTAGTTGGTGATAAAGAAAGAGCTTAACTGTTGTATCCAAGCTAAGAGATGTAAATCATTGATGCCATTGTGATAAGCTGTAAACTTGATAACTGATAAAAATTGTTCGTAGCCGAATCCATCGTGTCTTGCTAAGTCATTAAACGTCTGTCGGTTGAAGTATGTACGTGAATATTCGCGTTCAGTTTCAAAGTCTCTTTCACGTCTGTGTCGGCTAAAACGTTGTTCTTGAACGAAATCTATTTTCTGGCCTGTGATAGCTCTCACTACAATCACATGCCTCTTGTTTTATCAAATGCTTTTCAGTGTCAGCTAGATGTGGACATAACCTATTGATTTCATATTTGTGCTGTTTGTGTACCATCATCTGACCTTCCTTAAAATGCTCTAAAGATTCAAATTCTTCGGTTTCTGTAAATTGTATCCGTTTTGTGTCTGCATGCTAACTGACCGTCTGTATTTACATCGATTTGTCTAACTTTTAAAGTTCATCGATTTGCGATTTCAGTGTTTCAAATTAGCCTTTCACACTCGTGTCTATTTTGTTTGTATATATTTCCAACTTCTGTATCTGTTCGGAATGGCTTTGTGATTTGCTCTGCAATTTGGTGATCGCTGCACAAAGAACTACTTTGTTAATTTTTTTCAATAATTGATGCTTTCTCCTTTTGGCAAGTATAAGTAATTTCTTTAAATTTAGTATCAACCTCAGCCACTTTCTGGGAAAACTGATGTTGTGTCTGTGTTTATGCAATATCTTCTATTCTTGTAGAGATTTTGTTTGGTTCTTTTTCCATGCCTATCGTTACATTAACTTCCATTCATTGCTTCCTTATAGTTTTGTTGCAAGTATTCTGTTGTGTTCTTCTAATTGTGTTTCAAAGTGACTTGATAACTGATTCCATACTGTTTTGTTACTTTCTTGTAATAAGTGCTAAGTCAGAAGTGCAAGTTCGTTTTCCTGCACAGAATTCATACCAACATTTGTGTGAAGAAGTGACTGCTCGTTTGCGTTTTCAGAAAAAAAAAACATTGTCTGTGTGGTAATACTGAATGACTGCACGCAATCAAGGTTTTTAATCTTCAATCTCACTTCGCATTATCAAATGAAATAATTACGTCTGAAATCACTTTAATGTAAATATTCCTCGTAACCTGACTGTCTGGAAGAGAAGCAGCTACCTCTAGTATTGTACTGTCTGAATTGGTCTCTGGAAGATTAATAAGTGACTCGTCAGAGGCTAGACTGTTGTTGTCACATGAATTTTGTGTATTGACTGTCTGAGAATGGTAATTATAACTGCAAAGAAAAGTGTTGAAAGAAATAAGGAAACTTCCAGAAATGATACTAAAGAGCTGTAAGAGAACACAAATAATTAATAAAAAGCGCAACAGCAAAAAAAAAACTGCAAGCAAAAACGCCAAGTCAAAGTTATCAGTTACGATTTGTTTTACTGAACAAACGTGAATCTGAATCTGAGAGTAATGTCCGCGCACGATTAAGTGACTGATGCGCGATGACCAATTTTAGTCCAAAGCGATGGGTGAGTTCGTTCATTTGTTCGCAAGAATAGGCCACCCTTCGGTCGGTCAGCGATGACAGAATCGAGGCGCACGCCCTGCATTCCTTCTCAGACGATTTTGCAAAAACTATTCTGTAAAAAATGTCATTTTTGCTTCATATGTAGTTTTATATGTCAGGTTCATTATGATGTGCCCGTAGTTTCGTTAAGGGGCATAGTTACTGTAATGGTTATGTCGAAGTAAGACACTGTGTGAAATTGTAAAACGTTTTTAAAATAAAAAATAGGGGTCGCTACGATTTTGCGTTTGGTCCATAGTACATAATATGTTGCTACATATGAAATTTAGCTAACATCTTTAATATATCTTTGGACTTGGATGGAGGTCTCTACCTGTCGCAAATCTCGAGAATGCTGATGTGATATACCAAACGCATTTGCGATCTCGACGCGCCAGCTCCAAAGCCAGAGTGAAATATCTACAACATTACTCATGCTTCATAAGCGGTTTGAGATATCTACATGAGATTTGGCCAAATGATAGCACCCAAAGAAGAGAGTATTTTACTGTGTGATTTTTATGCAAAGCTGTATTTTCTGCCATGTTATTCCACTGACTACAGATTTTTTTGATGAGGGAGCGTAATTTTTAAGGACCATCGATAACTTGTGAAATGAGAAATGCAATGGGTTTTCGAACATAAGTGAAGACATTAGACGTTTGATTTGTCCCGAGGATGTGCTTTTTTATGAGACACTGATCTTAATTTTCTTCAGTTCCTCACTTTAGAAAAATAACACAACACTGTTTCAGAATTCTCTAGTATATGCGTCTGCGTAGCATGTTGGTGAGATAAGACTGTATAAACTCAGCTGTGCTGTAGCAAAAAAAAGGAAATTTTAACATGGTAACAAGAGAAAGGTGAAGGTTTTCACTCAGAATTCCTCACTCTTGATACGTCTCTGAAAGTTACAAGCGGTTAACGGGCGAGACGAAAATAATTCGCTAAATTTTCGGCGTAATTCTCTTTAGATACTAACCAGGGCCGAGGTGAGAGATCTTTCTCAATGATCGGGTGTGGGCGTAGGGGAGCCCAGCTTAATATTTCCAAAGTGTATGGGAGGTGTGAGTTTTGAACGGCGCTTGTGCCCTTCAGTCTGCTCATGTACTGGCCACGATATTATTATCGGTCTGTAGCTTAACTCTGGAGACAAAATTCAGCTACGAGAATGCATGGATAAATCGAACTGCGAGAATCTTAAGGAAATCATGCGCTTTCTGAAACTTAACGTAATTCAAAATCGGACTAATAACATCGAAAAAAGAAAACTGATTACTTCGAATTTCAAGTTGGTTCCTGTGAAATTTAATTGAAGAAATAATCTGCTCTCTACACAGTTTGTCTTACCTAGGTGCTAACTGCTTTCGTAGCTACAGAACGTCTCGATTACAGAGCGTCAAAATCTAACTATAGAGCTACGCAGAAGTGCAATGCATACTCTAAACCTTGCTGTCATTCTTGGTTAATAATTTGGTAATGGTTTTTAAAATTTTTGAAAATTAATTGATTCTTTGTATGTGCTCGGTAACGCTTTAAATAAATTCTGTCCCAATTTAATTTCCGAGACTTAATAACATTAAATGAAACTTTTAAAATATTTAAGCTTTCTCTGAAATCACGTAACAATAAGCAAAAAATTACGAAAACCGAACTTCACATTTATAATATGTGATAAAGCAAAATTTGAAAATCTGATCCTTCAATCCATTTCTCTCTCAATGATCCATAAATTCTAACAAAAAAAGAAAAAAAAACTAAACGCAAGAATCAAAATATCCACGGGTGTACTGCCGGTCTACAGTGTCCAGACGTCTGATGAACCACGAATTCTGCATTATCAAACCAGTGCTGCAAATAAAACAAACATAATCATTACCTATCTCCCATCCTGCACAAATATTCTTTCTTCCTCCAAAATAAATGTTTTACAGATTCATAATATAGTTCCAAAAATCTCCATTGCTTGTACCTTGCTGCTGCAAAACCAAAACTCGACTGCCAACAATGCCACACGCTCATTTCATTTTGTAATCTAACACCAGGGCTCAACTGACAGTATCCTCTCCTCTCCTCGCGATCAACAGATACTTCTGGAGCGCATCTGAGCAGAGCAAAGGTCGGCTTCATTTCATTTTGTAATCTAACACCAGGGCTCAACTGACAGTATCCTCTCCTCTCCTCGCGATCAACAGATACTTCTGGAGCGCATCTGAGCAGAGCAAAGGTCGGCTCTTACTTCGACGCAGCATCTCTGTCGAGTCTAGCGCTCATGTCTAAGCAGTTCAAGCCTTATATGCGTAATTTAAGATATATAAATAACAAAAAATCCTACAAAAAGTAACACATACGTTTCAGTGCCTTCGTATAGGATACGCCATTTTCGTCATTCCGTAAATTTATCTCACTTTTCAAAACTTTTACCTTCTGGCCAGATGCCCTTCCTTTTAGCACACTTGTCAGATTACATAAGTGGGGGAAGTAGTGTGTGACATATGCTAATATTGTAAACCAGTGTTTTATGTATCACCTTATTTTAACTGGTTGTATATCGTATATTGTGACACGGACATTAGTGAGCAGCCCAGCAAATTCCTAAACGAAAGTTGAAAAATACGAACTTCCATTCATACGTGAGCGGATTCTACCAGGATGAGGCACGCCTCCCTGTCCCGTAAGCCAGTACGCTACACCTTAAGCTATACGGACATGTCCTTCTTCAGGTTCTCCACATAGGTTGGATTAAAAGTATCACCAACTTTTCTTTTAAAGCCAGTCCCGAGGTATCTATAACAGGTCCACACTTATAAAACGGCGCAGCCTTCCGCGGTCAGAGTCAGTTAACACAGAGTATCATTCCGCGTCATAATGAGACAGGAAAACCAACATTTCGGTCACGGCTAGAGTGGCCTCCCTCGGGATCTAATGACGCGCTTTATCTGCGAGAAGTCGCTTATTATTTGTCATTTCCGCTCAGTGTGAGAGAATGACGTTACTTTTTAATTTTAAAAGTTTTTTTTATTTAGTATGGCATCAAAGATACATTACTTGGGCTGAGCAGTAATAGTACAGTATACCTAAAGCAGAGTTAAAATAAATTACATTCATTTCTGATTACGAAAGTCCCAGATTAAGTTGGTGAGGCAGTATCATCCCTGTGAATGGAATTATACTTGGATTAATTATATACAAAAGAAAAAACGTGGTTTTTATAAACAGAGTAGATATTCTAAGATTCTAAGTTTAAGACTGTAGTAGATTGATGGGCGGGGGGGAGGGGGGGGGGGGAGTTGAGCTTAGTCAGGGTGAGTTGAAGAAACCTGAATATGAATGTAATAGCTGCCAGAGAATGGTTGAAAGTATTGGAGTTAACAGATTTGAATTTTCGTTTAAATATTTTGTAGAGGGGTTCATGGAAGGGTAAGTGGAAGGGGGTTATGTAGTATTATTATGATAATAATCCTAATGTGGGACTGGTGCTCTATGATCTTACCTATTAATGTAAACAGTGAGTTATTTGTCATGTGTACTTGACCATTCAACAGCGGTTTTTTTTCTGCTTGGGTTTTGTGTAGGTGGTAAATTTCTTACATGGTTTGGTGGCGTGATTGCAATTATTTTCTTGCTTTTTTCTAGAGAGGATGGTTTGTGATTGAGTTCTTTTAGATGCTCTGCAAAATTTGGAGTGGTTTGTCCCATATTCCAGCCTCTCATGTGATCCTTGTATCTGACAGCAAACGTTCTGCCTGTTTGTCCTACATATCTGCCATCACAAGTGTTGCATTGTAGTTGATTTATACCTGCTTTGTGGTATATGTCTACGTCTTTTGTCAGTTTTGGGGTGGATTTTTAGGTAGAATTATCTGTTGTGTATGTTACTTTTATGTCCAATCTTTTGAAAATGTTTGTACCTATGTCATTGCATACCATCTTTCATCCTGTCTGACGTCTACCAGATTATTCTGTGTAGTTGTAATGGCACTGAATGTTTTGACTTTGTTTGGTTCTGTTGTTTTTTGTTTGTGGGTGTGTGTTTTCTTCTTTTATTTTCCTTGTAATTTTTTTTATAGCTTCGTGACTACGTCACTATTGTAATCTCTGCTTTTGGTTATATGTATTATTACGTCAAGTTCTTTTTGGTGGTTTTCTTTGCTGAGCGGTACAGTGTTGAGTCTATGAAACATGTGTCGAGGTGCTCCTTGCTTTTGTGAGTGTGGGTAGTTCGAGGATTTGGGGATGATAACGTCAGTTGCTGTGGGTTTATTGTATATTTCAAACATATACTTATACATTTTCTTTTTTACTCTTATATCCTGAGAGTTAATTTGGTTATTTGGTTCCCTTTCAAATGTGAATTTTATATCCTTTATATACTTTGTTAATTACAGTTATTAGTTTATCAATTTTTATTTGTGGTTCCTCTATTAAGCAGAGGGCGTCATCCATATACCTGCACCAATATCATATGTTGCATTCTTTTGCGGCTGATTTTGTGAAAATAGTCCCTACGCTGTCGTTAATAAAAGGGTGCTGATACTAGTGTCCCCGCTAGTAACCCATCTTCTTTTAAATAAAATTCGTTATTGAAATGGGATTAGTTTTGTTCTGCTATGAGCTTTACTAGTGTATTTAATTAATCTGTTACTCAGAGAGCATACTCTGTGTCTTTACATTTTTGTCGATGATATCTATTGCTTCTGGTATCAGTATGCTTGAATGTATGCTTTCTGTATCAAAAGAGAGGAGTGTTGCTGCGTTTGGGATTTTTATGCTTTTTATTTTTTTATTAGTTGGGTAGTGTTTTTAATGGTTCTCTCTTCTTGTTCTTTGACGTTTGCAGACAGTACTTTTAACATGCACTCCACAAGTTTGTAACTGGAGCAGTTCCAGAAATTCAGTATCAGTCACACTGGGCTATTAGGTTTGCGGATCTGAAATCCGGTAGCAGGCTGGTGTTCAGTGGTAGGACACTGGGCCATAATTTTACTAGCAAATTTAATAAAAAATAAACCACTTTATTGCTATAACAGAAGATCTAAAATTCTCAGCAGCTACCACCAGAATTTAAATTACTCCGGAATGGGTCTTTTGGAAGCAAGGCTAATGGTGGTAGAATTTACAAACCCTCAAAAATACGTTTGAGGCCAAGCGTTATGGAAAGAACCATTAGAAAAATTTTCTGAAATCTTGACCTTAAATATGAGCCTTAACAAAAATGTTTAGTAAGATCAATTATGTGGCTTCTAATAAAATATTCCAAATCTGAGCCTTAGAATCTACAGAATGAATAACGTCCATTAACTTCCGACGGCCACTGCTAGGTCAGACAGATCCCATGTAATAAGCATAAACGAGGAATGGAAGTAAATAGGATGACTGCAGGTTACATAAGATACCATCAATTGGTCGTGCACAAAGGTGCCTGTATAGAGCGAAAATAACTTCTTCCAGTTGTTTATGATCAACACTCTACCTGATTCGCCAGCTGAATTTTTAGGTTCTCACTTTAGTGCGCTTAACATTTGTTTTACCGAAGACCCTTTTAGCGGAACTCACAATATAAACCACTTGTGTACTCAGGCTGTAATATATAAATTGCTAGTTAACAATTTCTTAAAACATTACAATATCAAAAGGCACTGGAGAAAATTAGGATAAAACGAGGCGTGCGCTGAAATCATTTAATGTACTGCTTAATTTACATGACGCCAGTTAGCACAGCCAAACCGAAGCAAGAGGCTTCCAAACTACAAGTTTAATAGCCAAATGTGCAGAGTAAAATGAACTGAATGGGATCACTTCAAGTGTTCACCAAAACTGCTTCACAGGCGACGGTGGATAACCCTCGTGGCAAATAGGGTAATGTCCTTTTCAAACTATGAACTATAACGGTTATGACCGTTATTGAATGCTCACAACAGTTTTCAGGAAGCCGGAATGTATGTCAACAACCTTCAGATCACTGGCTGCAAGTAACTGAGCGTATCTCCGAGTCGTCCTCGGGTTCGTTCCGTGGGAACTGGATGGCAGAAAACAAGCCAGGCACCATAGTGGGGTCCGCTCCCGGTAGCTGAGTGGTCAGCGCAACAGACTGTCAATCCTAAGGGCCAGGATTAGACTCTCGGCTGGGTCGGAGATTTTTCTCCGCTCATGGACTGGGTGTTGTGTTGTCCTAATCATCATCATTTCATCCCCATCGACGCACAACTCCTCGAAGTGGCGTCAGATCGAAAGACTTGCCCCAGGCGAGCGGTCTACGCGACGGGAGGCCCTAGTCACATTTAAAAAGACCATAGTGGGCTCAGGCTTCTTCCGACTGATCCAAATCCAAGCACAAGTAGGTGTACAAGCAACACACCGAAATAACTTCTGCTTCGGGCAATCTCCATTGATCTGCTGGCACAGAACGTCACGTAACCTTCTTCGACTAACATTGCAAATGTAGTAACGAGCCAGTGAGCTTATCGGCCACGACATCACGTTGCTCACTACCCACCGCCGCCATAGAAACTGCTTGACACCCAATCACTGAGGGAACAACCATCCCCGCGTTTGCGCTTAAATTGACCTAACCGTCACTGCCCTTCCCTCTGGCGGCGTACAATCACTCTGATATTACCATCGGTAGTGATGCCGCCAACCAGAGGAATCTGTCGATACTGAATCGCCTCACGACTTACGCGCACAGCACAAGATCATTGACTGGCTTCGGAGGACAAGTGTAATGGCATTATTCTCCGTCAACTTTCTTTTCTCTGTGTTATCCTGTATGATGTCTATATATTTCAGTTAGGTTTTTACTTTTGCTTGGAATCTTTGTTGGACCTGATTTCAGTTTTGTAATACGGTTTTGTGACATGAATTCTTGAGTTTCTTCAGTGTATTTTTATTTATTTGTAAGTACTACTATGTTTCCCTTGTATGATTATGAAAAAATTATATGTACAATATAATAATTCCAATTCCGAAGAAAGCTGTTACTGACAGGTATGAATATTACCGAATTCTCAGTTTAACAAGTCATCGTTGTAAAATTCTTTGCAGAAGAATTGGAGAACAGGCAGCAGCCAATCTCGAGGAAGATCAATTCCGATTCTGGAGAAATTCAGAAACGCGCAAGGAAGAGAAATCTTCATTTATAGCATTTGTAAGGTCGGAGAAAGCTTTTGACAGCGTTGACTGGAATAATGTCGCAGTTTTGAAGGCAGCAGGGGTAAAATGTAGGATTGAGTGGCATGAAAGGAGAGCAATGGCTGAGAAGCGCGTGAGAGAGGCTTTTAGAGTATTCCCTCCCTTTTTTATTCAATCTGTACATTGAGCAAAGTACATTGAGTAAAGGAAACGATAGAAAAATTTGTAGTAGGAATTAAAGTCCACGGAGAAGAAATAAAAACTCTGATCTTTCACGATGACATTGTAATTCGGCGGGTAACTCTCTTACCAGCTGAGCTTCCGACCTCAACAGTTTACTTTCACTAGTACGTCACTCATAAATTTCAAACTGCGCGTTAACCTCTCCTGAATTGGTCCCGAATCGGTTAATAGTTCGCCACACAGATTTAACATCATTAACATCAAGAGACACCAATGGACTTGGAAGAGAAGTTGAACGAAATGGACAGTGTCTTGAAAGGGGGATATAAGATGAAACTCAACAACAGCAAAATCATAGATAGGGCAATGTAGTCCAATTAAATCAGGTGATGCTGAAGGAATTATATTAGGAAACGAGACACTTAAAGTATTAGATGAGTTTTCCTGTTTGGCTAGCAAGATAACAGATGGTGGCCGAAGTACAGTGGATATAAATTGTAGACTCGGAACGGCAAGGAAAGCGTTTCCGAAGAACGGAAATTTTTTAGCATCGAGTATAGATTTAAGTGTTAGGTAGTCTTTTCTGAAAGTATATGTATGGAGCGTTGATGATGTTTGGTTTGTGGGGCGCTCAACTGCGCGGTCACCAGCGCCCATACAAAGTCCCAGTTCTTACACACTCCAGTTTTTTACACAGTCCAATCGAGCCACTGTCACGAATGATGATGATGATGATGAAATGATGAGGACTACTCAAACATACAATCCCTGGGCAGAGAAAATCCCCATCACGGCTGGTAATCCAAACCGGGACCCCGTGATCCAGAGGCATCAACGCTAGCCACTAGACGACGAGCTGCGGACATATGTATGGAGTGAAGGAATATATGGGAGTGAAACTGGACGATAAACAATTTATACAAATAGAGAATAGAAGTTTTCGGCATGCGGTGGCAACAGAAGAACGCTGAAGATTAGATGGGTAGATCATATAACTAAGGAGGAAGCACAGAAAATTGTGGAGAAAGGTAATTTGTGGCACAGCCTGACTAGCAGAAGGGATCGGTTTGTAACACGTATATCGATTAGAAGTAGGTTTATATTCTGTAACTGTGTATCTGCAATTACGGAGTGTGATTCTTTGTTATTGAAAGTACTTGATTTGTGACAGGAAAAGTACATATATATATATAAAACAAAATGATTTGTTAAAATGATAAATTATTATATGTGTGTGTTCATAAAAAGAAATTATTTTATTTAAAGTTGGTTCATGCTAAGGGCACTTTTATATGTAATATATAAAAGATTTAGGGAAGTCCCTCCGCAACGGAAGTGGCACGCCGCGATGTAAATGGTGGTTTTGGCGGTCGAACTGGGCGGCTCCTTGGTGTGAACGGACGCAGTATGTGGCTAGTTTGACGGTGATAAGAGAGGCAACTGGAACCTGCTTTACAATGGATTTGCCTCAGATGTGGATCTGGCTATTATTTCGTTTTCTCGACAAAGAGGAATGGCTCTAATATGGTGAAAATCCGACGCCAAGAAGAGAGTTTATAAAACATTCGAACATCAAGAGGCGTGAGTACAGTTAGCAGACATGTTGCTTGCCACCAATCTTCGCCACTGCTTCACTAACGTCATACATTCAGTAACGTACATGGGCATGGACCACTTAATTTGTGTGGGGTTTGAATAATAATCACAAAAACAAATTTGTGTCCGGAACCATATTTTCTATCCTGGTCACGAACAAATGTAGGGTCCTCATCTAAGTGCTACTAAAACCGAGTATCCTGATTTAAATGAACAGTTCTTGCATTCAAGTGTTTTGAAGTGATTTTTTTACTTAATGTAAAAGGAGTAGTAAAAGTTAAAGTTAAAAACACAAAAGTGAAGTTAGATAGGATTTTTCTAAAGTATCCTTAGTTTATTACAATGTATGGTTTAGTAGGGATACAGTTCAAGATTGTGTAACTAACCTGTTACTACGGGTTATTACGTTATTATTGGGAATGTAAATACTTATTGCTTGTGAAGTTAACTTGAGAAGATCAGGGTCGCCACCGACTCTAACCATACAACTAATCGAAGGTTTGGTCGAGTCGGAAAATAAATTAATTTGATCACAGACCACAAACTCACAAAAGTCCATTCGTTGTGAGGTCGCTCATAGCGGATACGATGTAATTAATAGTATTGCCCGTACACTGTTCACGACCATCAAACATTTAAAATAAAATAGAAAATGCATGAACACTGCATAAGATCAGCTCCCAGCAACACACCTGAAAATAAGACTTAATCTAAAGAATTTGTTATGAAATACAAGGGGAGACTAATCACTGGACCTGTGCATAAGGAAACGCATTGGATGTGCTAACGCGAAAGCTACGAGGTGAGTGGCTTAGGTAAATAAACGTAATCTCGGAACACAAGAGAAAATTGTTGATAAAATCATTTATTCCTAAGATAAGGATGTGAGGCAAGTACACGATTCCTGATAACACGTGGTTTGTGGAGACACAGTTTCTAGGTATAGTGCCAAATTCCAACAATATCACATCACTCAATCATGTTAACATTATCTAAAACAAACATACGATTGGACAGTTAGTGATGCCGATAGCCCAACAACTATAATGTTCTACCATGTGGCTGGCTCCCCACGGACGAAAGACACATAAAGCAAGGAAAATTTACGAGAAGGCAAGGCTCTAAATATTTATAAAGGTGAAAGATTATGCAGGCACAGCTGAAGGCAAACAGACATTCATACAGAAGCGAGTGCTCACTTCTTATCGACACCTTTGTGTGGCGCTCTTCCGGCGGATCCAAGCCTGCTGCAGAAATTTGCTAAAAGAAACATCTGCCGAAGTTTTGCATTCCTTGCTGCGACAAGGCAAAGCAATCTTCCAGATTTGAAAAGCGAGACCTAAAGCTAACAGCTCTCCCCTCGCTAATTAACAGCGCGCCACGCGGGCAGTCTAACTCACCCTTCTTCGACTGGAGCACAGCTGTGGACGCTTCCCGCACCGGCGGCAGACTGACTCCCGCTTCTCCAGCCTCTTCTCCGCTCCGCGTGGCCCGGAAAACCCAAAGATGCCATTTCCGCCACCAACCTAACGCAGGTGGATTTCTCACAAGTAGCGAAAACCTCTTTGCCCACTTGACCACTACGCGAGTTGGCTATTCTGTACAACTGCTGCTGATTCTGTACGACTATCGCAGACTCTCTGCAGCAGACTACGCCACCGTCTAGCAACGTGACACACAGCCACATTCATTCAATCATGCCACTATGAGAGTAAAGAGAAAAGAGAAACAAGGAAAAGAAAGAGAAATGGTAATGAAAATGGGCTACCGGACTAATGAAAGGTGGCTACAGGATCCTTTCCACACCCCAAACGTCCCGGAGAAAACTGTGCCGCGAATTTTCTCGCCATGCTAGGAGATTCTTCGAAACAAACATACCCTAACGAGCAACAATTGCAACAGGCAAACAGCAGCACAAAAGAGTTGATTGATCTCTTGTATCCGAATGAATTTTATCTGACTTTAGTCAATAATTGTGACCTCATGTGGTGCACAAGGCCAAGAGAACAAAATAAATTAAGCGTGATATTGTACACTAACATCATGTCATCTGACCTACTACGACAACAAACGTGAGATATTATTTTAAAATTACTTTAACCAATTATCAAAAGTTAACGTAGAGACATAGATGAACAGGTACACAATATATATATATATATATATATATATATATATATATATATATATAAAAACAAATACAATGATGCAAAATCATTACCAAGAACCAAAGGATTGTCAGCTGGTGCTGACATATATAAAAACATCTCAGTGAAAGTGCAAAACTCAATGTGCATAATAAATACAGTGACACAGAATCATTAATGAAACCAATGGAATGACAGCTGGTAAATAACCATCTATGGAAAATAAGACCTGAGTACAAAAACACATACAGAAATCAGCTCATTGACACGCTGTCATTTTGCAGTTTCGTCACTTCGTAGTTTCACTGGGTGTTCTCTTTAGGTGCTGGGGTGGGCGTCTCTTCTAAAGGCGACTTGGAGGATAAAGGTGTTAAGATCACAATAAAGAAAAAAAAAAAAAAAAAGATAAGCTACTAGGGGACCACGACACTGAACTGGGGAGTGCGCAGCAGCGTTGATTGTAACGTCCGTTGTAACCCAGGTTGTTCATCCTAGACAGCACCCCGCGACGTTGCCTCGTGCCCGTTTCCACCCTCTGCGTCCATACTGTGGGATGGATCGGCGTTGCAGATTTGCAGGACATCGCCGCTTGTGGGCCCTGCCTCATCATCGAGAAGGCGGCTTGGCGGTCGTCGGCCGTGTGTTGCGGAGGAATGTGTTTCACGACACACGCCCCTGGCTCCTGTCGTGTCAAAAAAATGGCTCAAATGGCTCTGAGCACTATGGGACTCAACATCTTAGGTCATAAGTCCCCTAGAACTTAGAACTACTTAAACCTAACTAACCTAAGGACAGCACACACACCCATGCCCGAGGCAGGATTCGAACCTGCGACCGTAGCAGTCCCGCGGTTCCGGACTGCAGCGCCAGAACCGCTAGACCACCGCGGCCGGCCCCTGTCGTGTCAATGGAGAGACACGTGCTCCTCTCCGTCGCATCGAGGTCGACGTAAACCCGTGCGGGTGTCGGGCTTGAGACCCGCTTATCGCCTCCTTGCACCGTCTCAGCTGATGCGTCAGTGGTGGGACCCGCGTCCCTCCGGGCAGTGGGCGTTACCTCACCGCAGCGGCCGTCTGGACTAGCGGCGCTCAGGCATCGGCGGCCTCGCCTGGCGTGCGTCATACTTTCGCTTGTCAGATGACTAGCGCATGGAGTGGAATGCCGGCCATCAGCTGGCGCTGCCGTGGTGACACGCCTGCGGGCCCCGGTGTGAGCCTGGGCTTGGGGGTTACCAGCATCCCCTCCCCTCTGATGGGGAAACGGCTGTGACCGCTCGCCGCACCACTGCTTCGCCGTTGATACCAGGGTTCGACAACGCCTGCCGGTGGACCAAGCCCTGTGCTTTCTGACGCGGTGGCTCACTAGGCGGCCTTGCACCCACTTGAGAACTGCGTCCACAGAGATCGTTACAAAATATCATGTGTACAGATTACCACAAAATCATCGAAGTTTCTTACTCCTGATCAATACATGGAATAGTGCCCAAAATTAACTTGGCAAAAAGGACCTTCTTAACATTACTAATAAAAAAACAACAAGGAAAATTACATAACCAATAATCAAACAAACAAAAAATCCTTTTTATAAAATATAGTTCCACCATTACATCTGCTGTCAATCATTCAGGGTAGATCTTGTGCAAGATTTGGTCAGGGTTTGGATAGGATTTGGCGCCGCTGCTAACTACAGACACAAAACTATACCTACTCACTACGCCCTCACACATAATCTACAGAGCTCGTACTAGTCACCATCGCCATATAGCCCGACTACAATTCCCACATATAAACAAAATATTCCTTTCAACGCCAATACCCATATCGTTGTTCACTGACTGCTGCTCCAAGGTTTGCAGCACACGTTTGCTGATCTGTGAAACATTTCCGAGACTTCTTTTCTATGGACACTGCGTAATATAAGTTATGATTAATGAGACATAGAAGGTTCATTCAAGTCACATCTGAAACGGTAAATGTTTCAACATCTATTCATCAGACTAATGCAAAAGGCCAGTGGGCATAACAATGGAAATAAAAATCATCCTATCCTATTAGCAAACACATAAACACTTCGTCCTATAAGTACATAAAAAAATACTGTCAAAAGAAATCAATTGTCCAGGGCCATGAATACCCAACTTACTGCTGTCATAAGATACTCATAATGATTACACAATTACTCACCACATGTCCCCAGGGGTCCTCACCTACCGTCATGTTATTTCAGCTTGGAGGTAGTCGCATTGATTCTCTATTAAATATCAAGCTGCTTGAGTTTATAAGCTGTTTCCATATGCGTCTTCTGGGGTTTCACATCTTGGTGCCCTCAACCGTACCTAGTAGTATGTGGCGGCAAGTTACACTTTTAAAATATCTTATAAGGTGGCAACTCTGAAAAACAAACACTATTAATCTCCCTTCATACACAAATCCTTCACCTACAGATCACCAAGTCGCTTCATCAACATCGCAGTACAGTTGCAAAATCTGACTGAATCACGCTCACCTAAGGGGAATAAGAACACTGCAACTGTAATTTATCATCAAGAATTACCTTACGACTATTGACTCGCCACGCCAACACACCCGATACCTTTTTAGTAATCAAAAAACAAAAGCCATCTTACTGTAATAGGAAACGCTTCATATGAACTTCATAATCATTCACATTCAGGCGTTATAAAGCTGCACAACACTACTCTTTTCTACTGCGGAGAAGAAATGACTACACATATATTGGGGGACCCTTTGCAATTCATAGAAAATATACACTTTAATTTTAATCACACTAGAGTGAAGCAAAACATTGGAAAATATACACTGTAATTTTACGAAACAGAAGCGACTGGGTTTACCGCGGGCACACCAATAGTGTGGCCCTCCCTCAACAAATCTTCCCTAATATCGTCTCCCTTTATCAAATGCACATCAATATCATCAATAGCACCTGTCCTCGTTAAGTTTGACGCCAACCGAGCCAGCGAACAGTCATTGATCTCTTTGGTTAGAGGCATTTGTCGGTTTGTGCCGCGGGTTTGCGGGACGAATTTCAACACCCACTGGCGGACCATCCGTACTGTTTACGGCATCCCCGTTGTTGCTTGTTCGATTATTATTCTGTGGTCGGTCACGACTGCCGTTCCTAGGTCCGCTGTAATTGGGCCTAAATCTCTGCTCATTACCATATCTTCTAAACTCCCCGGGGTGTCTCTGATTTACTCTCGGCGAATGATGACGATTGGCATCGTTTGTTCTGCCCGCGTTCCGTGAGGAGTCGCGACGCTGCCAACGCTCACGCGCTCTGTAACTCTGAGGCGACCCGTTACGTCTGGAGTGCCACCTGTCTCTACGGCTGCGGCTTCGCTCGCGCGGCCGCTGCTCTTAGGCGCTCTGGCCGTAATTCTGCGTGGTGCCATTCGCATCGCACTCAAGCTCTGAAAGGAAATTGTGAAAACCCTTTACGTCATCCTTACATCGTTCTGCAAGGATAACGTGCCGCAACTGCATTGGAAACTTTCCCAGGCAAATACGAATAATTTCCGCAGGTCCATAAGGATCGTCAAGATGTTCATTCGCCTGCAGCATGTGCTCGAACATCTGCACAGGGCTGCAGAATTTTGATCTGTTTAAATCTGGTAGCATAATGAGTCCGTATTTTACACGACTTTGCGCTGCCACTGACCAATAGATCGACAGGAAGTGTTGTCGAAACTCCCCAACAGTGTAGCAAATGCGTGCAATTGACCTCATCCGCGCCGCTGGCTCATCTTCGAGGTAGCCGCACATATACTCTATTTTGTGCGCACTGGGCCACGTAGGAGGAAGGGAGAACTCGAACTGCTGCAACCAGGCCCGCGGATGAATCGCCGTAGCCGAGTTACGGAAGACTTCAAACTTCCTCACCGTCAGAAAATGTTTAAAGTCAAATTCGTGAGTTTCCCTTGGCGAACGTTCCTGGGGGGATCCGCGCCGTTACCACCTGGTACGAGATCCGTGATCGTGACGATGATCAAATTCGCCATCGTTCCCGGAATCATCGTCGGAATAATGGCCCTTTCGTTCATTTCTTTCAACTTCATGGGCCTTTAACCCTTTTAGGTGAAGTTCTAAACGGGCCATGCGCTCGCATATTTCCTCGGTAACCCCTCTTTGTTGTATTTTTATTTCACACTGTCCACGCGGACATTTAGTTATCGACCGTATTTTGTCTGCATCCGCTGATGACGGGGTAATCGTTTCCCTATTATTGTCAGACTTACGCGTCACTGCGTCTGAGATCCTGGCTATTTCTTCTCGCATCTCTCGGTGGGCCGTGTCTTCTTGTGTTTGCGTAAGCCCTTGCTCTCGCTCGAGAGCAATTATCGCCTGGCTGAGGGTTTCTACCTGCGCGCTAATGTAGACTGGGCACTTAGCCGCAGTGTCCTCTATTCGGGACACAACAGCCGGGTGGTCACTCTGGCATTGTTCTGCTAACGCGCGGAGATCCCTGGCGGAATTTTCGGGACTCAAGAGCCGCTTGTTCACTCTGGCATTGTTCTGCTAGCATACGTATATTTCCAGCGAACCTTTCTTCTTGCTCCATCACCTGCTTACTAATTGCTTGCTTGCAGCTCTCTGGTATGGACAACCTCCTCTGAGGTGGTCTACAATATTGGAGTCTGTTGTCAATTGACATTTACTCCACAAGTATAAAGGTAAAATTGGCTGGGATAAAAAAGGGTTTGCTAAAACTTGTCTGAGCTCGACAGGATAAAATACAAAGAGTGGTAGAAAACTAGCGGCGCGCTTCTTAATGACTTGCTGCCCCTCTTCTAATGCGGAGATGCGTTGGTCAATGATGGCCAGTTTCTCCCCAACATCCTGTACTATTTCACTAATCAATTCGAAATCACTACAGCGGGCTCAGGATGGACAACACTTGTACTTCCGTTTTCCATGTTTCGCTCCTGGTCGGACTCGACGTTTTGACCTCGTCCTTGTCCAGGGTTATTTTCTGGCAGGTTTTTCCGATCGCGGCCCCCTAAACAGCTACTCGTCTCCATCATAAGGATAGTTACTCCGTGTTCCAAAATACAACAAGAATAATGCCAAAGTCTCCTAATGGACTCACAGTCCCCACAAAGCACCTAAGATTTACTATATGACACCGATACACGCCACAGGACATGAATCAACCCACACTTGTAACACAATTGAATACTAAATCACAATGTCTGTACAATAATACATATTCAAGATAAAACATGTAAGAAAATGCACACCTATATCATAAATTCACATCAATTCTGTATTACAGAAAACAATATACCAATTAGCCAATCCAACCGAAAATAACTAATCCTCACTGCGCATCAGAAGATCTCTGGTTTACCGACATCTGTGAGCAGGGTAAGCCATGTGTAACTAACCTGTTACAACGGGTTATTACGTTATTATTGGGAATGTAAATACTTATTGCTTGAGAAATTAACTTGAGAAGATTAGGGTCGCCACTAACTCTAACCATACAACTAATCGAAGGTTTGGTCGAGTCGGAAAATAAATTAATTTGATCCTGCCAGGGTCGCCATGTGTAACTAACCTGTTACTACGTGTTATTACGTTATTATTGGGAATGTATATATACTTATTGCTTGTGAAGTTAACTTGACAAGATTGGGGTCGCCACCGACTCTAACCATACAACTAATCGGTTTGGTCGAGTCGGAAAATAAATTAATTTGATCACAGACCAAAAACTCACAAAAATCCATTCGTTGTGAGTTCGCTCATAGTGGATACGATGTAATTTATAGTATTGCCCGTACACTGTTCACGACAATCAAACATTTAAAATAAAATAGAAAATGCATGAACACTGCGTAAGGTCAGCTCCCAGCAACACACCTGAAAATAAGACTTAATCTAAAGAATTTGCTATGAAATACAAGGGGAGACTAATCACTGGACCTGTGCATAAGGAAACGCACTGGATGTGCTAACGGGAAAGCTACGAGGTGAGTGGCTTAGGTGCAAAAATGTAATCTCTGAACACAAGAGAAAATTGTAGATAAAATCATTTATTCCTAAGATAAGGATGTGAGGCATGTACACGATTCCTGATAACACGTGGTTTGTGGAGACACAATTTCTAGGTACAGTGCCAAATTCCAACAATATCACATCACTCAATCATGTTAACATTATCGAAAACAAACATACGATTGGACAGTTAGTGATGCCGGTAGCCCAACAACTATAATGTTCTACCATGTGGCTGGCTCTCCACGGACGAAAGACACATAAAGCAAGGAAAATTTACGAGAAGGCAAGGCTCTAAATATTTATAAAGGTGAAAGATTATGCAGGCACAGCTGAAGGCAAACAGACATTCATACAGAACGGAGTGCTCACTTCTTATCGACACCTTTGTGTGGCGCTCTTCCGGCGGATCCAAGCCTGCTGCAGAAATTTGCTAAAAGAAACATCTGCCGAAGTTTTGCAATCCTTGCTGCAACAAGGCAAAGCAATCTTCCAGATTTGAAAAGCGAGACCAAAAGCTAACAGCTCTCCCCTCGCCAATTAACAGCGCGCCACGCGGTCAGTCTAACTCACCCTTCTTCGACTGGAGCACAGCTGTGGACGCTTCCCGCAATGGCGGCAGACTGCCTCCCGCTTCTCCAGCCTCTTCCACGCTCCGCGTGGCCCGGAAAACCCAAAGATGCCATTTCCGCCACCAACCTAAAGCAGGTGGATTTCTCACAAGTAGCGAAAACATCTTTGCCTACTTGACCACTACGCGAGTAGGCTATTCTGTACCACTGCAGCTGAATCTGTATGACTATCGCAGACTTTCTGCAGCAGACTACGACACCGTCTAGCAACGTGACAAACAACCACATTCATTCAATCATGCCACTATGAGAGTAAAGAGAAAAGAGAAACAAGGATAAGAAAGAGAAATGGTAATGAAAATGGGCTACCGGACTAATGAAAGGTGGCTACAGGACCCTTTCAGTTGGGTAAACATTATTGTCTAAAGCACCTGCCTGACAGGTAATAAAAAGGCAAATAAGTTAAGTTCATTTTTAAAAATAGTGTGGTTTTCATTTCTAACATGAATGGTTCCCTTTTTGAAGTTAATTAAACCCAGTGTTGTGCTTTATTGTCTTACAAAGTAAATTATGAACTACTCCAAGTGAAGTAAATGGTAATCTTTTTGAATTAATTTTTTTTCTGTAATAATCAGAGAGATTTGAGTAGAGAAACTATTACTTTATGGGTCCCCGTCATATTCTCCACTTCTTAGGAAAATAATTGAACTACTACTGTTGCTAAGGAAAACTGATGTATGTAGAGGAGTTTTAACAGATTATTTATGAGATTATTCGTCTTTATTGATTTTTTTTTGTGTCAGTGAAGATAAAAGCCTCTCATGTCGGAATTCAGTTTTCCACTTTATGCAGTAACATTTCAGTATCTGATTAAGTAATTCTCTTGAATCATTAGTATGAGCTTCTTGCTAAATTACTTCTTATTATTTACTGATGTGTGCGTTATTGGTAACTGTTGCTTCACACAGTTCAGAGTGCACTGCGTCAGATTGTATCCTGTTTCCTATTCAAAGTGAAAGCTCAACGAAAGTAACTTCAGTAACCAACATTCAATTTTCTTAAACACGTATTTCCAAATTAATGTGCCTAATAGGGCTGGCGACCGTTCATTTGCTTTTCATTCACATATGATGTTATCACTTCCATTAACTCCAAAGGTTAAAGTCCGTTTGGTTTTCTTCTGTTAATTTCACCAAATTTGAAACTATATGTCCTATACCTTAGTCAATTAGACACACGCTCGGTCAATCTTAAAAATTTTCACTCAGTGTAAAATTAGCTTGTTTCATGGCAAGTTACTGTTATAGGTTGATAGGGCACATTCAGAGACATCCTGGAATCACCGGAATAGTACTGGACGGAAGTGTTGTGGGGGGGAAGAGGGGGGTGTAGTAGGTAAAGATCGTAGAGGCTGCAGTAGATATTGGAGATGATGAGGCTCGCACGTTATGCACGAGACAGAGGAGCCTGGAGAGCTTCAGAGTGAAGACCACAATAATAACAAAAAGAACCAGACGCAGGAAGATTTATTTGAAAATGTCGTTGAACATTGTGTATTACATGTTAGCCCTTTCCTTCAAATTGCTTACTGACTGACAATGGAATAGTGCCATTAGACATGTCGATAGATACCCAGAAATTTTTTACACAGAAAGAAGACAGCAGAAGAAATGCATTGTCAAAATTTTAGCTGGAAATAGGCACTGCAAGTATTAAAAAATAGCTGAAAATTGCGAAATTCGTAGTGTGCCAGGCGGCGGTGAAATTGTAACTGGCGCGCGGGATTAGCCGAACGGTCTGAGGCGCTGCAGTCATGGATTGTGCGGCTGGTCCCCGCGGAGGTTCGAGTCCTTCCTCGGGCATGGGTGTGTGTGTTTTTCCTTAGGATAATTTAGGTTAAGTAGTGTGTCAGCTTAGGGACTGATGACCTTAGCAGTTAAATCCCATAAGATTTCACACACATTCGAACATTTGAATTGTAACCCTACTGGCGCTGTAGCAACTGCGCATGCGCAGCTAGGCACACACACACACACACACACACACAGCTGAGGTCAGCGGTATACTTGTAAGCAGGAGACACGACACAACCCGATCGTAGTTTGTAAAGGACCTTTCGTGTTACCGTTCGTTTATAGTTTCTCTGACACTACGGTACACAGTTACTGTTCTCTCGAATTATCCACCCAAGTAACATCTATTACCAATAATCAGTTGCTTTTTTCAGTGTTGGTAAGTACTGACAATACAGATACAGCTGAATTAATATTTATTTTGCTTTCGTAAGGCATGCCTGCTAACAGTACCTCTTCTTGTCTTCAGGTTTCACAGTAATGTGGAAACCAATTAACGATCTCAATTTAGCGATGATGAAATAGGAGGAAAGTGGTTTGCAGCCGAAATCACTTACTTCTCCTCAGGACGGACCTATGTTATCATTTGTTAGTTGAGTCTCTTGGCATTTATTCAAATGATATCGACATTTCGTTTGAAACTGAGGATACATTAGAAGAAATAGGAAATAACTGTGACGATTCGATGAATTGTGGTTCGGATGACATCAATTGTGCCAGTAACAGTTCTGAAGAAGAATATCTTCAAAGCCTAAGAAAAACCGTACTGCCACATCTTCCAGTGACAAAGGAAAGGCAGTGAAATATTGGTTAACCGAAGGAAGGAAGAAACGCTTGAGGTTACGCCGTGTGCAAGGCGTTTTCGTTTCGTAAAATCGAAGTGTAAACTGTACAAATGGAAACATGAATTACATGAAGTAAAACGTATGCGCCAAACGGACGCCCGAAACCATCTGAATGGAAAACTATTCGAAGGATTTAGAGCTGCTTGTGAGAGACTATACACCGTTACCAATGGTGATCTATGAGACTAGGCCCTCCGAATTGCATCTGACATGAACATGGCTAGTATCCAGGATTCGTCGACCTGGTTATTCAGGTTAAAGAAATCGCACAGAATAGGAAGCCGCAAAATTACCAATTTTACGTCACGTAAACGTGAAGAGCAGCTGCCAGTGACAGGCAATGTTACATAGAAACTCATAGGTGACGTAAAGACGAAACGTGATGTTATCCACGCAACTGCTGTTTATAACGCTGATCAGTCAGGTTCCGTGAAAGAATTGCGTGCACACCTCAGTTTATCATGCCTGGGTGAAAAAAAAGAAATGAATGCAATGAATGCAATGACACAATCATATACGATAATGCCAGTGACAAGTATCAGTGGTTCACGGTTTCCGCAGCTGTATATCTGTCTTCAAGAACCGCAAGGTAGATTAGGACAAAAAATAAAAAATGGACTGTTTAGTTGCAAAAATCTTGTAATCGGCGTATCAAAATCCGGAAAAAAAGGGAAAGAATAATTTTTATTTCGTTCGAAGCGTATTCCTACAAGGTACAGAAACTACTAATTCATTGAATTTGTTGGATTGATGGTCTGGACATAACGACGCCTCTGTTTTTTGGAGGGCAACGAAAAATCAGTAGATGTAATGAGGACTCCGCCTGTAACTATTAGTGCTATTCAAAGACTCAACCTCTCGATAAAGAATTTTTTCGACAGTGGAATGCGTTTTTCAGGAAATTATCAGACAACATAATTTCCGATACCTCTCTCTCATTTCAGGTTTATCAGCGGAAAACGTTTTCTTAAGCTCCAGCCATGTGTGCATTACCAGTTTTCTTCACAACGCTTTACGAATTTGATCAAGCGTGCTTGGTATGCAGCGCCATATACCGAACAACGGCCAGGACCGTTTCTGACTCCATCCCAGTTCTGTCTAAATTAATAGCGGTGGTCACTGCGAAGTGCCTGACTGCATAAATTTTTCCTTTGTCCGGTGTGCATAGTGCAAGAAAAATGTACGAATGTATGCTTTCGCGGCGATATCCGTTAATAAAACATTCTCAGGTTTCAAGCCGCGTCAAGTGGTTTACTGCCCACGAGCTTTCGGCAGATATCTCCTCTGCCTTTGTCAAGTGGAGACGGTGGATTGCAGCTGAGTACAGAGTGTAATCCGGTGTTGAGAGAGTTGAAGCGGGCCTGGCGGTCGCACGGCCGAAACATTACCATATATGGTGCGGGACCGAGCACCAGTGACGTCACGAGCGATGGCGCGGCTATATAAGCACGGCAGTGACAACCACACGACAGTCATCCACTTGAAAATGGCAGAGGAGATCTCTACCGAAAGGTAGTGGGTAGTAATCCACTTGACGCGGCTTGAAACCCGAGAATGCTTTATTAATTGCAAGAAAAATGATCGTTTTTGTTATTCAATAGACACGTCGCATTTTGTGACGACTACAGGGAACAAAAAACTTTTTCACTGATAGTCAAACGTACAACATTGAAACATTATTATAAGGAATGGCCTACAGGAACTGTTACAATATGTAATACTGCTAGAGACATTTCATTTCAACAAACTACAAGTCGTCTGTAACATCGAACACTGCCAGGATTTTATTTTCTCTGCTAGCCTCTTTCACCAGAATTTCATGTGCAATAATTCAACCGTCGAAGTGAAGTTATTCAAAAAATGTTTGTATAGTTTAAGCCAGATTTTCACTGGAGCAAACAAGCTAACAAGCACGAGGCAAAGAGAATCCTGTATGGTGTACCATGTAGGCCTCTTGGAGATCTTTTAACTGGACACTTCCCCAGTTACCTCATCGGAAAATGGAGACCTGCAGTTTAACGTGGAACCCAAACCACATATCTTTCATGGGCACTCCAACATCTGCGAGAAGTGAATGCTCGGTTAAAAATCGTAGTGAAAATGTTGTGGTCTGACTTGGATTTGATATCGCGCCCTCTGGATCACGAAGCGCGCGTTATGCCACTAGGTGATTTTTGTTTTAGAAAAAAAAAAGAATATGGCCGTTAGACCTTACATGCGTAGTGGAAACGCTAACTGTGTCACCTCTTGAAATAATACTCGACGTCGGTAATTGGTGTTCTGTTTATAAATTTCCCCTCAACGGTAATGGGAGGCTGGGGAAAAATGGCTGC
Source organism: Schistocerca americana (assembly GCF_021461395.2). Lineage (NCBI taxonomy): Eukaryota > Metazoa > Arthropoda > Insecta > Orthoptera > Acrididae > Schistocerca > Schistocerca americana. The sequence goes on from NC_060119.1 coordinate 959,012,400, forward strand.
CGACATACAAGGAAAAATTTTGGACAAGTGTTAAGGAGAGATGGAGATGCAATTCAGTGTGAAGTGCACGATCTCCACGCATGCCCCGCTTCCATACCTATTGAGACACTTAAATTCTTCCCTGCCTGCGCCATTTTGCATACTCTGTCAAGAACAGTGCTCTCGCCATGCAAAATAGTCGTCACTGAATAGCAAAGTTTCGCAGTGTTGCTCTTACAAGGCAGAGTTGTATCCTTTACTCCGAATATTAGCTCCAAAAACTAATAACACAGCGTTCATAGGCAATGTTCGTTACCTCGTGTTCTCTTCCATTCCGTCTAGTATAAACGACTCTACCCACGTACAAGGGAATGGTAGTGAATTTTCTGCAAATGCTCATTCGCCCGTGTTAGCTTCCATTCGCGCCATTGTAAAGCAGGCTTTGTGCTTAAAATTGGTGTCTGTGAACTCCGGATAATTGGGCTACTCGGTGCTGCGCGTGATTCGCCGAGTCGTGCGGTAGGCGGGCAGGGCTGTACAAACCGCCGTTAGAAGCTGTTCTTCGCACGCTACAAAAGTAACTTCAACATTTTTTACAAAAACGCGCAGTGCCTCTTAGCAGCTAAAATTTTAGCACCGCATTTCTTTCGTTGCCTTCTTTCTGTGTAAAAAATTTCAGGGTAGGTTTCGCCATGTATTATTGGACCAATCCCATATGAGATTTAGTACTTCCAGGGAGACTGAAACAATGTGTCAGCTCGAGACACGAACTGCCTCTCATGACACCTAGTGGTCAATTCTACGTTGCAGTGGTGTGCGCGGATACTAATTATCTTTTCCTTTGGATCACGCAAGACCGAAAGAGGGGAGGAGCATTGTGTTGCCAGTAGAGGAGTACATCAGATGTGGTCGCTCAGGAGAGCCCAGTAACTTCAAACGTGAGCCTATCACTGGATGTTATCTGTGCAACAGATTTGTCCGGGGCATTTCAACCATTCTAAAGCTGCCCTAGTTGACTGATGTGATTCTGAAGAGGGCTAGGTGACGAAGAGCCGCAGCTAAACCGAGGCCAAATGGGCCTCATGGGCGACGGGCAGGGACTAACGTTTATTGCGGAGAGTGGTTGTAAAATATCACGTGAAATCGGTGGAAGAAATCATTCTTGAGTTCCAAAGTTTAACCAGCAGTACTGCTAGAAATATCACTAAGCATTGGAAGGCAAAAATAATTGAGTGCAATGTTTGAGTAACTCCTCAAGAGCCACACATTTCTGTAGTTCATCCTGACACTTGGGGTGATGTAAAGAGCAATGCCACTGGACAGAGAATAACTAAAATCGGAAGATTTGAAGAGTGAATCACACTGCATCCTCTGACAAACCAATGGAAGGGTCATCTGAAGTACGGAGTAATATGAGTCGTGGAATGGGGGTGTTTCTCGTGCGTCCAGTAGAAGTATAGTTCTGAGTCGATGACTGTATCAGCGTGACAATGCACCATGTTACACAGCAGCATCCGTGAGACAATGCTTTTTGAACAATAAAGCTCCAGAAATCGACTAGCCTGCCCAGAATCCTGACCTAAATCTAACTGAATACCTTTGCGGCTAGTTAGAATGTCTACTTCGTTCAAGATCCCACTGTCCAACTTCTCTCTGCATTTGCCTCTAGAGAAACAGTGGGCTGCCACTCCATGTGGACACCTCACTGAATGTGTTCCCAGAAGAGTTCAATCAGTTACAAAGGTGAAGTGTCTACTAATGCGTCCCTAGATGCTTTTTATCAGATACGCAAAGAAAGCTCCACCCTCATCTTCAAATGATTAACAGCAATACAGGTCATAACGAGAAGCATCCTATCTTTTCTACACAGTTGCCAGAAAGTTGTTAGCAAAATGAACATATAGTACATTCAGTACATAATTATAAAACATTCGACAGATATATTACAAATAAATGATTATGAAGTGTTATTATTAAAGAAAACGTTTGTGTACGCATTTTCTTTTAGAGAAGAAAAGAAAATAGTTAAGAACATAATCTGTAGTGGCTAATGAAATGTTGTGTAGCTGGCTAAGGCGAAAAAAACGTCCGGTCAGAAATGTTCACAACAAGGGGGCGAAAACTACATGCATAAAAAAAATGTGCAAGATTTGGAGGACGATTTATTATTTTAGACTAATAGGATAACTCATGGTACGAATAGCCAAAACTAAAATGTCTTCCAGTCAAGCTCTAAAACATAGACCTAGTCATATATATATTTTTTTTACGTTCGTTCGCTATTTTTCATTAATTAGTTTTGGTGACGCTTCAAGGATAGCGCTGATATTCCTTACCTAGACAACGCAGAATTTGGAAATATAATTTGTTAGCATTATAAAGAAGAGAGAACTTATCATCTTATTTAAGTGTCGGGATTCAGGTACGCAAAGTAAACGTATTTTTAAACTCATGTTAACAGTCGCGTATGGGAATCATTAGAATTTCGCAGGTTCTCTTGATGACTCTTCCGAACATAAATAAAATAAAAAACAACACAGACTCCCAGCGGGTCTAAAAGTCCAGCTCTCAACCTGTCTTTTTTTCTATGTTAGTACTTATATACATTAATTAAAAAACTCTAGTGTAAAATAAGTTTCGAAATGAATTGTTGAAAAGACAGAACATGACACAGGATGTGTAAACAAATTTTATTTTACCAGATTTCTTCTGTCAAAAAGCTGACTGCAGCATTCATGGTTTTTACGTTCTGTTGCACCTAAAACAGAATTAGAGCTATTGGATGAGATAACGAAAGACTTAAGAAGTTACATTTATCTATCAGAAAGAACAATATGTTCACCTATGCCTTTCAGTCTTATTTCCAACCTCCACAAGTGCAACTACGACGATAGAATCGTCTTGAAGTAGGAAAATTTCGTACCTATTCTCATTTCAAAAAATTAGAATAGCCTGTGGCAAGTGGAAACATTTAATGTCTTCATCAAGACAGTTTGTCTCTAAGAATTATCGATACTAACTAAAAGTTCACAAATGGCCTGCACGAAATTATTCAGTTCACAGTTGATTGAAAATAAAGCTGACACTCAGAAGTAAAAAATGTTGTCCTTCAAAAAAATTTTACATGTCCGTGAACCCTGATGAAGAAAACATAATCTATTCGTCGTAGTTAAACTTAGAAATGAAAGAACGAGGCTGATGATCCTAGAATAGCGTATGAGGATGTAGCAGCAAGTCCATGACTAGAAAAGTGCACAATACTTCGATCATTATGTTTGTTGTTGCTTTCCTCTTGTAAATCCTGCTTCCATTGTTAAATCGATGCCCGTTGTGAGCAGCATGTAATTATTGATTGTTATACACGATATTCCATTCGGGCGGTGGCGAGCCAACAGATTACTTCGACGGCAAACAAGGCGTTAATCTTGCGGACGCTGTGGTCCTAACGCTGTAATAGGAGCTGCCGTGTCGGCCTTCCCTCGTGTTTGCGACTGTAATATTCCCTGAGAGCGGCAACGTTTATTGTTCACGCGGGGTATCTCCACTGATTTATTGCGCACGGGGGAAGTACAGTCGGGACCGTTTTTGCGGTTGTGTTTCTGTTCGCAGAATTGTGGGATTCTCGAATACTACATTTATTACATACACGTCGGTGGTATGAGGTTTTTCTGGATATTGTTTCGGTTTTGTTGAATGCTCAGCTATTGTTGAACCGTCCAACTACATTTTCTTATACGGATAATGGCTCACACGATAAGCAAAATTTCTGTCGTGGAGCCTCTGGCAAGTTGAGATAAATAGGAAACGAAAATATATGTTGTTCACAAAATTGGATGAGTGGCAATCGTGTTATGAAGCACTATACTGAGGTTAATACTAATACTCTTTAACGATATATTGACAGTGAAATAGACAAGATATATAAAAATTATAGAGAGAGACGAAATTTGTTTACAAGAAATTGAATGTGTTGGACGGAGTATATCTGTCCAGACAAAAAGATTAAAAGACAGTATGAAGATGTGGAGGACAGCATTGTAGCAGTAGAAATACTGACACTTTCTTTCAACATCGTTGTCTCCTCAAACGAAGAAAATGTTGAAAGATTAAAGTATTACCACGAAAGGCTGACTGACGCTCGTTAGCTCGTCGCGCACTGAGGCAGAGAAAAGTCCTAGAAATTTAGAGAGAAGCTGTCTGACCCGGCATGAGTAAAACTTCAGGCGCAACCGCCGTTAAAATTACGGTAACTAGCTTGCGTTTCTCCTTAATTTACGCTATTAAATTTCGTACCAGAGAGGAGAGAATTATAACTCGGAACATTTTTCAGATTTTCACTCCAAGCCAGCTCTGTAATAAAAGTTTAATTTATTTTCTGATTCCGTTTGTAAAAGATAGCATTCAGTTTTTGTGTGCTGCGAATACAAAAATTACACTGGAACTATAATGTCTTTCCGAAAGCGGAAAAACGTTGCAAGGTGCAACATGATCATATGCTGCACTGAAATTAAGAGTGTTGACATTTTATCAGTACTGCATTTAATTCTTTACTGCTTCACTGCATACCAATATCACGTAAGTGAATTTAAAGTAAGGTGAAGTATTATCAAAAACCTGTCTCTGGTTAAACATAGACTTAAGTAGAAGCTACTGAAAAATAAGACAAAGTTCCATTTTCAAGGTGGGTAAAATTGGTTGGAACGCTAAAGAAATTCAGTTCATTTGGAAACAGCACATGTCATACGGTAAAAGGCCTTTCTCCGTTTCAAGTCACTGGGCAATGCACGACCGACACAGTTTGGCTTGACCGTATGTAACTTATATAAGTAATTCCAAAAATACATAGGACTTGATCCAGTAAGAAATCCTGGAACTGACGAATTAGTAATAGTTTCTAAAAATCTGTAATATATTACGCAGTTATTAAACAAATAAAACAAAAAATACTTACGAGTGTTGCACCAAACGCAGCCCCATGTCTCACAAAAACAGAAACAGCAGAAAATTGCAGAAACTGCTTTTTACCATTTCTTACGTTCATTCTTATATGTACTTCTAAAATCGGTCAATATACTGCAACATCGACCAGGAAGCATCATGTGTTGCTAGATACAGTGCGCTCAAGATAAAATGCTCCTCCTTCCTATATCCAGCGTTCTTAGAAATACAAAAATGGCTCTGAGCACTATGGGACGTGACTTCTGAAGTCATCAGTCTCCTAGAACTTAGAACTACTTAAACCTAACTAACCTAAGGACATCACACACATCTATGCCCGAGGCAGGATTCGAACCTGCGACCGTAGCGTTCGCGCGGTTCCAGACTGTAGCGCCGAGAACCGCTCGGCCACTCCGGCCGGTTTAGATATACAATTATTACTTTTTTTGTCTTAGGCGTACTGAGATTTAGAATGTGTTTCTCCAAAAACATTTAGCTTTTACTTACAGAGCATCATAGTAGCGGATCTGTAGATATTACACCCACAGCAAGTTTGTACATCTTGGTACTTATAGATAAGAAAAAGCTTTTGCTTATGCATGTAGTGTCCAGCCGCGGGCTGATTTAGCGAGGCCCCTCGCCTTTTCATTATGCTGAAGTGATAAACTTTACTGTCTGTTGGACGGCAGAACAGGACATATGGTACAGTCTTACCGACATTCTGCCAAACAGAAAGAGAGATGCCAACAGGACCTAAGTTAAGAGTTAACCAAGCACGAATGTTAAGGAAAAAAACATTTGACAGAAAGGTCAGTTTCCATCTGACATAAGACGTGGACGAAAAATAGTCATCTACGAGCATCATACCAAGCGACAACAACATTCTTGACGACGTGCGCTTTTTTGAAGGACACATCGTGGACATATTAAACGAATTTTTAACGGCATCGCAATTTCATTTTTCACGCAAGTTTTAAGTGATCACACCAGCATGTATCAGTAGATACAGTTATCGATTTCCAAACTACCGAAACATACGCCGTCCTCCGCAGAAAAATTATGGATCTGAATTCTTCGTGCCAAAAAGGAGCTAAGTAACTAATTTATGCTTTGCAGCCACGCTTCTTGCGTCTGTAGTAACTTCAGTTATTAGGTGGTGTAACAGACGGGACAAGGATCCTCCTCTACACTCAATGTTATGAATAGCTAAAGCCCACGGAGACACACATTTTTCGGCCACACATGTGATAGTTCCCTCCCACCAGATCTGAGGTGCTCTACGAAAGCAACAACTGTTTGATGAAGTGAGACGCAGATGGTTTCCTCGGAAGATTTCATTCTGTTTGCCGTTTTAAGGCTTTCGGTTGACGCAGCAACTAAAATATTAATCTAAATGTAAGACAAATATAAGCTACTTGTGACGTCGTTGGCGATAGTTTCTTTTATGTTGTAGATACATTATTAGTATAATAAACTGCAAGGTGACTTGCATCGATGATGAAGCAATAGTTGTAGCTGGGCCAAAAATAAATAAATAGATTAATAAAAATAAAATTTATTTGTTTTAGTAGCGGCATATCTAGAGTACACACGTAGTAGAGAAACGAAGCTCGTAATTTCTGAAATGAGACTAGCGATCGTAACCCCACTGATTGCTTGTAATTCCGATAAGTAATACCCACAAGTATAAATAATGATAATAGACTTTGAATATTATCAGCTCTTTACCAAAATCCGAAGAGAATGGTAAGCCGTTTCGCAGAAGCAGTTAAGGCCAATATCAGGACAAATCTTTCAATAAGATTATAGGGGAGTCAGGAATTCATTACGTATCGAGCGAATGGTCCTTATACAGAGATTTTCATGTCGGCAGGATGTTTTACCATTCTTGTTACATGAAAGATAGTTTAGCAGCGGAGTCAGGTGGGGAATACTATAAAGCATTGTATACTCCCAATAATATCTTGAGGGCAATACAAAAGTTCTGCGGGGAGGCGAGAGTGCGTCTGAATATGCCACAGGGCGTTCCCAGCAGGCGTCGCAGCTGCCCGGAGCTGAGTTGCGAGAATCAGTGCTTCGGCCCGATCGATGCCGCACGCCTGCCGTTGCATTCATCCGGCCTTCAGCGATGGGCTGCGAGTAGTGGTCAGTTTATTGCAAGCACCTCACTCAAGCAGCGGGAATGAGCTGCCTGACAGCAGACAGCATGCTTTAGGGCGACTTATTTCCGAGCATCCTTTGATAATATTTACAGTACTTAACTAGACTGCTAACATTGCTCCGCCAACAACTGCGCTCTCGTTCCGAAAGCATCTTACAGAGGACTATGTGTATAGCCTTACAAACAATAGGGATACACCTCAGTTTTAGACTGCCTAAAGTGACATCTTCAGACAGATGCGTCTGTTACCGCGTAAAAATTAACAGATTCAGCACAGGGTTTTGTCTCATAGTTACATTTCTTTTTTGTAATTAGTCTTTTGACTAGTTTGATGCGGCCCGTCAGTAATTCCTCGTCTGTGCGAGCTTCTTCATCTCACAGTGGCACCTGCAAACTCCACCCTCGACTATTTGTCTTACTTATTCCAACGACTTCCTCCGCAGTTCTTACCTCTACAGTTTTCTCTAGTAACATCCAAGTTATTGCATAATGTTTTACCACAAGTCCGATCATCCTGCCCTGCTTCGTGGCAGTGTTTTCGATATGTTCCTGTCTTTAACGATTCTGCGGAGAAACGTCTCATTCCTAACCTTATCAGTCCTCGTAACTTACATTTCCATGTAGCACGACATCTGGATTCCTACGATTTTCTTTTCTTCCGGTTCCCCCGCAGTCTATGATCACTGCCATTTAACTCTGTCCTCCAAACGTACATTCTCAGCATACTGCGTATGTTCCATATATGACATGAGATTTTTAGTTCCTTATGACGTACATACTTTTTAAGCACTGCATTTAGCTTTCCTACTGTTATGCCGGACCCAAGGTAGACCCTAAGGGCCGGCAACCCATATAACACCACAGAGGACGGCGTTGTCTATGTCCAAGGCGTACCAAAAGCACCGTGGTAAACACTGGCAATTAACATGGAAACTGACATTCCGAGCACTACTTCCTGCAGGAGGAGCTCGAGCCAAGCATGCAGGAAGTATCACTACTCCAAAACGTGATTGGCTGGAGACAGCCCCGAAGTTCAGTTCACTCCCGATGACGACCTCGTGTACTTTGACCGCTGAAGATAACGTCTTCGTCTCTGAATTGGAGTCTTACTAGTGTGTGTGTGCGTGTGTGTGTGTGTGTGTGTGTGTGTGTGTGTGTGTGTGTGTGTGTGTGTTACCACGAACCTTTGTGGAAAGTTAGAAGTGAACTTTTGTTTGCCTCAATTAGGAGACTTTTACTGGCATCGTTATTGTTACCTTTTCGTTCGTTGTTCAGTCATCAACCCTGTAAACTTATCTCAATAAAAGTTGTGGTTGTGAAAAATGGCGAATTTCCAGTCACAACACCTTGTAACAACTTATTCAGTATGGGTATGTCATTAATTTTTGTTGCTTTTCGGATTTTATATACATAATTACAACTGGGTGTGTATAATAACTAACGCAACGCTTTTCCTCTAAAAGCAAGTTAGCTTTTTTAAGGATTCCAGTACACCACATTATTTTCGCCTTCTTAAGCTATAAAACCCTGTTTTTCAACATAATCTCCGTTCAGTTCTACGACCTTACGTCTCCTTATTTGGAGGGCATCTACGCTCCAATGGTACCAACCTGCTGATCGACGTCGGAACCAACGTGTTGCTTCATCAATAACCTCCCCATCATCTGCGTACTGCTACCGCGGAGTGCATTCTTTACTGGGCCACATGTATGGAAATCGGAATGTGCGAGATACGAGCACTAGTGTGGATAGGGAAGAACAGTGCAATGAAGTTTTGTGAGCTCCTCTCGGGTGCGCAGGCTTTATGACACCTTGCGTTGTAATGGAGAAGCGCTTTTGTTATGTGGCGACAAACACACTGAAGTCTTTTCTTCTGTTTTCTTAATTTAGCGAAAAATAATTAGGTGTTGATCATTGCACCATCAAACAGACCAACTCTTTTACAGCCCTAGAAGATCGTCGCCGGCTGAGGGCGCTGCTTTGATCTTTTGCTTCGGAGGAGATATGGTGTGCTGCGATTCCATGGATTGCCGTTTTGCCTCTGGTTCAAAGTGATGAACCTGTGTTCAATCGTCTTTGTCGATGTTAAAGAAAAATTTGTCACCCTCAGCCTCGTAACGTGCAAACAATTCCGCACGGATGGGCTTTCGTTGCTCTTTATAGACTTCCATTAGATGGCGACGAAGCCAGAAGGGAAACATCATTGAGTGCACCAAATGGTGGACGAGTGTGTCACCAATACCAAGGTATTTGATTGCGATCCGTTGATCACCTCGAATGAGAGTGTCAGTACTTTCGAAGACTGCAGGTATCACTGTTGTGTGCGGTAAGCAGGCACGCGAGATGTATTTTCGAGTAAGACCGACCTTACTGCGATGATGACAGAGGCCTCTACCAACTCACTGTTCTTTTGTTCATTGCCAGTTCTTCGTAGACATTCAGCAAGCCCTATTAATATCATCGATGCCCTGTTTTTCCTCCAAAGAAAGTGACAGCTCTCTGCTTGGTACGCATCGCTGTTACAGACTCCATTTTGAAGGCTATGTATAGCGCCGACAACCGAAGTATTCCACGAAGTTCCACAATATATTCCGCATCTTTATAAGCGAAACTGAGAAAGAAAAAATGTGTTGTATTACTTATTGAACTCCCCCACCCCCTCCCCATAGAGAAGCTTTCTTTTTTCTTCTAATGTGTTAAGAAGTTGCACATAAAGCATTCAGAGGGATTACTTTTATGCAGGTCCTTGTTGATATATATACAAGGAAACAACATCATCATACCGCAAGTGATATTCAGTCCGTCAGCAGTTCTCGCTTCATTCCACGAAGCCAATGTCCTTCCGAAACACCTGCGGCCACCCTTACCTCCCAGGCACTTTCCTTCCATGATGTTGGTGGTGGTTCTCTCTTCCTTCTCTCTTATGGAGTCCATTTCCAAATTCCTTTTGGCCACCTGACATCATCCATTGAAGATCGTGGAGCGACCATAGCTGCTCTGTTTCTGTCTTTCTGTCTATCTTTATCACTGTATTATTCTTCAAATGATTCATCCCAGATATGCCACGATTTCTTCTCTCCATTTCGAGTTTGTAAATGGACATATTCCTCTAACATTACTTTTCCTCGACAATAATATGAAAAATCAAAAGACTGTGTGATATAAAAATGTGAAAAAATATATTTACGTAACAAAAAAAAATTCTGCAACAACAATCTTCAAATTTATTTCCATCAATCCAACTGTGAGGATCGAATATGTGACATTTTCAGCTTCAAGAGTCAGACGCTTAGACAAGAAGAACTGGAGCCAACTCTCCATGATGAGCTGAGTAAACTAGAAAGTTTACTGTAATCTTCGCTCCTCTCAAATCATCGTAAAAGACTAATGTGGACAGTAGATGGAATGCCTTTCGCCTCTTTTTCAGGTTCCATGTCTCGGTATCCTATGTATCAGTACTGTTTAAAATGTATTTAAACACTGTTTACTCTACTTTTTGGGATTTTGTTAATCCATATAACAGAAATGAGTTGTTTTATTGCATCTTCCCTTGACCTAATTTGTTGCTGATGTCCATGCTTATGTTGCTAGATAACAGCGAATAAACGTAAGTATCTGCAAAGTCACACCCTCTGATCTAAGAAATTAACAATTAATCATAAATTTTAATTTTAAGTGGGTACTTGATTTACTTCGGCATAACAGGTAGATGGATGCAAAACGTAGGTACCTTTTTTGTCACTGTAGCTGCTTTCCACTTTGAATAAAAATTGAATACTTATTTCTATCGCCTAAGATGGCCAATTCAATGACTCTTTTTATTTAATTATAAGAGATCAGCAGTTCTGAACTGCCAATATTTCAACTATAGATAACAGTAGCTACTATGTCTAGCAACGGATTAGAGTTTAGGTACGTCAATGTCCAATGGTTTATATATAGCATAAATGGTCAATCTAATTACGTAGTGGACTTGCCCATCTTCTTTGTGCCATCACTATCGTCATTTTATCGATTTCATCTAGATGTACACTTCAAGTAACGCAATTACATAGTGTCAAAAGAATTTAATTTACTAGAAAGTAATGCTAACATGAACATAGTACTTCAACCCTTTCGGTCCTCATGTAAGAACATACTATATAAATGCTTAGTATATTAAAATTCCTTACATTTTACCATTTGTGATTGTTGTTCTCATATTGTCACAAGTAGAGAGTTTATTTGAAAACAGTGTCGACATCTACTGTCAATCTGCGATACCTCAAGAGAAAACTGAATGTGCAGAGTCTCATGGGTGCTTCTCAGTAATCTTTGTACTTACCATCAGCCGCTTAATATCTTGTGAGTTTAGGTAAGAAAATGTATTTGTGCGACGAAAGGTGCATTTTTGAAGGTGATAACCGAAGGTGTCTTTCAGAACGAAAGGTAAGTGACATAACTTTATACGTGTCTCCAAACGAGGAAATTGTGAATCAAAGGTTGTAATAGCATAGAAATGTAGGACATTATTTTGCTGTAATTTTACTCATCTTAGGTGATTGCAGAATGTCCTGAGTCCAAGATAGACAAAGGCCACTTACAGATGAAGAATTTATAGAGCTCCTTAATTCGTCTGTATTTGACGATTTATCCGATGATCCTGGCGATAATTTTGAACAAGAGAACAATGATGGAGGTAATGTCAGACGTTTGATATCATATAGTATTTTGTAAGCGGAGTAGTCTAGATCTAATTGACACTGAGATAATCACGAAACACTCGTCCCATCCAAACGACAATCCATCGGCAACGAGAATATTATTGTTGCCTACAAATCTGATACAGCGCAGCCAACCTAAAGCTGAACAGGGAAAATATCTATTCTGATCGTAATACACTGAAAGGTAGGTTTGAATGTCCAGATTGGTAAGTCTGATGCCTGTTCACATGCTTTGCATCCGGACACGGCTAGACGACAGCCACGCCCATTGGGCATTTAGTGAGCTTTGCACCCAAAGGCAACATGCAGTTAGCTGCTTTTGAGACCGACCACGATTTTCGACGGTTTATAGCCGGTTTCTCAACCTGAAACATATTCCATTATGTAGAGGCTGAAATAATCTGTACGGCCGTGTGCGTATCTCAAAATCGACAGATGTACGTTTTATATGATTATGTCTTTTTGTAACAGCATTTTTTATTACAGGTTCTGGAGATCCACTTATCACTGGAGCGCAAAACAATGATGACAATGAACAAGACTGTCCTTAAATAGACATTGTGTCGGAAACTGATGTGGTGGGCGTTGTTGATATATAGTGGCGTCATGATTTTGGGCAATTAACACGTAAAAAGGATAATGGGTGGAGGAAAAGAGGACTGGTTTATATATCTCCTTTTATCGAATGGTACAAACGTTACTCTTAGCTAGTGGATAACCTTGAGAGTCCCTCCAAATTAAAAAAAAAAAAATATTTCACGGATGTTCTAGTGCAGAAATGTGTGGAATGCACAAATATTTATGCTGTTTACAGAAGTGTAGGTAATTTTTCTCCTACAGCAGAAAAACATACTTTCACTTGTAGGAATTCACATTCTGGTGGGAAATTTGAAATATCCAGGAGTAGATGCTACTGGGAGCCGCAGCTACGTATTTCTCAAATAACAGGCACTATGTCAGTTAATCGTTTCCTAAAATTAAGACAAAACTTCCACTGTGTTGACATAACTAGTACTCCTGATAAAAATGATCGGTTTTGGGAAGTCAGGTCAATATAGCATTCCATATGAGAACGTTTGCTGGGTTTATCAGTAGGAGAACATCTTACTGACGATGAGCAAATGGTGGCTTCCAAGTGATCATTGAATGTAAAACAGTATGTGAAGGCCAAACCGAAACCAAGGGGAATAAAAATATTGGCGCTCTGTGGAATAAAGGAATCAATGAAACAAATAAGGTTCTCATTTTCGATAATTATTTCTCAAGTTATAGTCTCCTGCAGTACTTGAGGAATAAGGATATGTACGCCATAAGTACGGTGCGCCAAAATCACTTCAAGGATCCAGTATTTTCGAGTGACAAAGACATGAAACATGGCAAATGCTTTGCTGAGGAGCTGATAAATGAAGATGGGGAAGTTATATTCACAAAATGGTGCGACGATAAGTGGTAATGGCGTCTATTTTGGGGGAATTGGAAACAAAGATGTGTGCAAAAAGTGGGATAAAACTGAAAAGAAATATGTTGAAATTGATCAGCCAGAAGTTATTCAAGTTTACAATCAACATATTTGAGGGGTCGACAAGATGGATTTACTGATCTCATTTTATCGCACATCCATCAGAGTGCGAAAGTGGACGCTTCGCATGTTTGCTCATGCAACTGTTATTGCGTGTGTAAATGCATGGCTGGCCAGTGTGGCCGTGCGTTTCTAGGAGCTTCAGTGTGGAACCGCGTGACCGCTACGGTCGCTGGTTCGAATCCTGCCTCGGGTATGGATGTGTGTGATGTCCTTAGGTTAGTTAGGTTTAAGTAGTTCTAAGTTCTAGGTGACTGATGACCATAGATGTTAAGTCGCATTGTGCTCAGCTTGCTTTGCTACACTTAAGTGCTAGTGTGGGCAGAGTGCCGACAAAAAAAGATAGCCAGTGGCTGGGGACTTCCCACAAGTGGGAATCCAATGCCATCTCCAAGTACTTCAAAATGAGCCAGTGCGGAAGTTCGTACAAAAACTGATGTTCGTCTTGACAACGTTGAGCATTTTCCAGTGATCAGTGAGAAAAATCATTTGACAGGTGTAAGGAACCGGGTTATAAAGGAAAAACCAAATTTAATTTAATTGTGCAAAATGTAACATTCACTTTTGACCGGATAGAAAAAAATTGTTTCTTCGATTATCAATCTTCACAAGTGTAAAACCGTAGTCATGTACCCTTCCCAGGCAGTGCCTAAATACATTCCATCTGCTCTTCATTTCGCCTATGACGTAGGCACTTACATGGCAACTTACATGGCACTTACATGGCAACGTATACGATGTTTAAAATTTGTACAGTTTGGCTACTTTTTTTAATTTCTTATTTTGTAATTTTTCTTTCTTGGACAAAAGTCCCCTTATTTCACATAGGGATCGGAAAAAAACGAGCCAAAAGTGCCTAAGCTTAGGGGCACGTCCCTACGCTCGGCTACTTTCAGTGAAAGTAGCCATTTTAAATGCGATGGCGCAGCTGGTGTCGGAATAGCACAGTGATTCACTACGTGAATCAAACCTGGGATTGTTTTTTACAAAATGACGTATCTGCCAATTCTGTAAATTCTCTCAACAAATTTCTTTGCCATTCCAAATTTGTATAGTCCTTTTTGACTCTCCCCGCCCCCCCCCCCCCCTTCTCTCCACCCACGAAATATGCGTTCCGGCCTTTCGGCTCTCCGCCCGAGCAGCCGCTGACAGCTTCCGCCCTCGACGTGAGGACCTGTGCGGCTACTCGCGAGTCTCAGCCAGGCGACGGCGTGTCTCCGCTCGCGGCCGCCGTGGCGACAGCGGCGCGTAGAGCGCGAAATTAATTTTGCTCGCCGCCGGCCGGCCTGCCTGCCTGTCTCGTTTAACCGCGGACCAGACACGGCTCACGCACACAGTCGGCAAGTAAATCTTCCTCGCGCCACGCCGCTTCGCTCTGCTGCGTTCTCACCGCGCCTCGTCGCTGCCCGCTTCCAAACAACTTGCACGCTCTCTGTTGTACTGATTGTTGGCACAATTTCATTTGCTTCTATTCAGCAGCGTGCAAAGCGCGTAACACTGCGCTTCCCAACTTTGAAGAGACTGTTAAATATACTGCTGAGGCTGATGTAGCTTTTTCGGTGTTATAACGTTGCTCTTTGTTTCAACTACCCGTCTCGACCTCTCGTCGTTCGCAAACGAACACTCTCTTGAAATACCTTCAAATATTCCACACACAGGAAATGTGTTCTTTTTAGGGATGTCCACCGGCACAACACAACAAGCTGAGGTCCTGCTCCAATGGAATTTCAAATTGCCAGAAAATTCATATTCCAGAACCTCCGAGAACAGCTGACGAAATAAATATTTACTAACTACTGTCTTCGACAATCTGAACATCACCACGTATCATAAAATCATTTGCACCGCCCTCTACTGCAAGGTTCTTAACGTGACGCCAAATAAAATGCAGACCAAAGAACGTCACTGCCGTCAACAGTAAAATGCAGTATGTTCAACAATTTAGTCAACAGTTGTTAATGAACGCATTTTTTTGTTGACTATTGCTTTTTACTACAGACGGTAGGATATTTTTTATTTTGTTTGACACTATCGTAAATTATATTATGGTTCGTGACGATGACCAGATTATCATTACAGGTACCACATATATGTATTTCATCAGCTCTGAAACATGAAGTAAGCATCTACCGTCTATCAGTCACCACCTACACAAGACGGATTAGATTAGCGGACTCTGATGCAGCTATTCAAGATAGCTCGGGATTTAGCGCCTGTTATTGGCACAACAGGACAATGATGTCAGAAATTAGAAACACAAAGCGGTTTGCACTTTTTAGGCAGTGAGTTGGAAACGAGGACAACTGGTGCGTTTGAGGTCTGTTGGTACAGAAGGATGATGAGAAATCAGTGGACTGATAAAAAATGAAGAGGTTTTCTGTAGAATGGGCGCGGAAAGGAATACGCGAAAAACAACGCCTAGAAGAAGGGAGCATAATAGGACATGTGCTAAGATACAATAGCTTTCATAGGATAGAGGGAACTCTAGGGGGAAAAAACTGTAGTAGGCTATGGAGATCGGAATATACCCGACAAATAATCGAAGACAATGGATGTAAGGGCTACCCTCAGATGAGGTTAGCTTATGAGAAGTCGTCGCAGGTCACTCTTCTTAGCGCATCTAACTTCAGTCTCTATACCGTTGTTACTTCCATAGTTACATTCTTAATTTCCGCAGCGGCTATTTCGTTTGTCATTCTTGTGTGTTCACATATTGAAAATAAAGAATAAACTCCTTGCGTAGACCAATTCAGTTCTTTTAGCCATAACGTAACCTTCTAAAGCTTATTATTGTTATTATTCAAAAATGTTCAAATGTGTGTGAAATCTTTTGGGACTTAACTGCTATGGTCATCAGTCCCTAAGCATACACACTACTTAACCTAAATAATCCTAAGGACAAACACACACACCCATGCCCGAGGGAGGACTCGAACCTCCGCCTGGACCAGCCGCACAGTCCATGATTGAAGCGCCTTAGACCGCTCGGCTTATTGTTATTATTATTTGTGTGTCACTGTAATATGACTTTTTTATTATGGCTTCAGCAACGAAAAAGAAAGTACAAAGCAGTGTCAGTCAAAACCGAACACAGACGTTTAGGGAAGCGTGGGAATACGTAGTTTGAAGGGTGGTTAACTGCAGATGGCAAGGACAGTTATCGTGGTCGTTGCTGGGTACTGGAAGAAGCAAACTTCTGAAAAACGCAGATCGCGATTCAGACAAAAGTCTAGTGTCACAATTTAATAAACACCGCAAATTTTAAGGTCGAAGCGGACACTAAACCTTCAGAAATAAGATTGGCTGCTGAGCCCTCACTATTCACAATTATCAACAGTAGACCATATGCACAACCTCATAAAAAGACTGTAATATTGTCCAAAACAGTAGCAAGCTTCTCAGACCACACTGTGATTATTTTGTTTAAAATTAGAGACTGTTCAGTGTACACAATTTTCGGTAAAGGGGAAATGTTACTGTCCAATACGTCACTAGTTTTTTTTCCTCGTGTGGCTAGAACTTTTTGCGTCTGTAGGGACTTTGAAGATGAATGAACTTTTCATGTGTTGTGAACGACCGTGGTCGAGAAAGAGTTGGCAACACTGAGCATACTTCACTGTTGTGTTTCGTTTCAGACTTGACAACACTGGATTTCTTTCTCTGGGGTTTCATTAAAGACCGTGTGTGTCTTCCTCATGTACCCAACAATTTAGCCCACCTGAAAAAATCGAGTCTACGCTTCCTCAGAACAAGTTATGCCAGATTAGCTGCAACGAGTTGGGAAGAAATTGACAATTGGTGGATGTTTGGGGCATCACAAATGGTAGCACATCAATCCAAAACACACTTCACACATGTCTGTGAAACTCGAAGTAGTTTGCCACAAAATGACTCTTACACTGATTCTGTTTTAATTATTCCAATAAATTTCTATATTATTCTAAAATTGTAAGGTCGTTTTTGTCACACTGTGTATTGCAATTGAGATAACTGTATCCCGTATTAAGGATGTTAAAAGCCGGCCAGTTAAAACAGAAACCGGTATCTTAGTTCTGAATTACGGTAATTACTTAGTATTTGTTCTGTTTTTTAGCCCTAGTGGCAGTGCTAAAATGTTTCGTTTATAGCTAAACCTCTTTTAAGGGATATGTAATTTGTAATCACAAAATTTGCATTGCTAGGAAATGAGAGAAGGTAATGCTGACAGAAAAAAGCAACAAACGCGTAAGGATTGGTAGAGTACTGCATTTTTCAGTCTTTGTTCGATTTCAGCGTTTATTAGAGGAAATAGTAAGAATAAAAGACCGATAATTCGTTGTTTCAGAAAACAGTTATTTTGAGTGATTTTAACAGTCCAGTCAAACTAACATTAAAAAAAACCGGTGTAACTGAAAACCGGTTGTTTACCTGTCACTATGTGCTATGGTCTATTAAATGGTAGCGTGTATAACCAGTGTGCAAGCCTTCTCCATCTGGTCTTATGATAGTTTCTCAATGTCGTCGTTGGACATGAATTTTATCCTCCTGGCCAACAATGCCATACGATCATCTCCATTCTTTTTTTTTGTATTACATAATTGCACCATCCTTAGTCTGGAAGTATTTTACTACATGTGTTATCAATGAACCAATATACTCCATTTACGTTAACAGATTAAGACCGGGAGGAGCCACAAGAAACTTGCGACATAATGTATGGAGAAAATTTAACAATTTGATCATGGCCCACAATAAAAACAGAAAGCGGCTGATCTGCTGGCTGCGTCTACATAACATGTCTTTATCTGCTTGTAGCCTATGAAAATGGCGAAATTAATATGAAAAATGTTCTTTAACATCAGTTTTCACCGTGAGACCTCATTATTCGTAATGTACAAGTAATGATATGATCCCTCATTCCAACATGATTTATGTGCTGAGTTTCAAAAACTTGGAGTCAATAGGAGAATACTGATGATTTTTTGTAGGAGTTAACTATTTATCACTTTTCGAGAAATGCAACGAACTGTGAACAGACTAAGTTTTCTTTAGTTTCCTATTTAAGTTAATATTTTGATTCCATGTACTGTATCTTGAAAGCGATGAAGTCGAAATTCTTTAGTCACAGTGCAATTTGTACACTTACTACAGGCAAAAATAGAAATAAAAAGCCGAAATCGGTTATTTCACAAACCAGTTGTTTTGTGAAGTTTTAACAGTTCGGTTGAAGCGTTGTTAAGGAAAACAGTATAACCGAAAACCGGTTGTTTCAGCGAGAACTGCCATCCCCACTCTGTGTATTCTACCCAAGGAAATTTTAAAACAATAAATAATCGCATCAGTTGCCAGTTATTCCTGGTTGAGCACAACCAGTTTCAAATCCTAAGCTTCATCTACAGGTGCCACCAAATAGTTGTGAAAAAAATAATGTGTTGTGGTTAGACAACTCAGTCATGGGAGATAACACTAGGGATGTTGGCTGTCGCTGAAACAACCAGTTTTCAGTTACACCAACTCTTTTTGCACCCAGTTTAACCTGAGTGTTAAAACCACTAAAAATAAACAGTTTCAGAAATTAACGATTATCTGTTTATTTTTGCCATCACTTCGAGTAATAAAAGTATACTTCAAAGAAACACTGAAAACATCTAATGAAGATGAAGAAGTAGGAGAATACGACCGATATGGGATAGAGATTGTGGCCAAAATCTGTCTCATTGTCTCCAACAGAGAAGGCGAAGGTGAAGGAGACAGTAGCGATGGAAAAAACCGACCAGTCGAAACCAATATCGATATTTTAGTTCCGAGTAAGAGGTATTTTCGGTATTTGTTCGGTCTGAGCTATAAAAGTTTTATTTTTACTTTTTACTACTTGTGGAAGAAGACGCTGCAAAAATTTATCCAAAAATGTAACACTTTATGATGTTTGAAGAAAAAGCTGCAAGACTATTAAGCAAAACAAAAAATACTTTCATTTCCGGTATTTAGCAGGTGCTTTGAGACGAAACGGGCATAATACGGAAATAATATGGTTCAGGACGTGTGACTTTCATTAATGCCTGATCTCCATCCAGAGTTCCCGCCGTAGCCTCCGTAGTGTCAAATGCTTCTGCAATCAATTTTTCATTACATTAGAATTCTGATAAGAAGGTCAGAGTAAGTCTTAACAATAGCCTGGGCATGCTTGTCACCACTTATATAACAGAATGTTAAGAACGTTTCCTTTATCTCTCCATCACATACATAACTTATGGCATGCGCATAAAGCGGGAGAAAAAAAAAAGATCGTTATTTGCGAAATCTGAAGTTTGTGCTAACAAACTGAATGAGTGGATCAATGAAGAAACTTAAATAGATGTTATTGGTAGCGAGCCCCGAACAAATGAAACGAACAAAATGAGAGTAAAAAAAAGAAGAAGACTAGTGGGACATGAAATCTACTTCTACTATGCGACGGTTACGGTCGCAGGTTCGAATCCTGCCTCAGGCATGGATGTGTGTGACGTCCTTAGGTTAGTTAGGTTTGGGTAGTTCTAAGTTCTAGGGAACTGATGACCTCATATTTAAGCCCCATAGTGCTCAGAACAATTTGCTATCCATTATTAACCGCGCAATGCACAACCATACCTGGTCCTGTCTCGTTCTTGTAGGGCGGCTTCCAGGTGGGGTACACGAAAAATGAACACGTCGACATGCTTTTGGTGCTGCGTGCATCCGGTATCTACGCTGCCACTGCTACTGCCCGGACGTAGGCTGCACGGTACCCTCAAAGGTGCCATCCCGAGAACAATGCTTTTCGTCGCCTGGAGCGCACGGTACCCTCAAAGGTGCCAGCCCGAGAACAATGCTTTTCGTCGCCTGGAGCACCCGGTAATCTTCGTCCACACGTAATGGACAGAGGTCGTCCAGTAACAAGTCGTACTCCACATACAGAGTACCTGTTTCCTGAAGACTTCAGCCGGTCACCTAGAAGAAGTACCCGTGATTTAGCAAGGCAGTTCCAGATATCTCAAAGGCTTGTTGCTGTCGGGTTAGGCAATGAAGAACCGCATCCATAGCATTACACGTGTTGGGCAATGAGGAACTGCATCCATAGAATTACGAGTACAGTTTTGTGAATGGCTTTTGCACAAAGTGGAAGAAAACGAACATTTTATTAATAACGTGGTAAGGACAGACGAATCTAGCTTCACTCGAGAAGGTATTTTCAACCTCCACTTCATCCACTATCGATAGGAACACAGCCCACACGTCACTTACGAACGTAACTTTCAAGCACGCTTTGGCATAAGTTTGAATTCGTCCCCGTACAGTACGTTTCTTTGCAATATTTTGTCCGACGCATTAGAAAACGTTCTACTTGGTGTTCGTCGACATGATGGTGCCACGCCAGACTTTGGAATGAATGTGCCTGACTATTTAAATGACGCCGGCCGGAGTGGCCCAGCGGTTCTAGGCTTTACAGTCTGGGACCGCGCGACCGCTACGGTGGCAGGTTCGAATCCTTCCTCGGGCATGGACGTGGGTGATGCCCTTAGGTTAGTTAGGTTTAAATAGTTCTAAGTTCTAGGGGACTGATGACCTCAGCAGTTAAGTCCCATAGTGCTCAGAGCCATTTGAACCATTTGTTTAAATGACATGCTTTCAGGGAAATCCACTACTTTTTTAGATGTGAAGCACTTTGCGGAACAAGTCTATAGTAGTCCACCCATGGATGTACACAACCTAATAGCTGACCTGTATGCCGTTTCAGGAGTGGTGGGTGAAGGTGTGTTGCGTAGGACCCAGCAAAGTATGATCCAGACAGTAGCGAAATGCTTGCAATAGGAAGGCGGTCGCTTGGAACATCTTCTCCAAAGTGATCGTTGCGCATTCGTGTACGTACTGGTTCTCTGAAGATAAACCTGGACGTCAAAGGTACAGAATGGAATTATTTTGCGTATCATAGTTGCAGTCTAGTGTAGCCTGTCTATTGTGTCTTTTTTACCTCATTGGATATAGACGATGTTACTGTATCCACTACCGTTTTCTGCTGGCCGGCCGCGGTGACCATGCGGTTCTGGGCGCTGTAGTCCGGAACCGCGCGACTGCTACGGTCGCAGATTCGAATCCTGCCTCGGGCATGGATGTGTGTGATGTCCTTAGGTTAGTTAGGTTTAAGTAGTTCTAAGTTCTAGGGGACTCATGACCTCAGATGTTAAGTCCCATAGGGCTCAGAGCCATTTGAACCATTTTTCTACCGGCTTTGTTTATGTGATGAGTGAAACAAAGCCTTACGGTTGTAAGACGTTCATATAATTTCTTAATGTTTTATTGAAGCATTGACAGAAATAAACACGCAAGTACCACATTAAAGAGGTGTAAACTGAAAACGATTTGATACTTTAACTGCAAAAATGAACAGCGCGAACGCGTCTCGAACACCTGCGAGTCTGCCTCCCGTCCACAGTCCCCAGTCCCACTGAGCAAATTGGATGGATTCGGCTAAGCGTAGAGTTCATAGTATCCGTTGTTGGCTACTCAGCTCGCAGTTACAGTGCTACCAGAGCCTCGCTTTTTAAATCGAATTTCTAT
Source organism: Schistocerca americana (assembly GCF_021461395.2). Classification (NCBI taxonomy): domain Eukaryota; kingdom Metazoa; phylum Arthropoda; class Insecta; order Orthoptera; family Acrididae; genus Schistocerca; species Schistocerca americana. Next base: position 959,034,313 of record NC_060119.1, read on the forward strand.
TAAATCTACTGGTGAGACTAGGGTTTGCTACATAGAATTTTGTCTAGAACAGGGGCGAGGAAACGCATGCTGATCGCCAGGTGCGGCGTTTTTTCTTCACCCTGTATGTCAGTAGACAGTTTCAGTGTTTTAGTCGTTCTTTTACGCACATTACTCAGAACAAACGTGGCTGTGGTAAGTCGAAGGAAAGTATACGTCAAACCTGCTTTCTCAAATAACTTTATCATCTCTCAAATATTATTATGTGTCGTATCGTAATGATTTAAATTGCATTTATTGCAAAATGTGTTTAACTTTTAACTGGTGCTTGTCAATAAATGTTCTTACAGTGTTTGCAGTTATGGAATGACATGCAGTGGAATAGTGATCTGAAACGTAGACTGTCGTACCGACAAGGTATCCTCGATTGCAACAGTTTTAAATCTGAGTAGAATATTTGTTCCTACGTACACGACTATGTTCATCTCGTAACAGTTTTTCACATTTCGAAAAATCTTACTTTTGTTGAGTAATTTTTGTACTTTTATACGTAAAGTGAAAGCTTTCTTTCAAAATGGAATAACAAAGTACATTAAACTGAAGGTCTGAGATTGTTCCGGTGTACATCACTGTCCCCTATAACAAAGAACAGAATATATTTTTGTTTATATAAGAAGTAGAAATGTATCAAGTGGAGCTATTCCAACCTGCTAGTTCCCAGTCAGACATCCTTGCTTCATACGTTCCTTCCTAACAGTAAATTCTATATCAGACCGTGAGGAACTTGTGGGGCGGCGGATAAGTTGTAAAAATTAATATAATTATGTTTGCTGTATAAATGCTTGCATGTTGAATCAGTTTCTGGCTTTTAGAATGTTGTTAATGCTGTCTTTCGCCGTTCTCAACACTGGCTCTCTATTTACTTTTTGGCACCCAGAAAGTGATTTAATAAAACATGGAACCAGTAATTAGAGATCCTAGTGCCCACTTTATCTGAGAATGTTATTATAGCTGCAGCTTATAGCTCTGAGGAATTAGGAGATTGTCCGGGATTTCTAATCAAAAACGGTTTTCCAAAATAGTTGAGTATATTCTGAAATTCACTGATAAAAAACACCAGTATCCCTACAACCTAACTAACAGAGCAGTTCAGAGTCTAAATGCGCTGATGCAACTATAAATGTCCAAATTAAATGTTAAAAGGAATGCTCGCCATAATTTGATGAAAATATTTCATCAAACGCCACGCTAAATATTTGGTAGAATGTCTGTCCCGCGACGGCACGTGAAAATACGACAATACGCAAACTGAAGCTAGATAATGAAAATCATCCCAGAATTAACACTTCACATGAAATGTTTTCATGGTTCCGCGTATTTCTAGTAACTTAATACGGCACCCGAGGCTGTTTGTAGCAGTGACACTGATGCGACGCGACTCCCGACACAGATGGCGTGTCATTCAGCGTCTGGAGAGAACTGGGGCATTGTTTCCTCGCGCAGCGTTCTTATATATAAAGCCGCGGTGCGGACGGCTAAGGGAACGCCTGATCTTTTCGGCTCTCCCGACTAGCCGCTGGGCTAGTAAGGCACCACTTCAAGTTACATAATAATTTATAGCTTCTGTTGCTGATGGCCGAAGAAGCTCTTAATTTAAACGTGCATTCAGCACGCAGGTAAGTATTGATAATAAAATTTTGACGTGGCTAAGTTAAATATTTTGGGCGAGAGAATTAATTAAATTACACTGCACGCAGTAGATGAGCTCTGAACTGGCCCTTTTGAGATCCGCTATCGCTATAATTTTATAGGTATTCAAAAGAAACTTTACACATCTTCATAGTCATAGCGGACCTCCAACCTATTTAAATCTAAACATCCTAGCCTTATTTACTAGCCTACTTAATCTATCTTGCTTCCTTCAGTTTTGAGACGAAAACCACAAAATCATGAATTTCCACTAAAATCTTAATTTGTGAAATCCAAAGTACTATTTTTATTAAATCATTATGAAAGATGAATCTAAATATAAATTGTGAAGTCTCTAGCTCTTTTCTGTTGCGCCAATGATTTTTTTAGAAAAACATCTAAATTTCGAAATTGACTTAAGTTATCGAACTGATATTCAACACACATTAATTTAGTATTATTCCTGACATGCTAGAAAAGTTTTAGGTCATTTGCTTGATTTTTAAGGTATTGCGCAACATTTATGACGTCAGAGCTAGTTACAGAGTTACAGCAGACTGGCTGGCACACAATGGAAACAGATGTGAATTTACTACAGCGTGAGTAGGCTGCTTCCCTACAAACTGAGTGTGCCAGAGCGCACGAAGTAGCATGGAACCAAGTTTAAATGATGTATGTAGGAATATAATACAACCTCCTATTTAATGCTTGCCGCGCGGAGTGCCCGCGCACTTTTGAGGCGCCATGTCACTGATTGCGCGGCCCTTCCCGCCGGAGGTTCGAGTCCTCCCTCAGGCATGGGTGTTTGTGTTGTTCTTAGCGTAAGTTGGTTTAAGTAGTGTGTAAGTCTAGGGACCGACGGCCTCAGCAGTTTGGTCCCTTGGTAATTCACAAACATTTGAACATTTTTTTGAACATTTGAACTTAATGCTTTAGAGATGACAAGATTAGAGAAATTACACCGTGGACGGAAATTTTTAAATAGTCACTCTTCGTGTGATCCATACATGAATGAAACCGGTAGAAGCTCCAGTATCTGGTACAACTGGGAGTATCTTCTGCCATGCCACTCATAATGGATTACACGGTGTGGATGTAGATGCAGATTTACACGCTGGTGATAAAAGTTCGACTTTCGCAGAAGTCGACAGAGATATAATGCCCAAATGTTAATGGAGATATCACTTGTAACTGCAACCCAGAAAAACTTAAATCTATGATTGTATCTCAACACAACAGATGTGAGGCAAAAAGGAGCACGACTGCTTCAATATACACAGCCCAGATACCTAGGCATGATTCGGGATCGTACTCCGATGTCCAAACAGACCTGTACCAAAGTTAAAGTGCGTGTCTGTAACGAGAGTACTAAATTTCTGGCGAGCATGAGTTGGAGCAGTGATACAAGATGGCTTCGAATGTCTCTTATGTCACTGTGTCTACTTGCTACTGAGTATGCGTATCGAGCATGAAACACTTCTGCAAATACAAAGAAGGTGTGTACTATAGTCTGTGGACTGAGACGAGCGCTATTAGCCCGCTCCAGTCAGAATTTTTGTGGTAAGTTCTCATGGGACCAAACTGCTGAGTTCATCGGTCCCTAGGCTTACACACTACTTATTCTAACTTAAACTAATGCAACACACATACCCATGGCCGGGGCGAGCCGCGCGAACCTTGACAAGCGCCCCAGACCCCACGGCTACCCCGCGTGGTCCAGTACAGAAGTTCCATTCTATTCTCTGAGTTACATTGCACCATTGAATGCCTTACGTGCGCAGACAGATTGCATCAGATATGGAATCGACGAAGATCAAGGAAACATATGAATAGCACCAAGCTCAAAGACGCTTATGGTCCATGAAAAGCTTGCTGTAAAGGATTTGCGTTCCATGTGATATCTATCAGAGTACGCGTCTGGGGAGATGGAGCAATGAACTCGATAGCTCGGACGTCAAACACAGGATACTGTCAATTGCATTGACCTCTCACACTCTACGCTGTGGACACTGAACTGTATGTGAATGTGGAAGCCGCACCACAAGCCCTGTATCTCCTCACCACGGAAATGAATATTTTTGGTGACTGTTTTGAAGTTCGAGACTCCCGTCACTTGCCTAAACACCGCATGCTGGGTGCAACTTGCCACCAAGATCTGTTTTTAGTTAATGATGACGCTACAACTGCACAAAACATGGGAAAGAACTGAAATGAAAACAGACACCTGCATCCGTCTCTTTTGCATTTAGTTTACTTACGCACACAGTTTCGGTGTTCTGTTACACCTTCTACACTGGTTGCATAAATAAATTATTTGCAGAATAGACGGCTGCAGAGTTTTAATTTTTTATTTCATACTCAATAGCCGAAGTTCCTGCAAACCTTCTGTTATGAGGATGGACGTACAAAGAGTTGGGAAACAACTTGTTGTAACTGATAAGGAAAATAAAAATATAGAAATGTGTATGTCTGAGTTCTACCGGAGCCTTAACATCAATGGAAAAGAATTTTTTACGTTCACTGTTTCTCATCCCTGTAGAACTACCAACATTGTCTCCATTGCCATTTCTTGCAATGTGTAATATGACTGAAACTTTGTCTTCCGCCATGACATGTGTTTCAGGTCACTAAGGTCAAGTAACAGTAGCAGAAACATTTGATACAAAGTCTTCCACCTACACATGGGCGCCCGCATTTATAACATACATGTCGTTTAGGTATCACATCATTCAGCACGTATTTTCGACGCTGCTTGACGAATATGACTGAAACACGAACGTTGCTTACAGAATGATTACTTATAAGTGCTATCACAGATTGCTTATTAGAGCTATCATAGTTCTGTATCTGCACAGATTTTATGTTTCTGCCTTAAAGTATAATGTATAAATTGTTGATGACACCTGTGATATATTTTTCAATTATTTGTTATTAAACAAAATGGTTCAAATGGCTCTGGGCACTATGCGATTTAACATCTATGGTCATCAGTCCCCTAGAACTTAGAACTACTTAAACCTAACTAACCTAAGGACATCACACAACACCCAGCCATCACGAGGCAGAGAAAATCCCTGACCGCGCCGGGAATCGAACCCGGGAACCCGGGCGCGGGAAGCGAGATCGCTACCGCACGACCACGAGCTGCGGGCTTGTTATTAAACAGGTTTTGCGTATTGTACCTTCGGTAGTTAAGTCCTGCTGTACATAACCTCTTCAGATTCACTTTATCGACCGTGGGACATACTACTTGTACACAGACCACTTAAGTTAGTAACAATGTTTTCAATGGAATTCACTCCTCTTTCTCATATATTTATTCTGTCGCTAATGGCGTTAAGACACACCTGTCGTGTTGTAACTCGCTACTATAAGTTCTAGGCATCATAGAATCTGTATCAACTGCTGAATTTCACGTGTAGATTGTTGGTGTTATACAGTTATTTACTCTGTTTTAGACGTGTCACCTCGGATGGTCGTAATTGGAAGAAAGTAAGTGTAGGACTATGAGAAAAAACAGTGTACAAAGGAACTTTGAACCAACGGATTGAAATAAAAATTCTGCGAAATTCAGCTATCGTTTACAACATTTAAGTCTTTCCTTGTAAAACAATAGCAGCTACTGAAAGTGGAATACGTATTGAGAAACTACAGGAGGTGGAGCGTCACGGGTGATATGGTACGCCGTGAACTTCTTTAACTGGGGTAGAATATATGACTCAAGTGAAGCACAAAATTTATTATACAGTACTTAGTCATCTTTTTTACCGAACAAGGATATTTTAAGAGACCCGAAGATAGTGAATTTAACTGAAAAGTACGATTTTGTCTAATAGACGTAGTAAAGTGTTTGTAATATTTTCAATAGGAATGGTTCTGTCTAAAATTAGCGTACGTATTAAAGGGTGTAGCAAAACATTTGTCTACACACATTGTCAAGAAGTAGATGAGTTTGATAGTACATAAAACAGTGCACAAAAGGACGAAGTAAGGGTGAGAAGTTCCTAACAATGATATACAGACTGATACTGGTGTTCACATGAAAAGTAATCTTATTTAGAATGGCTACCCGTGTGCCAGAAAAGTGGGAGTCAGATATCAGAGATATTTAGGGCTACTCTTCAGTGTTAAACATGGATAAACTATGAGAAGGTGGCATTAAAACTTAACTCTACAGCCAAGTGATTTACGTATTTTTCAGCTACTTGATTTGAAGAGTATTATAATCATTGTCTGTAAATATGTATATTAATGAATTTTTTCAGCAATTACGGTTTATGAAAACATAAAGTATGTTGAAAAGGAAAATTATTTACGTCAAGTATTTGTAGTAAATAACTGTCCACGCCAGGAAAGAAGCAACCACGGATAATATCTTCCGTGTAACAATAACATTGTTCGTGCCAGTGGGCTCAATAATAGCGGTAAAGACAGAGGAGTTGTGAAACACCTACGATGTTTCTCCCGTGTCAGAGTATCATTGTAGGTGCGAGTGCACTCAGTCATAGACGTGAAGGTACAGAGGTAGGGAGGCATTGGTGGTATGGGATAGACGAGTGAGTTGGCGTGCGAAACTCAACGTGTTTGTTTTGAAAATGTAATACGTGCTCAGGTACATTATAAGTGAGCAAACAAGTACGAGGACCCAGAACATGCGCACAAGAAGATTCTGGAATTAATGAAGGATACTGTGTGACCCATGTCTCTCAAGTTGCTCGCTAATCAAGAAGAGCCCGTAGATAATAAAGGATGTCATAATAAGCATAACTTCACAAGCACAGTATATGTCCTACGTGTAACAATAACAGTGTTGGCGCGAGTCCACGAAGTGGTACATGTGAAGGCAGAGGAGCTGCTAAACATCTGTGTGTGCGACAGACGTATGTGTCGGCGTGCGAACGGCAAAATGTTTGCTAAAAAAGTGTTGTAATATGCGGCCAGGCAAATTTTAAGTAGGCGTGCAAGTATTTACGAACAGTATATGGCCCAAACAAGATTTTGGAATTAAATGCATAGATTGCACTCTGAGTTCGTTTACATTGCGGGGATATACTCTTAGTAGCCTTCGTAGTCACTAATATTTGCACGGTCGGAGGGATGTTCTCCTTTGCCAGCCGTCGAGATTTATTCTGTCAGGTGACAGAATTCTTCGCAGAATTCAATAACTACCCCATCCAGATGAGAGAGAGCCCGGAAGTCAGAGTACAAAGGAATCTGTCTGTCTGTAGAAGTGGCGTCCACACAGCCGCGCGAAGTGGCATCGGTAGTTCGGGAACGTCTCCGTCTTCGGTTAATCAATGGATGCGGCACTCATACTTTGGGTGCCCCTCCTCAAACAGCTGATGCGAACCACGACTCTAGACTCTACGTGGAACGGAAAGCACCTGGAACATAAATTTCAAAACAATGGCAATTGTGTTTGAACAGAAAACACACATAATAGAGTACTCAACTGTAAGCTCAAGGCAGTAAAAACAAGCCTTGGGTTTCCAGTGTTTATACTGCTTTTAACGTACCTATACTTACAGTGCAAGAAATGTTTTACTTGCTACGTGTTCACTGTTCGGCTGTTAGTGGAAACAACGCATTGAACTCTAAGATCAATGCTTACCGATAGAGTAGAGATCGTTACAATCTGATCGCTAATGTACGAGCGTATTTTATTACGTGCAGCAATGATCGAAACATAAAAATCTTCAATGAAGTTCAGTTGATTGTAGTTAGCCGTAATTTTGAATGCCGAAATTTGGTTTCAGTGAATTTAGGTTGTAGAATAAGACGATCACCATCTCCAAATGAGCAAAAGATAAAGTTGCAGGTAATGGCTACAATGAACTTGAAATAACGTAAATGCCCGCATCTCGTGGTCGTGCGGTAGCGTTCTCGCTTCCCACGCCCGGGTTCCCGGGTTCGATTCCCGGCGGGGTCAGGGATTTTCTCTGCCTCGTGATGGCTGGGTGTTGTGTGCTGTCCTTAGGTTAGTTAGGTTTAAGTAGTTCTAAGTTCTAGCGGACTGATGACCATAGAAGTTAAGTCCCACAGTACTCAGAGCCATTTGAACCAAATAACGTAAATACCGCGCGAGGAAAGCAAAACGGTAATTGAAGAAAATGCAAAAGCGCTAACTTGCATGTAATGAAATATCTGTGAAGAAATATCTGTGACATAAATGCAAAAGACATTTTGGAATACAATGATATTAGTTACCTTACTAATCAGCAATAATAAGCAATGACTAGCGATACTTTATGGAAAATATACGGTGTTACGGAACTGAAGATTATGTTGTCTGTCTGGAAAAGTGACAAAACATGTCAAAAATTGTTAATCAATCTCTCTTTAATACTTTGCATAAGATTGCGTCTCAGAGCAATGCTGCAAAAACTTTCAGTCGTGACAAGACTATTTTTCGGTAGACGTACGCACACATCATTTACAAAACACAACAAAAAATTCTAAAACTACTTTGACTATAGCATGCTTTTGTTACAGAACATGAATTTCACTTGAAATCACTTTTAATGGGAACTGATTGTCAGCAGTAGTTGTGCAATACTATATGAGCAACTATCAGTACTACTGTCTTTGTTGCAATAACCACTAGATTGAAGATAAAATGTCAATTTAAGTTGGTTTGTTTTGTTTTGACGACTTCTTTCAGCTGCGACTCCCTGGAAATTTATGAAGAGAGTATAGTAACCTGCTGATGATTAGCAACTCGGGTGAATCAAGCTTGTCTCGGCGAGTTTGTTCTTAAACTAATCACACTATAATATTCCAAAACCTAACTAAGACCCTAAGATGCCTATTACACAGCTACAAAATACTGCGTGGATCTTACTTTGGGATGCGTTGCTTCTGGTACGCACTTTTGCTCATAAAATATGTCAGTAACCAGATGTATGATCCTATCATGCACAGTTCGAAACTATAACGAGAGAGAGGTACTGTAGCAGAAGCAGAACAGATAAATGCTACATGTATTGCAGTCCCTGTTTTCCTTTTCAGTTTGTTCTCTCTACAGCTCCATCTAGTACCATGGAAGTTATTCTGTATGTCGCAACTGATATCCTACTTAGATACATACGTAGGCGCGACAGTCCAGTGATAGAATCACCTTTACAGAACTGTAGCCATGTGGCTTTATTTACACATACTGTAACGAAATTCACCAACACGAATGTAGACTACAGGTATATAAAGAGTTAAGCGCTGGACTAGGCGCCTCGTGGCCCTTAGTGGCTGAAGATAACACAGATGGCGTGCGTGAATAAGTCTGAAAAAAAAGTTAGGTAAAGCATTGGCCGTAGGTAAGCTACAGAAAAATAAATTATCAGAGCCAATAATAACGTGCTAACAAACGTCACATCTCAAATTTGAAATACACTGAACTTCCGTTTTTGGGAAAGGTATCATACGATTTACCGAAATATTACAGAAATTTCGATAGGTAATCAACTGTAACGACCTAAAATAGAACTCAACACAATTAAATTCATAATGAGCCATTTTTAAGGATAAATATGCTATTTCCACACTGTATAACTGACAATGTAATATCTGTGTAATATTTTATACAGCGAAGACCGGCAGCATGTACAAGACTAGATTTAACGACCACTTGTTAACAAAGAAAGGCCAGATAAAGTGGCATCCCGCCTTTTCTGAGAATTTAAAATCAATGGGGCACCGCCACCAACGCTGACAAATCTCCAAATTTTACATTTCATCCAAAAGGGAAGAAGATTAATCCTTCATGACAATTTGAAATTACTTACATATGGATAAATTTGATGATCAAATGACTAGTAAAAATCAGAATTACTTTGGCTCCATGATGTCAGTTCCCAATTATTTTCATAGTTGATTTTTGACTTGATAAAAATGATCTTTTTTTTCTCTGCTTTTTTACCAGTGGGACATAAAAGAAAATTCTTTCCAGAATGCAATTGAGAATCTATCTCCCTGAGTTGGTCCATCTCCTCAGCTTTGAAATCACATTAACTTCAAAACGCGTTACACGCTATACGGTTGGTCTGACGATAAACGTAATTCGAGCTTATTTTGTGTGAAATTTTATCTTCTTTACTTCATAAATAGTCAGCTTTGCTGAAAATTAAGTCGTTTCTGAGTTATAAGCGATAAACCCAAAAAGCCCCATTTCCATTTTTGTTCCATTCCTGGACCGAAATTTTGGCGGGACTTCTAAAATTCGGATTCAGCACTACCGAAAACATGATGAACGTTTGTAAAACAAGAAAGAAAAAGTGTTACAAATCGTTCCACTATTTGACCTTTTTGAGCATCATTTTACTGGACTACGAACAAGGTTTTACGGACTTACACATGCTCACCCGTATTATGCTGAAGCAAAGCTGCATCAGCGACCAACACCCTCCCAATGTGACAGCAACTAAAGGCCCTTAGTACTGGTCGTATTCCACTTTTAGCGAGCCACCAAATGCTGCAACCAGGTCCCGTTACAACGGCCAATTTAACACGCTGCAACGAGGAGTTTTCCTTCACGCCGAGTGCCCTATCTCTCTGTAAGCTCGTACACGTCGAATTGAGAACACGTCATAACACTGCTCGGCTTCCACTGCTGTGTACTACAAGTTTTAAAGCATATGTCGGTACCACACCACCTCGCGCCTGCCGTAAATTCAGCTTCGACGAATCACTGCAATTCGCTAGGTGGTAACCATATTCAGCTGCCCGCCATACAGCTGTCTCAAGCGGTCCGCGCTTTGTCCCATTAAGCTTCAGCGCCGCGCGCTCGTCAGCTCGTGGCGAGCGATACATCGCAGACCGACGGCAAGACCCTCTGCATTCGACTAGGGACCGTCTCAGTAACGGTTAAATTAATTCGCATTTTGACCATCATATGGTGCGAGCAGTCCATTAGTTTACGTCACGTGCAGAAGAAACGCTCCCACTGGCATTTCAGCTTTGGGCTGTGGTTGGTACCAATCTGATGGGTGTATATGAAGCACTGGTAAGTCGAAAAGTTTATTTAGTGAGTTACATTGAGGTTCACATATGCCTGCAGGTGCACAGTCTTAATAACCGCCTTGGGACGTTTCAGTGCTCTTAAGACCGCCTACCTATTTTCTTGCGGATCCACGGGAGGCACGTCCTTAAGCCCAGGACGTTACAAGTTTTTTAAAGGGGATTTGGGACATTGGGGCCTTAATACTTTACACTTGATTCACTGATGATTTCTATTCTTTTAATTGGGGATCTTTGTCTTGTTATGTAGGTCCTCCTCTGTGAGATGTCCTACTGAGATACATTCATACGGCAGGCTCGGTGGTGTAGCGATAGGACCATCTTTATAGAAATTTACCCATGTGGCTTCATTTAAACACGGTATAGTGCAAGTCGACAATACAAATTAAGACGTCAGGTATGCGAAGAGTTAACCATTGGGTTGGGCGCCTTGTGGGTCTAAGTGGCAGGCTTAGGGCTGAAGAAGATATTCTGTTTTAACAAATTTTAATCCATTTCAAACACGGTTATGCATACTTTATGGACTCACATTTTAATGCAAGTACAGGGCTTTTTTTCTAAGAACTTCTGTTGGTACTGTTTAGCTTTTGCTGTGTTAAAAATGTGGCTAGGTTTATTTACTTACAATTTTGCAGGTGCACTTGAACATAGAACACAGGTCCTGAAACTCAGTTGTGCTTTCCTTTTTAGAAAGAAATAACTTTTACAGATCTAGGCGAACACTATGGAAAAATTTATTACGAGAGCAGCTGTAAAAGGAAAAGGAAAATGTCACATTGAAAATGATAAAGAAATATTTTAATATCCAAGGAAGTAGCAATTACATCACAATTATGTCACTTGCGTTAGATCTTCACGATTTTTCGAAGATTTTACTGAATGACTCATGATCCGTACTCAGGCAATACAAGTTTTAAAGTCGAAAAGTTTTTAATTTGTAAATTACGTAGTTTTGAAAAATCGTGTGCAATATGATGGTAGCTTTTGCGTAGTGTGACGGCAAGACGGACTTAGGATGCTTTTCTGTTGTTTCATGTAGTGACATGCATTTTGTCAGTTTGCATCTTAAATTAATTATGCTACTTGAAATATCATTAACTAATTTCTTCCGCGCGGTCTAAGGTGCCACATTACGGATTGCGCGTGAGTGTGTTGTTCTTAGCTTAAGTTACTTTACGTTACTTTAAGTAGTGTGTAAGTCTAGGGACCGATGAACTCAGCAGTTTGGTCCCTTAGGAATTTCACATACGTTTGAACACACATTTGAACTAATATTTCAACAGTACCGAATAAACGATTTTGGTAACATTTCTTACTGTGTGGTATGACTAAGTTCGAAGAAGTAGCTAAATCGGTGTGATAAATGGTGTAAAAACTGAATCCATTGTCGATAGCTGCAGTTTTGCCGATCCTACGATGCAGGTATAAAATTACAAGTTGTCGCGTTGGAAGTGAGATCTGGAAGCTGGAGAGGTCTGTAGAGATTGAATAAGAGTCCATAACCGTTGTTTTCACCAACCTGTCATCTTCTAAAATTGTGTCCCCAGTGCAGAAGACAGCTCGTCGGATCTTCTTCGTCGGGGGATGCTATGTTGTCATCTTGAACTTGTGTTTGTGTGTTTTTCTTTTTTTCTTTTAGGAATGCCACTTGCCCAGGTTAGTCTCTGTATCTACAGAGGGCAAGATCTGTAGTACTGACAATGATGGTAGGCGACACCTCTCATAAATATATCCTGTTTGTTTATATTTTAAATAATTCCTTTTTACACAGTCTTCTACAACACTTGCCATAGCTTTATTAATAGCACGGTAAATTTTCTGGCAACTTCCGATATAGAGTAAGATATGTCCGTCCGAAACAGAGAAGAACGCCCGAAACAGTCTGACCACCACAGCCGAAGTACTTCGTCTGCCAGACTTGCCAAAGCAACCCGAAGGTGTCCGAAGCACTTCGGTTGTAATATCATTACTCTTATGTTTCTCAAAACTAGTGAAATTTAATCATCAGAAACGGTATATCCGTCGGGTAACCAGGAGAGATTGTCATACTCACAACTGGATTAAATAGAATGAGAAGTATACAAAAAAATTTATAAGAGAAATTAGGAGTTTTGGCGCCTAACACCCGAATGTGGCGACCAATCAGAAGCAAGTTGAGTACAATTGGCGGACTCTCCCAGGGGAGTTGTACATACTGTGCCATCTGCTGCTTGTACCTCACACTACTTTTGTACCATATGCTACTTCACGTGTATCAAGCTGCATCAAGGCGAGGTTGTAGAAAGATGAAATAATGGCGGCCATAGCCAGGAATATCTCGCAGGACATAGATCCCATTACTTCTGAACATGAGTCGGATGTGTAGACCGAATTTGGTGAGTAAATTTCGGACACTGGTAAATCCGTTAGTCAGTTTAATAAATTAGCTTCTATTATGAATGCTAACAGTAATCAATTCGGGCAGGAGCAGGCTGTTCAAATAAACTCTGCTCTTAACTGAGTTGCCATATAGCAGGCTGAATGTTATCGATATAGCGCCTATGTGTGGCTCAAAGGAACACGCGGAACAGATCATTGGCGGTTCCAAACGCGTTAGTGCAGAGGCAGACAGTTTAAAAAGAACGCATGAAGAAGTACCGGAATCGAAGAAAAAGGTAACAGCTGATGTCAATGTATTACAAACGGCTCAAGTCACGCTAGAAAATAATGTTGAACAGTCGACTAAGAAATTTAATAGTTCCGCCCTTCGATGGGAATCACAAAATAATGATTGCCTTTTTACTCAAAGAACAACATTTTCAGACGAGTTTAACAAATGGATAAGCGAGAAGGATTTTATGATTACCAAAGAACTTCACACTGTAGTAGATGCAGCTGTACTGTCTGTTTCTAGAGATCTCTCATTAGAACTAGGCATTTCACGCGGAATTATGCGAGATGAATAGGGTACACGAAGTATATATTAACGAAAGGCACACCCGATTGGTGCGACAGCGTAACTACGCTGGTCACTAACCCACGTCGCAAAATTATAGCAATGAAAGTCATGGCAATTAAAGTCAAGGCTCACGTTCTTGAAATTTATGAGAAAAGAAGTCCTTATAATAGAGTCTTCCATGATTAAGCAGGGCAAGTTAGCCAGTACACCAAATATTCATCTGAATCTGTGTGACCAGCACCTATTTTGACAGCAGTCTTTTAAAGGAAAATTTTCTGAAACATCACCTGTTTCATATATTGTCTCCAGATAACAATTCACCCCATCCTGTAGTTTTTACAATGTCTTGAAAGGAGTACTACCCAAGATTTGGAGTGAGAAACAAATGAGGCAATCCGCCACTGCTTAGATTCAGGGACAGGCATCTCTCAGGACGACTGAGACTATAGCAAAATGCACTACCTATTTTCAAGTTGAGAGGGCGTTCCTGGCAAAGCACTGGTGAGAATGCTCCCAGGAACGACTCTGGAAGGAGGTTTGCTATCCGTAAGTATATAATGTCAAGTAAGGTAGCAGCAGGTAGTATTTTGAGCAGTTTATTAGCAAAACGCGTATTGGGATGACCCTACAGCACAAAATACGTACAGTGAATATTGAAGCCTCTTGAGAAATTAATCAATGTACCCGACAGTGTCCTGTAAAACTTCTTGTCAGTGCTTGATTCTATAGATGTGATACAAGACGATTTCGAGAGTATAAATATCATCAACGTTGCAGCTCCTGCGTGTTCTAACAGGACCTCTCGGGCAGCAGATGGAGGATGGAAGAAATAATGCTTTAGATTTATTGCGAAACAAGGCATGACTGCCAAAAGGAAAAAATCAAGGTGATGATATTAAGGTGTGTACTCAGACATCGACTCTGCTATTGTACCGCACCAGTGTCACATGGTTGTGGTAATGTGCAAGGTAACTCAGCTCATATCAACAAGAAAACCATGGGATGAGAATGCTAAGTGACCAACAAGAAGTCCTACTTGTGTATTTATTATTATTGCTAGCGAATCTGGCAATGCTTCGAAATTACTAAATATATTTGAGAACTTAGTATCAATCCTAAACTCCGTCTCTCACTTTCTGTCCATCTCCTCCCTCCCCCCCCCCCCCCCTCATCAATGTCCATGTCACTGTCCTTCGCCAATCCCTCTGTGCTTCACCTCTTCCCTCCTGTCTCTGTCCATCTCCTCCTCCCTCTCTATTTGTCTACTACTACTACCTCCACCCTTCTCTTATCCCTCACTCTGACGTTGAGTCCTTTTGATTGTTGTTGCGAATGAAACCCTGATTGGGATCTGAAGTCACTTAAAATGATTGGGTAAATTGGTTGGGATCATTGGAACACATGCTGTGAGACACACCTCTCCAGCTGCTGTGTCCATGAGGGTTGTAGCTTCAAAAATGGTTCAAATGGCTCTGAGCACTATGGGACTTAACATCTATGGTCATCAGTCCCCTAGAACTTAGAACTACTTAAACCCAACTAACCTAAGGACAGCACACAACACCCAGCCATCACGAGGCAGAGAAAATCCCTGACCCCGCCGGGAATCGAACCCGGGAACCCGGGCGTGGGAAGCGAGAACGCTACCGCACGACCACGAGATGCGGGCGTTGTAGCTTCATTGACTGTCTTTTGCATAGTTTTAATGAACCAGGCAGGACTACAAAAAATCGTTCAGATGGCTGTAAGCACTATAGGACTTAACATATAAAGTCATCAGTCCGCTAGACTTAGAACTAGTTAAACCTAACTAACCTAAGGACAGCACACAAATCCATGCCTGAGGCAGGATTCGAACCTGCGACCGTAGCAGCAGCGCAGTTACGGACGGAAGCGCGTAGAACCTGGGCTTAAGGACGTGCTTGGATGGATCCGCAAGAAAATAGATAGACGTTCTGCAGAGCACTGAAAAGTCCAAACAAGGCGGTTATGGAGACTGTTCACCTGCAGGCATATTTTAAACCACTCACTAAATTAACTTTTCCACTTACCAGTGCTTCATATAGACCCATCAGATTGGTACCAAGCACAGCCCAAAGCTGTTAAATTGTGTGTGAATTGCTAAGGGACCAAACTGCTGAGGTCATCGGTCGTAGACTTACATACTATTTAAACTAATGTAAACTAACTTAAGCTAAGAAAAACACATACAGCCATGCTTGAAAGAGGACTCGAACCTCCGGCGGAGGCTGCTACGCTGTCATCTCGAACTTGTGCTTTTTTGCGGGATGCCACTTGCTGGCTCTTGGCGAGCGATCCATCGCAGCCCGACGGCAAGGCTCTCTGCAATCCCCTGCGGACCGTATCACTTGGCAGTTAAATTAATACGAAATTTGACCATCAGATGGTGTGAGAAGTCCAATAGCTTATGTCACGGGCAGAAGAAACGCTCACACTGGCATTTCAGCTTTGGTCGTATTGGGGGCTATATAAGCAGAAAATCGTGTCCGCCCCAGTCTCCTGTATACTGCAGATATGCCCAAACATTCCCAACTGTTCACCAACTCCAATTTGCTGATAATACCGCCTTCCTGACCATTTATCCCACACCTCAACGGTCCCAACGTACCCTTCAAACCCACCTCGACCAGTTCACCTCCTAGTGCAACCAGTGACTTCATCCAATCAACCCTCCCAAGACCGACGCAGTCATCATAAGTTGCATCACCCACTGCTTCCGGATCTACGATTTTAGTGGTACAGAATAACCAATTTAGGTAACGTTCTTACTTCGAGAAAGTAGCTAAATCAGTGTGACAAATTATGTAGAAACTGAATCCATTATCGATAGCTGCAGTGTTACCGATCCGACGACGCAGGTATAAAATTGTACTTGTCTAGTTGGAAGTCAGATTTAGAAGATCTGTAGAGATTGAATGAGAGTCCCTAATAGCTCTCTTTACCAACCTGTCTTTTTCTAAAATTATGTCCCCAGCGCAGAAAACAGCTCGTCGGATCTTCTTCGGCACAAATCAGAGAAGGGCAGAAACGACGCATGCGCAGATGGTGAGTTGCCCAGCACATAGCAGCTTCAGCCCGCCGCGGGACTGGGCCAACGCGCGGGACTGGATGACGTCAGGTGACGTGAAAGGCCGCCGCCACTTTCGAAACTGTTGCTCCCGCCGAATTGGCGCGGTTAGAAAACCGAAAAGGTTTTATTCAAATATGCCGCCACGAATGATTCTGAGGATGTATGTTTAATTTATGAAGGATACACATTGCCAAATATTATTACACATTTAAACATTTAGACTGACAACAATTGTAGCTTTTTTGAAATACCATTGTACATGTTTTCTGTTAAAACTCCCTGCAAGAAAGAAAATGCTTTGCTGTGTCGCGAAAATGTGCCCTTTCTAGCAGTTAATTTTTATTATGATAGGAGAGCATGTAAACCATTCGACAGATTGCTTCTCCAACACATACACTAGGCCACAGCGGCCTGTGGTTGGATTACAGTTTGTGACAATTCAGATTCCTTTGTAACATTCTAATCATAACCCAAAAAGCTGTAAATACAGTTTTCCTGTTTTCTGTGAAACAGACACCAAGGAAGGAAAGAAACCAGCACATAATTGTGTATAAAATTTCCTCGAACACATCCACACCCTGTACATTGTCCGCAGACTCCATCCCCTCCTACCCCATGGTGTCACCTATTCTCTTTATCCCCAGCCCGTTGCCACCGATTTACCATTGTGTACTGCCATTTCCACACTCTCCACTCCCCTTCCACGCAATTTCCAACTCCTACCCCTCCCAGATGATGAGCTTCGCCCTGGTATCTACCTCTCATACCAACTCTAATACCACCTTCCTCCTCATCCTCCTCCTCCTCCTCCGTCTTCTGGGTTCCCTCTCCCCTCACCTTCCCTTCCACTGAGCGGGTTTTTCCTCCACCCCACCCCCTTTGCAGTGCAGCCCATCCACGTCTCTGCGCTCCCTCCTGACTTGCCTTCCCTCTCCATCTCCCACCCAGCCAGTCTCCTGCCTGTTGGTGCGCCGACCCCCCCCCCCCCCCTGACGCCCTCCTTCTCCTCCCACACTCTCCAGCCCCTCAGCGCTCTCCGGATGCATCTTTTCGCGCCTCTCAGGCCTTTCCTCCCTTGGTAGATATCTCCCAGCAATTTTTGCTCTTGTCGTGTGTGCTCCATCTAGTACAGTGGATTTTAAAGAGTTGTTGTTCTGTTGTTTTTTAATACTGTATGTGACTTCAGTGATTTTTGCTGCTACTAAAATCACCAATTGTGTTTTTTTAATTTCATGGGAGCTTTTACTAACTGTCCTTCAATGAATGTCTCATGTACGTGTACATTTTAATCCCCACTGTCACCCATTGTGTTCTTATGTCTCTCTTTATCACCTTTTATATGTATCATTTCCATCTTTTTATTAAATGTATCACTCAGCTGAACAGCAGCGGATTGTGCCGCTGCTAGCGCTCCCCAGCCTACGTGGGGCAGGGGAATGATATCACAATAAAGAATAAAAAAGAACTCCCCAGGAACACGCTCCACGCAACGCAACGCAACGCAACGTGGCTAACGGGTTAGCTATATGGCGAGCGGAGACATACCCTGCGACGAGGCGAAGGGCGTGGCGTATCGTCGTCCGGCAGAGCCTCATCCGGCCCCCCATCTTTAACGCACATGGACACTGACTCTACAAGGAGATTGAGACGACGTTATGTGGACGCGGCTTCTGTTACAGAAGCGAGTGATATGGCGGATCGCCGCTCAGCCGAGCTTCCTCGGTCGACTGTCCCATCCTACCCCTCACCTACGACATGTCGGCCTTCGCCTGCAGACCGCTAGAAGAATACTAATAGATGACTGGAATGTCGTTATGCGGCCGCAGCCTCGGCTGTGGGAGCGACTGGTTCGGCGGACAGTGGTTCGGGAGAGCGTGCTCTGCTGGTGACCCCCTCCCGCCTGCCACCCACGGCTGACCGGCACCCTTTACTACTCACAGATAGTTCGCAAGCGCGAGAAGGGGACACAAGTTTACCTGAGCACACATGCGTCCCACGAAACCGTGCGCACTCGGTCGATGTGTATCACTCAGCCAAGCACAACTTGGCAACCGGTGGCCACCTACACCACCAAGAAGGAGACGCAAAAGTTACCGTAAGATGCAGCCAGAGGCCACCGCGCGGAGACGGAGACGCTTGGGATGAGAGCTGCCGCGCAGAAGACCCCTGCCTAGCGGTTTGCTGCGAAAGCAGGAGTAGCGAGCCGAGGAGCGGCCCGGGCGTGGTGCGGGCGGTAGCTCCAACGTTTCCCCTGCAACCCAGGACGCTGCAGCTGCACTGGTGCACCTAAAGGGAGTAGTCACTAAGAGCGTGCCATATGACGAACATATGGAAACCGCACAGACATCACGGAAACGCCGAGATGTGTCCGACGAGGATGATACTACATCACAGGCTACGAGCAGCACGTCGCGGCCAACGAAAATGGTGCAGAAGCAAGCCGTTGAACCCACTCTATGCTTGGAGGAGGACGAAGAGGATTCATCGCACCAGTCAGGAAACACTGCCTTGTCCGAAAGGCTCCATTATGCGCAACAGCTGCAGACGGAAAACCGATTCAGGGAATACCTGTACCAGTTGACGCTGGCGTGAGTGGCACTGAACGATCGCAGGGGGGGGGGGGGGGGGGGGGGGGGGAACCTCCAGCCCCTTCGCCAGTCGTCGTTTGATGGGGAAGGGGGAAGGGGGAAGGGGGAGGGGGTATATTCAAGGACTTCATGCAGCTTGTAAGGGGTCCATAGGCCCTTACTATAAGTTTTGCGACAGCACAGGTTGACAGGACAAACAATCGATAGTGTGTGTCAGGTTGCGAGAGCGAGAGCGAGTGTTGAGACAGTCAGTAGAGTGGGACCCAGGCTGCGGGCCGGGCCGTGGGGCGGCCGGTGGCCGTAATGCAAGGCCGTACCGACAAAGGGGGTGACCATCGCCGCGGTTTAACCCATTTTGTGTTAGAAATATACGGGAAAGTGAACAAGTACAATTACTAGTGTGATTCAGTGATATTTCAGTGCCGATATTTGTATTTTCGCGTCTACCGCGCCGGCATTATTTGGATTGCAGTGTTGGATTGCAGTGTTGGATACAGTGATTAAAATTTGTTTGTGACGGTAATGAATAACAAAGAGGCCTGTGCTGAGATTAGCCGTTATTAATTTTGTACGACGAAGGCAGTGGCTGTCTCCTTACTTTGTGTTTTTTGGTGATAAATATAGGTTGTTGATCTATGAAGCTGTGTTGGTGTTCTTCTTGGCACCAGACATATCATTATTACAGCATTTGAGAAGGACAAAATGGAATGTAACAACTCCGTAGCAGTCCAATCCGATTGCCAGCCCCATTAGGTACACGGTCACATTAATTAATATCTATTTGGGCTGCTATCAGATCCCGATCGAGCGGGATAAGTCAGTAGAATAAACTGGAGTGTTACACCCTTGGCTTACCGTGAAAGGACAAGTGCAATTTTCGGACGAATCATAAAGAACAATAGGTAATATTATCTCATTTAACGTGAGAAAAAATTTTCCAATGTTGGATCGAGACAGAGCATAAACTTTCAAATCGCGACAAGAAACAGTGCATTTTGAACAATACGAAGTAAGAGCACCTTACGATTGTGACTAAACGTTTTCTTGCCATTTTAGATGAGAATAATAGTGTCGATAATCTATGTTATAGTGTGTAAATGCGTAAATACGCGCGAAAAACTGTGAAAAGTGAACACTAAAGAAAGACACTTGTGAACATTAAAATAGCAAAACGAGCCAAGAATTCGTCACGAAAGATTTAAAGAACGGTTTAGCAGTAATATTGTGACTGAAATTGTTTTTTTGAATAGTGAAATTCGGACAGCTTCTTGTGGACCCATAAACTGTTATGTGGACGACATTTCGTGTGGCGACGCAATTGTTGAGTGACGTCATGCAGACACGTGTAGCAGTTGCGCCAAAGAGCTTCTACCTGCGAGGTGATTTCACACGTCATCCCAACTACCTGTGCAAAGAGTAGTACAAGCACAGACGCACTACACCAAGCGCCGTCCCGACATCTAGCAGCCGAACTACAAACTACGCCCGCCTGCAGCGCCACGGAGCGGCCGACGGAGAACTACGACGCCCAGCCACAGCGGGTAGCGCGACTTCACGCGGTTCTAGCGGCAGTACAGCGCCACGCCCACTTCAAACGTCAAAACATCGCGACTTGTGGTAACGTCAGTTGGTGAGTGGAGACGACTGGTTGACATAGCATTAAATTACAATGTGCAGTTTTCGCGGTAAATAAACGTTTGTAAACTGAATTGCGCGTTAGGAAAAGTGGCCAATTGCAATAATTTCCGAAAAGTTTGCGAAACATACTCTGAAATCTAACATACTTATTTATGCATACTGCGCTGTCTAAATGGTAATTATACAGATATGCTTATTGTTTTGAGGGATTTTACATTTATAGATTTTATGAGTGGTATGATTTATCTTATTTAAAACATTTTACATAAACTATGTAGGTGAAAATTAATATGTGAAGTGATTAAGTAGTTAAGGTGTAGGGAGCTTGCAGCTCTTTTGCTGGTATACCAAGTGGCGACTGGTACACTCCCAGCTGGGTGAGACTTTATTTCTAATTTCAAGTGTCACTCCTCTACCATCTTTCTCTATCCTTAGGTTAAGAAAATTAGTGTAGTAGTTAGGATTGGTAGTGGTCATCCAAGTAATTCAGTCAGGAACCATGTAGTAAATTTGTAGTAGTTGCTGTTGATGTAGAGTGTGAGATGTCAGAGAATCAATAACTTAAAAAAAGCTCAGTTTACTGTGAGTAAATAACCAAAATTAATAACGCCAGAAGGAATAAAATGAGAACTATATCAGAAAGCGAATGTTTACATAATGTTGTGGTAAGCTGATTGGTTAAACAAGAATTTGGGTAATCTTATAGAGTTGTTTTATGAGGCATGAAAAGGTCAAACTGTTGTAAGAAAATTGAAGTAATGTATCAGCTTGTAAGTAGATGAACATATAAGGAAACAAATACACAAGGAGATAGTTGTTCGGATAAATGATGTGAAATATGATGAATGGAGAGGCTAAGGAGCCTGAAGTAGTATTTTTATGTGGTTATTGCAGCGAATATGGAGAGTTGATGTAGGTTGAAGATATATATGCAGTTGAAGTTGCTGTTAAGTTGAGGGAGTTATGTGTAATGATGTATATTGAGTATGAGAGGTTTGAAGTGTTGAAGTATATGGAGGATTGATATAGGTTGAAGATATATATGTATTTGCAGTTGAAGTTGGTGTTAAGTTATGTGTAATGAAGAGTATGGAGTATGAGATGTTTGAAATATTGAAGTATGTCATTTAGCACATGAGCAACATCTGTTTGCAAGTTATTTGTAGGTATACATGTTTATCTGAAGTATGCTGATAAAACAAAGTGTAACTAAGGAATAATTAGTAATTCATGTATCCAATTAGCTATCAGAGTCAATTATGGTTATACGTAGGTCAAGCTTTAGAAGCAGGATTCTGGCACTGAGTAATGAATGACAAATATCCATTTAGTGGGTTTAAATTAGTGTGAATATAACAGGAGATATTGTACCTCTCATCTAAGCTTTCTTGATAATAATTCACATATGGAAGTGATGTTTGGCAAAATGAAATGATCAGTAGTTTAAAATTTTTCATTGGGTGACCACATTAGTTGTAGTGTTGCAAATAATTATGTAAGACATGCTTAGCGGTACAATGTAGCATTTAAATTTATGGAATCTGTAATGAACAAGTTGTGAATTTCTTCCTTAACTTTTATAAGTGTTGGCCAAGTGAGTTATAAATTAGAGTGATAGTAGTATGTACTGCACGAACCCCGCTGAAAGGACGGCATACCAAAGGGGTAGCTGGCATTCAGCTAGTTTCTTTTCTTGTCTTTGCTATAGCAAGTTATAACAGATATGTAGTTAATGACTCGTACAAACCTTTGAAAGTGAAGAGTTTTTGGAAATTTTTGATAAGATAAGTTTATAAAAAATATTACCATGCTATGTTAAGTAAGTAGGATAGATGTTGTGTGTTATTTGGACAATGCCATATTTTTGAGATGTAATAACTTTTTGTAGAATATTATTGTAGAGGCAGCCCACTACCGGAGTCAAGGATTTTCTTGGTGATTGTAATTTCATTACTTATTTGCACTGTGTGTTTTGTTCGTATGTAGTGATGTCTAATTCCCTAGCTGATTCTTTTACGCCTGTGGCTTCAAAGAAGTTTTCGAGGGCGGGGATGTAAGGGGTCCGTAGGCCCTTACTATAAGTTTTGCGACAGCACAGGTCGACAGGACAAACAATCGATAGTGCGTGTCGGGTTGCGAGAGCGAGAGCGGGTGTTGAGACAGTCAGTAGAGTGGGACCCAGGCTGCGGGCCGGGCCGTGGGGCGGCCGGTGGCCGTAATGCAAGGCCGTACCGACAAAGGGGGTGGCCATCGCCGCGGTTTAACCCCTTTTGTGTTAGAAATATACGGGAAAGTGAACAAGTACAATTACTAGTGTGATTCAGTGATATTTCAGTGCCGATATTTGTATTTTCGCGTCTACCGCGCCGGCATTATTTGGATTGCAGTGTTGGATTGCAGTGTTGGATACAGTGATTAAAATTTGTTTGTGACGATAATGAATAACAAAGAGGCCTGTGCTGAGATTAGCCGTTATTAATTTTGTACGACGAAGGCAGTGGCTGTCTCCTTACTTTGTGTTTTTTGGTGATAAATATAGGTTGTTGATCAATGAAGCTGTGTTGTTGTTCTTCTTGGCACCAGACATATCATTATTACAGCATTTGAGAAGGACAAAATGGAATGTAACAACTCCGTAGCAGTCCAATCCGATTGCCAGCCCCATTAGGTACACGGTCACATTAATTAATATCTATTTGGGCTGCTATCAGATCCCGATCGAGTGGGATAAGTCAGAAAGATCAAACCGGAGTGTTACAAGCTGACTGCAGAGATCAAGTCAGCAACAGTCGCAGTTGCCGGAAATGGCCTCTTAAAGGTCAAACTTGGCAGCAGCGAAGACAAAAAAAAAAAAACAAAAAACTCAAGGACTTAATCAAGAACGCAGGCCCCCTCAAACTCTTTAAGGTGGTCATCCGCCGCCTCCCGATGCAAATAGAACCGAGTCGCCTCAAACAAGAATTGGAGGCACTGGGCTAAGGAGTTCGATGGGCGTCTACCAGGATGCACAGGGACACGCCCCTGTTCTGCGTCGTCCTGGCCGACAACACTAGAACCCATAGCCCGAGAGCGAGTAACCGTTGAGCCACTTCGAGAAGAGTGGAGGCGGGCTCACTGTTACTCATAGACCACGTGGCGCAGTAGTGTTTCATGCCGCCCCGCTCCGTCAACTGTGCGGGACCCCACCAGAGTAAAGAGTGCGCTCATAGGATAGAACTTGTGTCTTTTTGCATCAACTGCAGTGAATCACAGGTGACGAGTCACAGGGGCTGCAATGCGTTCAGGAAGCCCAGCAACAACCAGCGACGAAAGCCCGCCCCGTCTAAGAAGGTGCAACCAGTTACCAGTTTCGTGGCTTCAACGGAAGCAGTCTTTTTCCCCAGCAGGGTGAGTTTCGCTGGTTCTTCTGAAAGAATGGATTGACATATGTCTCGTGTGCGTTAATCACCTCAAAGCTGGCGCACACCACCACTGTTACCACAGCGACATGCTGACGGCCGGCGGTGGCACTGCCACATACATCAAGAGATCGTTGCAGCACCATGTGATACACCTGCCCAAGCTGGACACCACGGAGGCCTCAGGAGTGGCCGCGAACACTGCTGGCGGGCAAATTACATTCATAGTGGCATACCGCCCAGGGGAACCTGCTGATGATGATGGGGAGGCTTTTCATTGCAGGTGATTTTGACGCTAAGCGCACGAAATAGAACTCCTGCCTCACCAACGTCAGCGGTCGTCGCTTCCTGCTCGCCGCCTAGCAAAACAGCGCCACTCTACCGACGATCTACCCTGCCAGATAACAGTGGGAGGCGCTCGACGTCGCCTTTCTCAAAGGCGTCAAGCAGCACACGTCCAAAACTACACGCTGCGCCTTGTCGTAGGACCATCTGCCTGTCATCTGCGAGATCGACATCGTAGGCAAAGTGCTGCCTACCCGCCACCACTGCTACAAGAAAATGAACAAAGGGCGCTTCAAGTACGAAGTTCTCGACCTGACATACCAGACCCTGACGCCGCGGGTTCCGACTTCATACCGGAGTTCTTCAACCGTCAGTTACTCCGAGCAGCCGAAATAACCAAACCAGAACTTCCACGTCAGCAGGAGGATCACTCCCGGAAACTTCCGTCCCACGTTGTGGAGAGGATCCAGGAGAAAAAACAGGACCTTCCGCGAGTGGTAGCTCAGTATTAGGCGAGATATCAAAGCAGCGGTCGAGGAATACAGAAATCGGGATTGGGCTGGCCTGGTGGCCGTGCTTAATCCACAAAACGGTAGTGCGTGGCAACAGCTTCCTCTGTCGGTGGCAACGCATCCCGCCGCCACAAGTCGGCTGGAACATCTTCTGCAGCCTAGACGAGAAGGCCAGTGTACTGGCAGACACTTTTGCCGAAAACTGTACAGTTGTTGACGACATCATCGACTTGTATCACATCTGCCGTGTGGGAAGAGCTACTGACCTACCCGGCAGCAGGGGAAGACAGCAATAAAATAACTCCCATCGTTGAAGAAGAGGTGGCACAACAGCTGCGGTCGCTGAACACCGGGAGTGCACAATCTCCTCCTACATAACCTCCCGGAAGGTGTCCATCGACGCCTGACGAGCATGTTCGACAACGTCCTTCTGTCTGGAGTCTTCAGTTCCGTATGCAACATGTGGAAATCGTGGCAGTACTAAAGACAAACAAGGATGTTCGTCTGATCAGCAGCTACAGACCCATCAACTGGCTTCCGTCCGTGTTCAAGCTGCTTACATCAAGAGGCTGCTGCGCCACGTCGAAGCAGAGCCGATCATCTCCGGCGAGCAGTTTGGGCTTAGGAGCGGACATTGCACTACCGACCAGCTGCTGTGGCTGGTAGAAGAATCCACGCGCCCTCTGGAGACACGAGAGTACCTTGGGACGCGACTACTCGATGTTTCCAGGGCCTTCGACTCCGTGTGGCGTACGGCCTCGTGAACAAACTCTTTGTGAACGCCATACCGACGTCGCACGGACTCCTCATCCGCTCCTTCCTCGACTGACGAACGTTCTACGTCCGTACAGACGACGAAAGATTGACGCAATGACCGATACGAGTGGGAGTGTCGCAGGAGTTGGTACTCGGCCACCTGCTCCACTCCATTTACACTGCCGACCCTCCGCGGATGACGCGAGTGAAGTTGGCGACACGGCGCTTCTTGTGAGCAGTATGAACGTGGCGGAAATGAGGTAACTTTGAGCAACTTCGCTGCGATGCCTATTGTGCGTGGTCAACCAAATGGCGGTTGAGGTACTACGCCTCCAGGAGCTAGGCAGTGGTGTTCACGAGGAAGCTGCTACCTGCAGATCTCCCGGCGGTCACCACCATGGGAGGCCCCATAGCATGCGACTACTCGATGTTTCCAGGGCCTTCGACTCCGTGTGGCGTACGGCCTCGTGACAACTTCGGGGCTATTCTCGGCCACAGATTAGAGATGTAAAGAGCAGAGGAATTGGGCGCCTTTTCGCCCTATGCCCTCGACTCAACCCGTCGTCGTCGCTTTCCCCACGCCATTGCGTAACACTGTATCTGACACTAATCAGACCAGTGTTTGGATACGCAGCAGTAGCGTGGGGAAATACGCCCGACACCAAAATCAGAATGCTGCACAGAGTGCGGAACCGAGCGCATACGCTAGCTCTACGCCTTCTGAGAAGATACAGACACTGCCATTTCGCTCCTGCACCAAAGGTTCAGACAGACAGCACTCCAGTTCCAGGACAAGGCGGAACACCCCGGGAGCAGGCTCATCCTGGAACTGGGTCCCCAAATTCCCCGCAGGCCGACCATGCGTTGATCTGACGTGTTGCGGGAGTAGTCATCTCGCACAGCAACCTGAGGACGATACAGAAGCCCAACAATCTATAGGAAAATCCGCAAACAGAGGCCAAAGTACACCAACAAAAGGAAGTGCTACAGGAACAGCGCACTAAACGCTTAGCCTGCACAGTAGTTAAGGCTTCTCATTTTCAGCGACCAGCTACGGCAGTCTGTAGCTTTACATCTGACAAAAATGGAGGCGAAAGCAGTCGAAAGCTCAAGAATTTTATTCAAATTGGTAAGATTTGGAAACCACGTAGATTTTATTCATTAAATATAGTTGTACATAACATACAGGACGATTTAAAATGAAAGAACAGGTTTCACTTGTTCATTACAAACAAACTTTAAAGGCAGAAACACTTTGCACATGTCACTGGATACAGAAAGATACAAAGTTTTGCCACAGGTGCACTCTAGTTTGTTTGTAGCAACATGGCGACTACACCGCAAGAGGAACAATTTTGTGTGTTGGAGTATTTGTGAAGTCAGTCCATTGTTCAAGTGCTACGTGCATTCCATCTTCGATTCAGCAAAACGATATCTTTACAGAAGTAGATTTATGACTGGCATGAAAAATTCTTGGAAGTTGGTTCCATACACAGAGAGAAGAGCACAGTTCAGCCACGTACGTCTGATGCAAATGTCGAGCGTGTTCTAGAAGAATTCACACGAAGCCCTCGGAAGTCCATAAGACGGGCACTCCAGAAGCTTCCAACTTTCTCGAACAACCGTGTGGTGTCTTCTAAATTGAGGCCAGCATATGAGGCCTTAAAATTGCAGTTACTACGGCAATGGACGTCTCGGCGACCATAACAGAAGGTACGAGATGAGGTACTGAAAGAAGTAAAGCTGTGAGGACGGGGCGTGAGGCGTGCTTGGGTAGCTCAGATGGTAGAGCACTTACCCACGAAAGGCAAAGTTCCCGAGTTCGAGTCTCGGTCTGGCACGCAGTTTTAATCTGCCAGAAAGATTCACATGAGGGATTCTACCTAATATCCTGGCACTCATACAACTAAAAGAGCCCATGTCATTAGAAGGAACTGAAAATATAATTTTACAATGAAGTTAATTGTACTTGTCATTCTACTTTTATAATTTTTCTATCTTATTTTGTGGCTCCTATTATTTGTATTGTATACCGTATGACTGACTTTGTCAACAAAATAAGAATCTTGAATGGTGCTCACAAATGAAGTATTCATACGCACATTGCTGAAGTTCAACCATTACATGTCCATTTCTCTATGTTGTCTATACACTACATGTATACTGTCGTTTACTAAGATGTTAATGCGTAGTCTGTAGGTGACATAAGAAATGAAACTGAGGGCTTTAATTTTTGTGCCTACGTGGACGGTCTATGCACATGTGGCATAAAACACTGTCAGTAGTGAAAGACAATTAACTGGCTTTTGTACATTTATTTCTTGCAGTTATCTATGTAAATAACAAATGAGGACAGGTATTTTTATTTGTATTTTTATTTGCATATAAGCACTTCAGGAAAAAGGAAAACTGCGCAATTCGATGGGGGAGTCATCATGAAGACAATTGTACTCCAGTCAATTAGATTTCAGGCCCCGATCGCCCCAAAGACTTGTCTGGAGACGGCCTAGAGAGCTGTGGAAACCAACTTGACTGTCAACCGCCATGCGGCCCGACAACCAGAAGGGATTATATAGCCTGACACTGCTTTCCATAGCAGGAAGCCTTTGGTAGTCATTTGCGGTACCCTTACAACACAGCGGTACGTCGACAATATTCACGGCCCGTTTTTTTTGCCTTTCATGGCCACCCATCCTGGGTTTACATTTCAGCAAGGTAATGCCCGCCCGCACATTTCGAGAGTTTCTACGTTTTGTCTTCGTGCTTGCCAAACCACCCCTCGGCCAGTAAGGTTACGGAATCTCTCCCCGCCGGCCGCGGTGGTCTCGCGGTTCTAGGCGCGCAGTCTGGAACCGTGCGACTGCTACGGTCGCAGGTTTGAATCCTGCCTCGGGCATGGATGTGTGTGATGTCCTTAGGTTAGTTAGGTTTAAGTAGTTCTAAGTTCTAGGGGACTGATGACCACAGCTGTTAAGTCCCATAGTGCTCAGAGCTATTTGAACCATTTTTTGAATCTCTCCCCAGTTGAGAGCAGATGCAGCATTACCGATAGGGCTCCCAAACTAGCTCGCGATTGTGACGATCTAATGCAGCAGTTGGAGATACTGTGATACACTATTCCTCAGGAGGACAAAAGAAGTCACCCACACTTTCCAACGGCCTTGTCGAAGAGGGCAGAGGAGCGGACAGAGGCTCAGGGCACTCTTGGCCTACGGGTGGGAAACTGCCGTTGAAGGCGGAAGAATCAGCTATGATCAACGGCTTGAGGATGCAGAATGAATTGGAAACCACTATACATCTACATCTACATCCATACTCCGCAAGCCACCTGAAGGTATGTGGCGGAGGGAACCTTGAGTACCTCTATCGGTTCTCCCTTCTATTCCAGTCTCGTATTGTTCGTGGAAAGAAGGATTGTTGGTATGACTCTGTGTGGGCTCTAATCTCCCTGATTTTATCCCCATGGTCTCTTCAAGAGATATACGTAGGAGGGAGCAATATACTGCTTGACTCCTCGTTGAAAGTATGTTCTCGAAACTTCAACAAAAGCCCGTACTGAGCTACTGAGCGTCTCTCCTGCAGAGTCTTCCACTGGAGTTTATCTGTCATCTTCGTAACGCTTTCGCGGTTACTAAATGATCCTGTAACGAAGCACGCTGCTCTCCGTTGGATCTTCTCTATCTCTTCTATCAACCCTATCTGGTAGGGATCCCACACTGCTGAGCGGTATTCAAGCAGTTGGCGAACAAGCGAACTGTAACATACTTCCTTTGTTTTCGAATTGCATTTCCTTAGGATTCTTCCAATGAATCTCAGTCTGGCATCTGCTCTACCGACGATTAACTTTATATAATCATTCCATTTTAAATCACTCCTAATGCGTACTCGCAGATAATTTATGGAATTAACTGCTTCCAATTGCTGACCTGCTACATTGTAGTTAAATGAAAAGGGGTCTTTCTTTCTATGTATTCGCAGCACATTACACTTGTCTACATTGAGATTCAATTACCATTCCCTGCGCCAGCGTCAATTCGCTGCAGATCCTCCTGCATTTCAGTACAATTTCCCATTGTTACACCCTCTCGATATACTACAGCATCATCAGCAAAAAGCGTCAGTGAACTTCCGATGTCATCCACAAGGTCATTAATGTATATTGTGAATAGCAACGGTCCTACGACACTCCCCTGTGGCACACTTGAAATCACTCTTACTTCGAAAGACATCTCTCCATGAGAATGACATGCTGCGTTCTGTTATCTAGGAAATCTTCAATCCAATCACACAATTGGTCTGATAGTCCATATGCTCTTACTTTGTTCATTAAACGACTGTGGGGAACTGTATCGAACGCCTTGCGGAAGTCAAGAAACACGGCATCTACCTGGGAACCTGTGTCTATGGCCCTATGAGTCTCGTGGATGTATAGATGGAGCTGGGTTTCACACGATCGTCTTTTTCGAAACCCATGCTGATTCCTACAGAGCAGATTTCTAGTTTCCAGAAAAGTCATTATACTCGAACATACCACGTGTTCCAAAATTCTACAACTCATCTACGCTAGAGATATAGGTCTATAGGTCTGCACATCTGTTCGACGTCAATTCCTGAAAACGGGGATGACCTGTGCCCTTTACCAATCCTTTGGAACGCTACGCTCTTCTAGAGACCTACGGTACACCGCTGCAAGAAGGGGGGCTAGTTCCTTCGCGTACGCTGTGTAAATCGAACTGGTATCCCATCAGGTCCAGCGGCCTTTCCTCTTTTTGAGCGATTTTAATTGTTTCTCTATCCCTCTGTCGTCTATTTCGATATCTACCATTTTGTAATCTGTGCGACAATCTAGAGAAGGAACTACAGTGCTGTCTTCCTCTGCGAAACAGCTTTGGAAAAAGACATTTAGTATTTCGGCCTTTAGTCTGTCATCCTCTGTTTCAGTACCATTTTAGTCAGAGAGTGTCTGGACATTTTGTTTTGATCCACCTACCGCTTTGACATAAGACCAACATTTCTTACAATTTTCTGCCAAATCTGTAGATAGAACTTTACTTTCGAATTCATTGAACGCCTCTCGCTAGCCCTCCTCACGCTACATTTCGCTTCGCGTAATTTTTGTTTGTCTGCAAGGCTTTGGCTATGTTTATGTTTTCTGTGAAGTTCCCTTTGCTTCTGCAGCAGTTTTCTAACTCGGTTGTTGTACCACGGTGGCTCTTTTCCATCTCTTACGATCTTGCTTGGGCCATACTCATCTAGCGCATATTGTACGATGGTTTTGAACTTTGTCCACTGATCCTCAACACTGTCTGTACTTGAGACAAAACTTTTCTGTTGAGCCGTCAGGAACTCTGTAATCTGCTTTTTGTCACTTTTGCTAAACAGAAAAATCTTCCTACCTTTCTTAATATTTCTATTTATGGCTGAAATCATCGATGCAATAACCACTTTATGATCGCTGATTCCCTGTTCTGCGTTAACTGTTTCAAATAGTTCGGGTCTGTTTGTCACCAGAAGGCCTAATATGTTATCGCCACGAGTGGGTTCTCTGTTTAACTGCTCAAGGTAGTTTTCAGGTAAAGCACTTAAAAAAATTTCACTGGAATCTTTGTCCCTGCCACCCGTTTTGAACGTTCGAGTCTCCCAGTCTATATCCGGCAAATTAAAATCTCCACCCAGAACTATAACATGGTGGGGAGATCTTCTCAAAATATTTTCCAAATTATCCTTCATGTGCTCAGCCACAACAGCTGCTGAGCCAGGGGCCTATAGAGACATCCAATTATCATGTCTGAGCCTGCTTTAACGGTGACCTTCACCCAAATTATTTCACATTTCGGATCTCCGTTAATTTCCTTCGATACTATTGCACTTTTTATCGCTATAAACACGCCTCCCCCTTCACTGTCCATCCTGTCTCTGCGGTATACATTCAAATCTGAGTTTAGAATTTCATCACTGTTTACATCTGGTTTCAGCCAACTATGTGGGCATTGTGACCGTTGATTAATGAGAGCAGTTCTGGGACCTTTCTATAGACGATCCTGCAGTTTATTATTAGCACATTAATATTGTTATTCCCTATTGCATTTTGCCTACTCCTACCTTGCCGCGTCTCAGAAGGCGTCTTGTCGGGCCTAGGGAGGGAATTCCCTAACCTAAAAAACCTACATGTGCACTCCACACGTACTCCGCTACCCTCGTAGCCGCTTCCTGCATGTAGTGCACGCCTGACCTATTCAGGGGGACCCTACATTTCTCCACCCGATAGCGGACGTCGAGAAATTTGCGCCCCAGATCTCCGCAGAATCGTCTGAGCCTCTGGTTTAAGCCTTCCACTAGGCTCCAAACCAGAGGACCGCGATCGGTTCTGGTAATGATACTACAAATTGTTAGCTCAGATTCCACCCCGCGAGCGAGGCTATCCGCCTTCACCATCTCTGCCAACCGCCTGTACGAACTGAGGATGACCTCTGAACCCAGACGGCAGGAGTCATTGGTGCCGACATGAGCAACAATTTGCAGTCGGGTGCACCCAGTGCTCCACATCTCGGATGAGACCCCAGGCAAGCAGACAGAGTGAACACTGGCCTTCTACACGGACCTTTCCGCTATTTCCCTAAGGGGCTCCATCACCCGCCTAACGTTGGAGCTCCCAATAACTAATAAACCCCTCCCCCCGTGTGCCTGCTAGGACCTTGCTGAAGGAGCGGCCACATGTCCACTCACAGGCAAAGCGGGCGATGCCACACGGCCAGCCTCCACATTGACCCTCCGCCTCGTGTGCCGCGAACGCCGCTGAACCCGCCACTCCCCTTGGGAGAGGGCGACCCAACCGCACCCGGTACCCGCGAAGGTGTCTCGACAGCAGGGACAGTGGGTGAAGCATGTAACACCTGGGGTGTACCATGCGACGCACCGGACACCCCACTGCCGCTACACTCAGAGGCAGCAGCCTGAAGACGGCTGGCCGCGGCCATCAACACGTTCAGCTGTTCGTGAACAGTGGCCAGCTCCTCCTGCGTCCGTACACAGCAGCCACACATCCTATCCACCCTAAGAAATCAATTTACTGTAGAGAGTTAATCTACTTTTAACTAGACTGCCATTTCACTAAAGGCGGCTGATAGTTGACTAAACTGTGGTTACTAGACACTTCGGTAGCGTTCTCACTTCCCACGCCCGGGTTCCCGGGTTCGATTCCAGGCGGGGTCAGGGATTTTCTCTGCCTCGTGATGGCTGGGTGTTGTGTGCTGTCCTTAGGTTAGTTAGGTTTACCTAGTTCTAAGTTCTAGGGGACTGATGACCATAGATGTTAAGTCCCATAGTGCTCAGAGCCATTTGAACCATTTGAACTAGACACTTCTTGTAGGAAACAATGAAAATAGCACTACCTTTCTCTGGACTGTATTGAAAACAAACACTAGCACTACTGGCACTATGATTGACTAAAGGGACTCTCTCTGACTGCATTCAAAACAAACACGAAATCTGTGGAGCACTATTACTAGCACTCGACAATTAAACCTTCCTAAAAGCAAAAACACACGGAAGAAGAAGTGACAAGTAAGAAAAATACAGTTAATACTTAAATTAACGCAGCTCGCTGCACAGCAGACGTGAAGTAGACGGCAGTTACGACGACTACACGTAACGTGTATCCACAGGACATGTGTCCTGTAACTGAAGAAGTGTCATGATGATCTCCCCTTTTGCTAAAGATTCCGAAATGGTCCCCTATTCGCATCTCCGGGAGGGGACTGCCAAGGGGGAGGTTACCATGAGAAAAAGACTGAACAATCAACGAAATAATAACATTCTACGAGTCGGGGGTGGAATGTCAGAAGCTTGAACGTGGTAGGGAGACTAGATAATTTGAAAATGGAAATGTAAGCGCTCAATCTAGATAAAATAGGGATCAGTGAAGTGAAGTGGAAAGAAGACTGGGATTCTGGTCAAATAAGTATAGGGTAATATCAACAGCAGCAAAAAATGGTATAACGGGAGTAGGATTCGTTATGAATAGGAAGGTAGGGCACAGAATGTATTACTGTAAACAGTTCAGTGCCGTGACAGGGTTGTTCTTATCAGAATCAACAGCAAACCGGCACCGACAACGATAGTTCAGGTATACATGCCGACGTCGCAAGCTGAAGACGAAGGGATAGAGAAAGTGTATGAAGATATTGCAACGGTAATACAATATGTAAGAAGAGGTAAAAATCTAATAGTCATGGCGGACTGGAAGGCAGTTGTAGGGGAAGGAGTAGAAGAGAAGGTTACAAGAGAATGTGGGCTTGGGACAAGGAATGGGAAAGAAAAAAGATAAATAGAGTTCTTTAATAAACGTCAGCTAGTAATAGCTAATACTCTGTTCAGGAATCACAAGAGGAGGAAGTATACATGGAAAAGGCTGGGTAATACGGGAAGACTTCAGTCAGATTACATTATGGTCGGACAGAGATTCCGAAATCAGATACTGGATTGTAAGGCGTACCCAGGAGCAGATATAGACTCAGATCACAGTATAGTAGTGATGAAGAGTAGGCTGAAGTTCAAGACATTAGTCAGGAAGAATCAATACGCAAAGAGGTGGGATACGGAAGTACTAAGGAATGACGAGATACGATTGAGTTCTCTAGGGCTATAGATACGGCAATAATGAGTAGCTAAGTAGGCAGTACAGTTGAAGATGAATGGACTTCCCAAAAAGGGATATAACAGAAGTTTGGAAGGAAAACATAGGTATAAAGAAGGTAACTGCGAAGAAACCACGGGAAACAGAAGAAATACTTCAATTAATCAATGAAAGGAGGAAGTACAAAAATGTTCCGGGAGACCCAGGAATAGAGAAATACAGGTCGCTGAGGAATGAAATAAATAGGAAGTGCAGGGACGCTAATAGAAGTGGCTCCATGAAAAATGTGAAGAAATGGAAAAAGTAATGACTATCGATAGGACTGA
Organism: Schistocerca americana; assembly: GCF_021461395.2. Classification (NCBI taxonomy): domain Eukaryota; kingdom Metazoa; phylum Arthropoda; class Insecta; order Orthoptera; family Acrididae; genus Schistocerca; species Schistocerca americana. The sequence goes on from NC_060119.1 coordinate 959,069,157, forward strand.
CTCAGCATACAGGAAAGTCAAAACAACCTTCGTTGACATTAAGAATAAGAGTGATAACATTAGGAGTGCAAAGGGATTTCCACCGTTAAGTGCAGGCGAAGGAGCGGATAGGTGGAAAGAATACATGGATGCCTCTATGAGGGAAAGGTTTGTCTGAGGTTATAGAAGAAGAAACAAGAGTCTATTTAGAAGAGATAGAGGACCCGGTATTAGAATCATAATTTAAAAGAGCTTTGGTGGATTCAAGAGCAAATAAGGCAGAAGGGTTAGATAATATTCAATCATAATTTTTGAAATGGTTGGTGGGAATGGCAACAAAACGACTTTTCACTTTGTTGTGTAGAATGTATGAGTCTGGCGACATACCATCTGAATTTTGGATAAATATCATCCACACAATTCCGAAGACTGCAAGAGATGACGAGTGCGAGAATTATGGCACAGTCAGCTTAACAGTTCATGCATCCAGTTTGCCGGCCGACGTGGCCGTGCGGTTAAAGGCGCTGCAGTCTGGAACCGCAAGACCGCTACGGTCGCAGGTTCGAATCCTGCCCCGGGCATGGATGTTTGTGATGTCCTTAGGTTAGTTAGGTTTAACTAGTTCTAAGTTCTAGGGGACTAATGACCTCAGCAGTTGAGTCCCATAGTGCTCAGAGGCATTTGAACCAGAGCATCCAGTTTGTTGACAAGAATAATATACAGAAGAACGGAGAAGAAAATTGAGGATGCCTTAGATGACGATCACTTTGGCTTTAGGAAAGGTAAAGGGACGAGAGAGGGAATTCTGACGTTACGATAATAACTGAAGCAAGACTAAAGAAAAATCAAAACACGTTCATAGTATTTGTAGACCTGGAAAAAGCGTTCGACAATGTAAACGATGTTCGAAATTCTGAGAAAAGTAGGGGAAAGCTATAGGGAGAGTCGGGTTACTTATAATATGTACAACAGCCAAGAGGGAATAATAAGAGTGGACGGCCTAGAACCAAGTTGCACGGATTAAAAAGGGTGTAAGACAATGATGTAGTCTTTCGCCCCGACTGTTCAATCTGTACATCGAGGAAGCAATGATGGAAATACGAGAAAGGTTCAGGAGTGGAATTAAAAGTCAAGATGAAAAGATATCAATGATACGAATAGCTGTTGACATAGCTATCTTGAGTGAAAGTCAAAAGGAATTACATGATCTGCTGAACGGAATGAACAGTCTAATGAGTACAAAGTATGGACTGAGAGTAAATGTAAGAATGACAAAGGTAATTAGAAGTAGTAGAAATGAAATCAGCGAGAAACTTAATATCAGGATCGATGGTCACGAAGTAGATGAAGTTAAGGAATTCTGCTACCTAGGCAGTAAAATAACGAGTGACGGACGGTGTAATAATGACATCAAAAGCAGACTAGCAATGGCAAAAAGGGTGTTCCTGGCCAAGAGAAATATCACCCTTAATTTGAGGAAGAAAATTCTGAGAATGTACATCTGGAGTTCAGCATTGTATGGTAGTGAAACATGGACTGTGGGAAAACCGGAACAGAAAGGAATCGAAGCATTTGAGATGTGGTGGTACAGACAAATGTTGAAAATTAATTGGACTAATAAGGTAAGGAATGAGGAAGCTCTGTGCAGAATCGGAGAGGAAAGGAATATGTGAGAAAAGCTTATACGGAGAAGGGAGAGAATGATAGAGCCTCTGTTAAGACATGAGGGAATGACATCCATGGTACTAGAGGGAGCTGTAGAAGGCAAAAACTGTAGAGGAAGACAGAGATTCGAATACATCCAACAAGTAATAGAGGACGTAGGTTGCAAGTGCTACTCTGAGAGGAAGAGGTTAGCGTAGGAGAGGAATTCGTGGGGGGAGGGGGAGGTGTCAAACCAGTTAGAAGACTGATGACCCAAAAAAAAAAAAAAAAATTGTTCATAAAAATAATTGCTAACTTTCGTGGAATTGGGGACTCTATTGACAATCCTTCCTCTAGTCGGTATAATTCTTTGTTGAATTCAAAATAACTTTGTCAGGTAACGAGGTGCAAGTGTATGCTTATCTCTTTTACGTGTTCGTGTGGTTGTAAGTACCTAGGTCTTGCTCTATTACCTTGAATTTTCCTTGACTGGGATTTAGGAGCATATGATTTGTTCATCAAATGAGATCAACCTATCTGTGTCTCGGATATATACGTCCTTTCATGTGATTTGTTAGTTTCGTGTTTTTCACTTTTTTGCCATTTTGTGTTTTTTATTGCTGTGAGATTATGTTTTCCATATGCCTGGCGAGAGCGTATGCGGGTGCTTTACTGTTTATGACGGGCGTCGCACGCCTATTTTCCCTATGAAGCTTTGATTGGCCGTGTCTGTCATGTTGTGTGTGTTCAGTTGTCGTTAGCACTTTTTCATTACTATCTCTGTTTAATAGCTTGCAGTCACAGAGCTCAGTTAGAAGTCTGCACACCAACTTTTAGTGTTACTTCATTCTCCATTGGTATATTTTCAAACTCAGTAGCGCCATTTGAGACGTTATACCTCTTTTATACACAGTGTGATGTGACTAGGGACTGTGTTTGTTGTGAGTGGACGCTACCAGAGCTGGCTACTGTCCGTAAACAGATGGAAGCTGGGTTGGCTACTATCGACAAGCTTCTAGCTAATGCTCGAAGTTGCGGTGACGTCAGGGCACCAGAGATGAGACCTGCGACGCCTTTGGTGCGACTGGAATCCCCTGTTGACCCGGACGTCGCTGCGGCTTCCGATACGCAACGTCTGACCGGTCCGTCCTCACTCCAGAGTGGATGGCAGACAGTGGTGGGTTCGCATGTAACTGAGCTGAAGGCGAAAGCGGGAGCAGGCCGTGTGACTGGCTCCCTATGTCATAGTAACAGGTACGAAGTGCTTCCCAGTGATGATGATAACTGAGTCAGCACGGGATGCCTCTCCTGTTGGGCCAGCGTTCGATTTTCCTGCCCAGTCCGGACAAGTACAGAGGGTGGGTATGCTTGTCACTGGGCGCTCCAATATTAGGCGGTTGATGGAGTCCCTCAGGGAGACAGCTGGGAAGGCGGGAAAGAATTCCAGGGTGGATTCGGTATGTTTGCCAGGAGGTCTCATATGTGATGTAGAGGAGGCCCTGCCGGCGGCTATCAAGTGCACTGGGTGCAACCGGCTGCCTGTAGTGGCACATGTCGGCACGAATGACACCTGCCGCTTTGATTCTGAGGCTATCCTCGGCTCCTTTCGGCGGCTGGCTGATTTAGTGAAGGCAACTAGCAAAGCACAGGGGGGGGGGGGGTATACTGCTAAGCTATTTGTAGGCGTCGCACCCACAGTTGATCGCGGTCCTCTGGTTTGGAGTAAAGGTCTAAACCAGAGGCTCAGACGGCTCTGCGACGGTATCGGATGCAAATTTCTTGACCTTCGCTAACAGGTGCAGGGGAATGATTCCTCTTAATGTGTTAGGCGTGCACTAAACGCAGGAAGCAGATACTGGGGTAGCGGAATACGTGTGGCGTGCGCATGGGGCCTTTTAGGTTATAGGGCCAGTTCCTTGGGAGCAAAGACGATTTGCCTGTTAAATCACAGAGAGCTCAGAGAATCTTGGTCCTCGCAGATCAGAGAGAGAAAAGATTAACATCATTTTAGTAAATTGTATTAGCACTCAAGGAATGGTCCCAGAATTACTGTCGCATACTGAAGGTTATAACGCACAGATCGCTTACTGAAGATTATAATGCACAGATACCATTCGGAACAGAAAGCTGGTTGAAACCATATGTCAGTGACAACGAAATCCTAAGTTCAGACTGGAATGTTTATCGTAAGGGTAGGTTAGTCGCCAATGATGGCGGCGTGTTTATTGTAGTAAAAAATTCGATAAAATCTAGTGAGGTTATCACAGATTCCGAATGTGAATTGCTCTGGGTGAAACTGAGGTGAATGGTCAAAAATGGTCATCGGATGCTTTTATAGACCACCTGGGTGAGGATCTGTAGTTGTAGAGCGCTTCAGCCGGAACTTGCAGAATATCATTAGTATTTTTTCCTGATCATGCCGTTGAAATAGGAAGTGATTTCAACTTGCCAGGTGCCGATTGGGAATGTTATGCCACCCAAACTGGTGCCAGAAACAGAGAATCGTGTGGCATTGTTCTGGATGTCTTGTCCGAAAATTAGCTTGAGCAGATGGTTACAGAACCAACTCGTGAGGGTAACGTCTTAGACCTCCTGGCCACATAAACATCTGAACTTACCGAATCAGTTAACATAGAGGAAGGTATCAGTGATCATAAGGCTGTGACAGCATCTATGACGACGGGTCCTACAAGGAATGTTAAGAAATGTAGGAAAATATATTTGCTCAGCAAATGTGACAGTATACAAATTTCAGAACATCTCAGCAGTCAGCAGCTAATATTCAGTGATGAGGAAGAAGATGTGGAGAACAAATGGAAAAAAGTCAAAGGCATCGTCAAACATGCCCTAGACAAGTATGTTCCGAGTAAAGTTTTAGGGGATGGGAAAGCTCCACCATAGTTTAACAGCTGTGTTAGAAAAGCGCAAACAAACGGTATAATCACCTCAGATTCAAGAGAAGTAAAAACCTAGCTGACAAACAAAAGCTGAACGAAGCCAAACGAGAGTGTGGAGAGCAGTGAGAGATGCATTCAATGATTTTGAAAGTAAGACGTTGTCAACCGACCCGAGTAAAAACACTAAGAGATTTGGTCGTATGTAAAATCAGTAAGTCAAAATCATCTATTCATTCTCTCAGCGACCACACCGGCATATAACTGAGAGAATGCCGAAATACTGAATTCGATCCTCCGACGTTGTTGCATCGCGGGAGATCGTAACAGTGTCCCTCCTTTTTCGTCGTGCGAACGTCGAAATTACAGATATTGAGATACCGATCACGAAACTGAAAAGCAGCTACAATCGCTTAATAGTGGAAAGGCTTAAGGATCAGATGAGATACCTGCAAGATTCTATAAAGATTATGCAAAAGAACTTGCTCCCTTTCTAGCAGTAATTTATCGTAGATTGCTTGAGCAACGAAAGGTAGCTAACGACTGCAGAAAAGCACAGGCCATTCGCGTTTGTAAGAAAGACCGTAAGACAGATCCACACTTATGGACCGATATCGTTAACGTCAATCTGTTGTAAAATTATGGAACATGTTTTACGCTCAAGAATTATGACGTTCTTCGAAAATGAACATCTCCTCTGTAAAAATCAACGCGGATTCCTCAAACAGAGATCCTGCGAACTCTGCTGGTTCTGTTCCTCTATGAAATCCACAGCGCAGTGGATAACGGCGCTGAGGATCATGTCGTGTTCGTTGATTTCAGTAAGGCAATTGACACCGTTCCGCATTGCCGTTTAATGAAAATAATACGAGCTTACGGAAAATCTGAGCAGATCTGCGATTAGAATCAAGATGTTCTCGCATATAGAACTCAAAATGTCGCTCTTAACGGAACTAAATCAACAGATGTAATGGTAATATCCGGAGTACCACACGGAAGTGTGATAGGACCGTTGTTGTTGACAATCTATATAAATGATCTAGTAGAAAGCGTCGGATGCTCTTTAAGACAATTCGCAGATGACGCAGTTGCTTATACCAGAGTAGTAACGCCAGACGACAGTAAGAAATTGCAGAACGACCTGCAGAGAATTGATGAACGGTGCAGACTCTGGCAATTGACCCTGAACGTAAATAAATATAACATCTTGCGCATACATAGGAACAGAAATCCACTACTGTACAGCTACACTGTTGATGACAAACAGCTGGAAACAGCGTCGGCCGTAAAATACACTCCTGGAAATTGAAATAAGAACACCGTGAATTCATTGTCCCAGGAAGGGGAAACTTTATTGACACATTCCTGGGGTCAGATACGTCACATGATCACACTGACAGAACCACAGGCACATACACACAAGCAACAGAGCATGCACAATGTCGGCATTAGTACAGTGTATATCCACCTTTCGCAGCAATGCAGGCTGCTATTCACCCATAGAGACGATCGTAGAGATGCTGGATGTAGTCCTGTGGAACGGCTTGCCATGCCATTTCCACCTGGCGCCTCAGTTGGACCAGCGTTCGTGCTGGACGTGCAGACCGCGTGAGACGACGCTTCATCCAGTCCCAAACATGCTCAATGGGGGACAGATCCGGAGATCTTGCTGGCCAGGGTAGTTGACTTACACCTTCTAGAGCACGTTGGGTGGCACGGGATACATGCGGACGTGCATTGTCCTGTTGGAACAGCAAGTTCCCTTGCCGGTCTAGGAATGGTAGAACGATGGGTTCGATGACGCTTTGGATGTACCGTGCACTATTCAGTGTCCCCTCGACGATCACCAGTGGTGTACGGCCAGTGTTGGAGATCGCTCCCCACACCATGATGCCGGGTGTTGGCCCTGTGTGCCTCGGTCGTATGCAGTCCTGATTGTGGCGCTCACCTGCACGGCGCCAAACACGCATACGACCATCATTGGCACCAAGGCAGAAGCGACTCTCATCGCTGAAGACGACACGTCTCCATTCGTCCCTCCATTCACGCCTGTCGCGACACCACTGGAGGCGGGCTGCACGATGTTGGGGCGTGAGCGGAAGACGGCCTAACGGTGTGCGGGACCGTAGCCCAGCTTCATGGAGACGGTTGCGAATGGTCCTCGCCGATACCCCAGGAGCAACAGTGTCCCTAATTTGCTGGGAAGTGGCGGTGCGGTCCCCTACGGCACTGCGTAGGATCCTACGGTCTTGGCGTGCATCCGTGCGTCGCTGCGGTCCGGTCCCAGGTCGACGGGCACGTGCACCTTCCGCCGACCACTGGCGACAACATCGATGTGCTGTGGAGACCTCACGCCCCACGTGTTGAGCAATTCGGCGGTACGTCCACCCGGCCTCCCGCATGCCCACTATACGCCCTCGCTCAAAGTCTGTCAACTGCACATACGGTTCACGTCCACGCTGTCGCGGCATGCTACCAGTGTTAAAGACTGCGATGGAGCTCCGTATGCCACGGCAAACTGGCTGACACTGACGGCGGCGGTGCACAAATGCTGCGCAGCTAGCGCCATTCGACGGCCAACACCGCGGTTCCTGGTGTGTCCGCTGTGCCGTGCGTGTGATCATTGCTTGTAGAGCCCTCTCGCAGCGTCCGGAGCAAGTATGGTGGGTCTGACACACCGGTGTCAATGTGTTCTTTTTTCCATTTCCAGGAGTGTATCTAGGCGTAACTATCCAGAGCGACCTTAAGTGGAGCTACCATATAAAACAGATAGCGGCGAAAATCAGACACCAGACTGAGAGTCATCGGAAGAATCTTAAGGAAATTAACTCATCCACGAAGGAAGTGGCTTATAAGGCGCTTGTTCGCCCGATTCTAGAGTACTATTCATCTACCTGGGATCCCTATCAGGTAGGACTGGTGGACGAGATAGAGAAGATCCTACGAAGACCGGCGCCTATCGTCACGGGATCGTTTAGTTGGCGAGAGAGTGTTACGGTGATGCAAAACAAACTCCGCTGGCAGACGTTATAAGATAGGCGTTGTGCATCACGGAGGGATTTACTACTGAAATTTTTGGACAGCACTTTTCTGGAGGAGTCAGACAATATATTATTCCCCCCACATACATCTCGCGTGTTTACCAGGAGGAGAAAATTGGAGAAATTAGAGCCAATACAGAGGCTTAATCACTCTTCCCGCGCACTATCCGGGAGTGGAACAGGGTTGGAGGTGTCAGATAGTGGTACCGAAAGTAATCTCCGCCACACATCATTAGGTGACTTGCGGAGTTTGATGTAGATGTGAAAACAGGGACGTGGAGAAGGGCTTCAAAAGACAGCATACGTAAACGGAGGTCCAAAGCTATAAATTGAATGGCCTTCCCCATATTGATATGACTGATAATACGTACAACGCGGTCAACAGCCCGCGCGTCATTTACTAAAACGACCGATAACTCTGATGGCAAACCCTAGTGGTAGCGTAAACGGTTAAAAAAATCCTCATTCCGCCAGGAAGTGGCGGACAGTTAAAACTTGGACGCAGTATGTACAAAATGGTGGCCGAGCGCCACTTATCAGATGACGATGGCTAATAAGGCAGTGCCCTAAGTGCCCTATGCTCAAACTAGTTAAAATGACCTCCCGGCAGGAGGGCCGAGAGGAGGTCGTCAAAGCGACTGGTAAGGTTTAATAATCCGGAGCTTATTCCGGTAGGACCAATGACAATACCAAAGGGACACCACCTCCTGACAGACGGCAGCACGGAAATCATTGGAGGGAATATAGGAACCAGTGGGCTGAGGGACGAGGACTACAGCCTTGGCAGCAGCAGAAGCAGCCTCGTTTCCTGGCAGACCGACATGACCAGGAACCCACATAAATATCACAGTGGTTTCGCCAAGAGTGAGCAGGTGACAGTTTTCCTGCACGCGTTGCACTAAGGGATGGCCAGCGTACAACGCACATAGACTTTGAAGGGCGCTGAAAGTGAGTAGAGCACACAATTGAAAAGTCTGTCTCACCGCATGTGCACCATGGCCTGATACAGGGCGAAGAGCTAGGCTGTAAATACTGAGAAGTGTGCCGAAAGCCGACATCGAAAGACGAGGGGACGCCGGACACCACGGTCTGTCCGACAGCCATCAGAGTACATAAAGGTACTATTGCGAAGTTCCATGCGAAGGTCGTGAAACTGAAGCAGACCGATCGAGGCTGGAGTAGTGACCTTAGGAAGCGAATGATGGCCAGCGTTAACACGGACCGCTTCACGAAGCCAAGGTGGTGAAGGGTTCACATCCACCAGGAAAGTCGCAGATAGTGTGAAATTAAGCTGTCAGAGCAAGTGCCAAAAGCTGACTGCAGGCGGTAACAGAAGAGGGACGCGCCCCATACTGGCGATCAAAGGAATCATTGAATAAGGAGGCATAGATTAACGGCATGCATACCTGCTGCGGAGAAAGTGATGGCAGTAGGACAGTGGTAGTTGAACAGCCTCAGCATACAGTCTCTCAACTGGGCTAGTGGATAGGCGCCAGTGGCCAAACAGATGCCACAAGGGGAGGGGGGGGATAGTGTTGAGACGGTGCAAGAGGGACGACATGCAGGCGCATAAATAAAGCACCCCACGGTCTAGTTTGGAATAGATAAGGGACCGGTACAAACGGAGGAGGGTGGTTCGATCTACACCCGAGGAAGTACCATTAAGGACACGCAAGACAGTAAGGGACCACGTACAGCGGGCTGCCAGGTAAGACACATGGGAACATGTTTCCTATCAATCATGACCACCAGGAGTTTCGTAGTTTCAACGAATGGAAGAGCAACAGGCCCAAGGTGTATAATGGTGGCAGGAACCAAATACACCGCCAGGAATTCACACAGACGGTTTTGTCAGTGGAAAAACGAAAGCCGATGTGGAGGCTCCAGGAGTAAAGACGATCAAGACATCACTGAAGATGCAGCTCAGTGAGACTGGTTCGTGGAAAACGGCAGTATATGGCAAAATCGTTAATAAAGAGGGAGCCGGAGATGCCAGGCTGGAGACAGGCCGTTATAGGGTTAATGATAGCAAAGAGGTCGACGCTCAGGACGGAACCCTAAGTGACACCTGTATCCTGGTTAAAGGTGTCCGACAAGGCAGAACACACATGCACCTTGAAAACTTTGTCTTTAAGTTTCCTGAAGGAAAGAGGGCAGGTGGCCACAGAAGCCCCATGTAGATGCCAGTTCTGCAGCAGGTGTCGTAGGTTCTCTCCAAATCGAAAAACATGTCCATAGTCTGGGATTTCCGCAAAAAACCTTTCGTAACATGGGTGGACAAAGCAACGAGATGATCAACTGCAGAACAGCGCGTTCCAAATCCACACTGTGTAGTGTGGGCAGAGCCACCATACCTGCCGGGCATGAGTCATACATTCCATCACCTTGCAAACACAGTTGGTGAGAGAGATGGGGCGGTAGCTAGAAGGAAGGTTTCTGTCCTTACCGGGCTTGGGTATGAGTACGACTGTGGCTTCACGCCAACGTCAAGGAAATGCGCCCTCTGCCCAGATGCGGTTGATGTATTAACCTGAAAGTGCTTACGCGCAAGAGAAAGGTGCTGCAACATCTGAATGTGGACGTGGCCTGGTTCTGGGGCGGAGGATCGGGATGAACTGATAGCATAATCTGGATCTCTCATAGTAAAGAAAGCATTGTAGCACTGACCATTCTGAGAAGAGCTTCCTCCGCTAGTTTCTGATGGAGAAAGACAGGGTGATAGTGGGAAGAGCTCGAAATTTCCTCAAAATAGCAGCCCAAGGTGTTGGAGATAGCAACAGGGTCCACGGTGACGTCGTCTGCTGCTATGATGCCGAAATATGGCGAATGGAACTTGATCCCAGACAGTTGTCGGAGGTTTGCCCTTACGTCAGATGAAGGGATGGAACTGCTAAAAAAACTAATTAATGAAATTCAGTTAGCTTTTTTCCTATCCCAAAGAATGCGATGACACTCTGCATGCATCTGTTTATACTGAATGCAGTTCGCTATTGTAGGATGGATTTTAAAAACGCGGAGAGAACATCTCCGCTCGCGAATTCTGTCGCGGCATGCTTCAGTCCACCGAAGGACTAGGACACGGCGCGGTAAAGAGGAAGTGCGGGAAATGGAGCATTCTCAAGCCGTAAGGAAAACGTTTGTGAGGTATTCCCCCTGGTCATCACAACTGGGGAAATCTTGTTCTTCGAAGGTCGATAGGAGGGAGTAAAGCGACCAGTCAGCCTTTGTAAGCTGCCATTTGGTTGAGTACGCATGTAGGGTAGGACTCAGCAAATGTACAGCACACCGGAAATGGTCGCTCAAGTAGGTGTCAGAAAGAACGGACCACTCAGGACGATGGGCAAACTGGGCGGTTCAGAAGGATAGAACCAAATGGGAATATGGGAATAGGTGTGCGAGGAGTCAGAAAGGAATGTGAGGGCTCCAGAGTTAAGGCAGAAGAGGTTGAGTTGATTAAGAAGATCAGCCAAGGGGACACCTCTCTGACAGGTTCTGTGGGACCCCCTAAGGGGATGATGCGTATTTAAGTCACCAAGTAGCAGAAATGGGAGAGGTAGCTGCCCAATAAGCGGGAGGAAGTCTGCCCTGGTGACATCGAATGCGGAGGCACATAAATGGTACAGAGGGAAAAAGTCAGGCGAGGAAGGAAAATGTGAGCTTAAACCTAACTAACCTAAGGACATCACACACATCCATGCCTGAGGCAGGATTCGAACCTGCGACCGTAGTGGTCACACGGTTCCAGACTGAAGCGCCTAGAACCGCTCGGCCACAATGGTCGGCCAGGAGGATGGGTTGACTATAAACGTCATTCTGAATGAGCAGCATGAGATGGAATGCCGACCTCAGAGGCAAGTTCAAAACGAACTGAGATCAAATGTTGAAAGATCAAAGTGGTAGTCAGGACGCAATTTTGTTTCCTGAAGGCAGAGTATAAGGGATATAAGGGGCGTTGCGATGCTAAAAACAGCTGGGACCGAATGACGCCAATGTTCCATTGCTGGAGAGTCATCATGAGGGAGAAATGAAGGGAGTGTCACTTCAGCAGCTACCGAGTGACAGCCTGTGAAGTCATACAGCCACAGGGCAGATAACCAGGAGGATCCGGGTCGATGAGGACCACAGAAACATTAGCTTACTTGTGCTGTCGGTCTTTGGTGTCCTACTCAGAAAAACGTGGCAACACCGTCAAAGGGGATCTTCGAGTCAGCGAAAGAGAATGGCTTTTCTAGACTTCTTCGAGCCTTTCCGGTTAGTAGAGGAAGACGCAGGTGTTGTTTGGCTGGAGGGTTGTAGGAAGTCTTCACGGGAGTACTACTCCTGACCTTTCCAACGTACCAGTTGTATATCTGGTGGCTTCACTTCTTGAGGCAAAAGCTTAATTGCTTGTTGCAAAGCAGGACGGGGGATGGCTATGCTACTTTGACATTGGGCGATTTCACAACCTGAGAGTTGAATTTGAGGTCACATGTCTGCGTGGCCATGTCCTTTTGGAGCGAGAGGTAAGAAGAAAAAAACAAAACAAGTGGCAGACGGGAGAATGCACAGTTTGCGACTTGCCAATAACTAGCGAGCAACTGGGTAAGGCTTGTTTTTCTTTAGTAGGATCTCCTGGGCATCCTTGTCATCAAGATACATGGGATAATACCGTGAGGAGGCGGCATGGCCGCCATTGCAGTTGATTCAGTAGGGAGAAGGAGGCGAACAATCTCATTCATGCGCATCCCTACCACTGGTTACTGATTTGGCTGGGTGTTGGCAAGACGTTCTAGTGTGGTTGAAACGATAACACTAGTAGGAACGCATCGGGTTCGGAATGTATGTTGGGAGTGCTATATTTTCAGAGCCTGCTTTCATCTTGGAGATGAGAAAAAGAATGCGGGTGAGCACTAAGGAGGAATTTACCTTTTTTCATCACCTGATGGAGGGAAATGACATCCTGATCAGAGAGGTAAGATTTTATTTCGGCCTCTGTCAGATCATCGAGCAGCCTAGTATAAACAACATCACGGAAAGAATTCGGAGTTCTATGGGCCTCAACACGAACAAGATAGCCGTGGAGAAGTGAGGCGGCAAGCAGTTATTGTGCATGAGAATCAGAAGTAGTCTCCAAAAGCCAAGTGCCATTCTGTAAACGAGAGTTCGATTTCACAGAACCGGCCATGGCATCAACATCTTTCCAAATAATAAACGGATATACCGTTGCTAAGAGCTGACCGTCTTCAGTGCTTGAAACCACGAGGAACCATGGTGCAGCTTCAAGGTTATTTGAATCGTTAGCCACATTCCATTTACGTTTCGTAGACGTTGATTGTGGAGATAATTGGCTCATTGCGAGAAAAACTCCCACGATTGTCAGCGTCTCTGATGGCACACTCCTTCCAACTGGAGGCTCCTCTTCACACAGTCACCTGTTATGCGTCAGACACGTGGGCCGGCCGTCAGAAGCGCACAGGGAGGACGAAGGAAAAGAGGATCGTTAAACGCCGAAGAGGAGGAACGACAGGAGCAGGGAAACAAAGAAAGGAAAATTGAATGAGAAACAGTAGTGAGACTGTTCTTGTGACAGCGACAGACGAAGTGGAACATTCTCGTAACACACCAGACGTGTTCTCCAAGGTAGGGGTAAAAGAACAGCAAGATGATAGACATGCAACACAGAAGGGGAAAAATGCTGCAACGGCTGGGGCCCCGTGGTATCCAAGCACGAACCCACTAAAGAGTGGTGAGCCCAATTGGGGGGGGGGGGGGGAATTTTTTGGTGTATAACATTCTAATTTCAATAGCAAGCAAGCTGTGATGCTTTATACCTTTGAAATTTATTTAAAATTACTGTATTAATAATATACTATTATTATTATCAAACGCAAAATAAAGCATTATTATTACCTCATTTATCCACTTTATTTGAAATCCTCTTAACTGCAGGAGTTATGGAAGCTCTCATTTTGCTGTTTGAATGAACGTCTTAACATAATGAGAAATAAGGATTTGGGTTTTGGTGGTGGCGAAATCGCTACACGCAGTATTGTTGGTCTGTTTGAGAAAAGTCGTTGTAAATGATTTCTTAGGTTATTTTATCTTCTTTATTTTCATAAATTTTCAGCTTTGAAAAAGATAGCGCCGTTTCCGACTTATAAGTGAAAAACCCAAGGAAGTCCCTTTTTTCCATGGGTATTTCCATTTTTGACCCACTAATGTGCCGAAATTTTAGGGTACCTTGAGAGTTCGGTTTCCGCACCACCAAGAACATATAGATAGCTTGTCGAAACCGCTTCGACGAATGTTTCCTCTAAGAATCACCTTTTCACTGGACTATCATTATCCGCGTTTTAATTGTTTTGTGTGTTTGGTATGCTCTTGTCAACACTGTGCTTCATTAGCCTCATGCTAATTTGGTGTTTCAATATACTGGTTGCTTTTCAAGAAAGGTGTTTATTTTCATGTGTGTGCAAAGGTCCTTCTAGTGCTTTTGATTGATTTTTATTTTATTGAGTTATTCTAAGGGAGCCGAGTTTATCGAAAACACGCTCTTGTGCAACAACCATAAATTTACGATCATTGGTCCATTAGCTTCCCACAGTGACCGTTCACTAGTTGTTTGCAATTTAACCGTTACTGCTGGAGAGTGTGCTGCTTTTGCCAGTAAAGCAGCTACTGAGAAGTTTTGCGGCACCGTTAGCTGACACCATATATATTTTACTTGAAGCTGCGTTTTAAAATTTTGTTATTTATGAAAATATTTTACTAATTATAGTTGTTGTTAGCACGTTACAATCCAGAGCTGGGGTTGGGTTGTGGACTTGTGGTATTATTATGTTTGTTGTTAGAGGAATGTTCGTTTTTAGATGTAAAATTTTTCTGAAACCAATCTGTAATCAAAGTTTTCATGTAATGCAAGCGCCGCTATTGGCATAATGAGGGACCCTTGAGCGTGTGCCATTTTGTAACAGCCTTAACAATGGTTTTGCTCACTGTTTCATCTATGCCAAACATCGTAGTAAATTGTGAATTTTAAAATTTCTGCCTGTTGGTAATGTTCCGATTTTGAAGTGATTTTGTCGTTTCTGTTATGTTTATGATTGTTCTTCAGAATTTAAGTTGTCTGCCATTGAATTCTAAATTGCTATATTTATATAGGTTGGTTTCAGGATGTTTCCCATTTTCATCTTCCATTTTTGTTTATTGAAGATAGGGACAGTTCGTAACAAATGGTTCAAATGGCTCTGAGCACTATGGGAGTTAACATCTATGGTCATCAGTCCCCTAGAACTTAGAACTACTTAAACCTAACTAACCTAAGGACATCACACAACACCCAGTCATCACGTGCTCGTAACAGTACGTGTAAGGAACCACAGCCTAGTATCCACTGCAGTGGAAGTTAGACACATCAACAACATACGTGCATTAAAAGAAAAAAGAGTTCTCAGATTTTCCACCAGTGGAGTATGAAAGGAAATTTTTTATAGAACACACTTGTGAATCCATCTCTCTTTCTTTAAACGCAAGATAAATTTTAGATGTCACTTTAAAAAAAAGGTAAAGAACGTTACACCCATTATTCTTGACACAACCCTTCCAGTTGCCTTCACTGTTCACATCTAAAAAGATGGGAATACCTGCGTCATCCATATTTAGGCAAAGAATGAAGCCAGTAGGCTAACGAACTACATAATAGTTCCTGGGATTCTTCTTTGATGAGTACATTCTGGAAGTAAGAAATCATAATTAGCTTCACTATCCTAGAGAGGAAATGCGGGAATAACGCATTTCCATTCAATATCATTCCTTTGCGGCCAACTCCTACTGTAGATGATGTACTCTTTAACGTTCCGTAACAATATTGTGTTGATTGTCTCCCCGTGGAACCGAATTTCGGTCTGTGCCCATCTGTACCACGCTTGTAACGGGCTTGGCATTCGTTCTGGAATGTATTGGTTTGCTACTTCCTGTAAGAAGCTATGCATCGTCGTCTCCAAGCTTGTGGTGTCTCTGCACTTGTTCACCAGCCGTTTTCCTCCAAGCACGGCGAATCGGCACTCGCCTATCGCGCGTAAAGAACAATTCGTGCTCATATCCAGTAGCGGCGAGTCAGTTCCTACGTGTGTCATACCATCGTGAAAGAGTTTATGGAACTATGGAAGCAGCAGTTGCAACAACAATATCAGCAGCACCGGTAAGAACAGGAGCAGCTCCGGGCACTGCTGGAACAGTGGCAGCACAATGGGCTATTGGCGCAACTGCAGCAGGAGAGAGGTTTGCAGGCTACTCCAGCTCCGTGGCTCCTCACTTTTGATAGTTCCGACGGGGCGTAACAACAGTGGGAAGTTTATCTGCGTCACCTTTTGTTGTTCAGTGAAGTAAACAATACTGTCGACCCAGCGCGACAACGAGCTTTCCCGCTCCCTTCGGGTGGCGCTGTTTATGAAGCAGTGCAAACATTTCGCCTGTTAGTAGATGATATGAATTACATTATATGCGATTCCTGGCTGTCTTGGCGTATTTCAGCTATGAAATCTTCACGGGTTATCAGCCGAGTGGCGTCGTCTTCTAGTCGCAGGAGACGATGCCACTCGGCTGATAACCCGATACGATTTCATAGCTGAATTACATTTCTCTCCCATCTGTGATTTGTTGTCCAGCCACTACGGACAACTCTCGAACTATGTAGCGGCCCTACCACAGAACAATCGGTACCATTAATGACTTGTTTAATGCTGTGCATTGCTCGCAAACATGCAGAGACTCAGTAGAAGATGCCAGTTCGTCTGTTCTAACTGTAAAGTTTCCTATGTGAATTCACTCGTTTGGGATGATCTAGCGCGACCAGCTCGAGATCAGGAGATCCGCACTAAAGCAATTCTGATCTTGGACTGGTCAAAGTTTCTAAGCTCGTTTGAAGGTACGTCATTAGCACTTCAAAGGATTTGACTACGAGCTGTGCGGGGCAGCCAGTCGCTGCTGCAGTCTACAACCAGCAGAAGACAGCCGCCCCACGTCTAGTGAGGTTTCTTCCTCCTCTGCGCCACGCCCTCGCAAGGCATCATCGCGTATATTAGTCTCACCTTCATCTCTTCAATAGCATTTTCCCACCCATATGGGCATTTCTTCCCATTTTTATCGGTCATATCCTTCCCTTTCTCTTAGACGTTTCTGATAATCCATGGATGACCAGATGGAACATGTATTGGCTTGGTGCGGACCCTTGACGCCAACCAACTCTAGTTGGTATTCATTCTGTTGACACTATTCTGCTTATTACTCGCATTCTGGCGCCATTATACATTCCGTAATTGAGACGTACACGTTTCTATGGCACATCCCTATCTCATACACCACCATATTTCACTAAACATGGCCTGCACCTCAACAGGTATGGAAAGGGGAGGTTGGCAAAGCTTATAGGTGACTGCATAGGTGGGGATGGTGGGATCACTCATGGGAAAATTTCTGTGGTAGTGGGTGTTAGAGCTGCACCTTTTTTAGACTGAAGTCAGCTTGTGGGGCGGCGGATGAGTTTGTCAAAATATTTAACTCTATTTTGCTGATTGCTGTATAAATGCTTGCAACTTTGAATCAGTTTCTGGCTTTTAAAATGT
Source organism: Schistocerca americana (assembly GCF_021461395.2). Taxonomy (NCBI): domain Eukaryota; kingdom Metazoa; phylum Arthropoda; class Insecta; order Orthoptera; family Acrididae; genus Schistocerca; species Schistocerca americana. Next base: position 959,086,317 of record NC_060119.1, read on the forward strand.
TGTTAATGCTGTCTTTCGCCGTTCTCAACACTGGCTCTCTATTTACTTTTTAGCACCCAGAAAGTGATTTAACAAAACATGGAACCCGTAATTAGAGATCCTAGTGCCCACTTTATCTGAGAATGTCATTATAGCTGCAGCTTATAGCTCTGAGGAATTAGGAGATTGTCCGGGATTTCTAATCAAATACGGTTTTCCAAAATAGTTGAGTATATTCTGAAATTCACTGATAAAAAACACAAGTATCCCTACAACCTAACTAACAGAGCAGTTCAGAGTCTAATGCACTAATGCAACTATAAATGTCCAAATTAAATGTAAAAAAGAATGCTTGCCATAATTTGATGAAAATATTTCATCAAACGCCACGCTAAATAATTGGTAGAATGTCTGTCCCGCAACGGCACGTGAAAATACGACAATACGCAAACTGAAGCTAGATAATGAAAATCATCCCAGAATTAACACTTCACTTGGAATGTTTTCATGGTTCCGCGTATCTCTAGTAACTTAATAGGGCACCCGAGGCTGTTTGTAGCAGTGACACTGATGCGACGCGGCTCCCGACACAGATGGCGTGTCATTCAGCGTCTGGAGAGAACTGGGGCCTTTCTTCCTCGCGCAGCGTTCTTATATATAAAGGCGCGGTGCGGACGGCTAAGGGAACGCCTGATCAAATCAGCTCTCTCGACTAGCCGCTGGGCTAGTAATGCACCACTTCAAGTTACATAATAATTTATAGCTTTTATTGCTGATGGCCGATGAAGCTCTTAATTTAAACGTGCATTCAGCACGCAGGTAAGTATTGATAATAAAATTTTGACGTGGCTAAGTTAAATATTTTGGGCGAGAGAATTAATTTAATTACACTGCACACAGTAGATGAGCTCTGAACTGGCCCTTTTGAGATCCGCTAAGCTATAATTTTATAGGTATTCAAAAGAAACTTTTCACATCTTCATAGTTATAGCGGACCTCCAACCTATTTAAATCTAAACATCCTAGCCTTATTTATTAGCCCACTTAATCTATCTTGCTTCCTTCAGTTTTGAGATGAAAACCAGAAAATCATGAATTTCCACTAAAATCTTCATTTGTGAAATCCAAAGTACTGCTTTTATTAAATCATTATGAAAGATGAATCTAAATATAAATTTTGAAGTCTCTAGCTCTTTTCTGTTGCGCCAATGATTTTTTCAGAAAAACGTCCAAATTTCGAAAATGGCTGAAGTTATCGAACTGATATTTAACACACATTAATTTAGTATTATTCCTGACATGCTAGAAAAGTTTTAGTTCATTTGCTTGATTTTTAAGGTATTGCGCAACATTTATGACATCAGAGCTAGTTACAGCAGACTGGCTGGCACACAATGGAAACTGATGTGAATTTACTACAGCGTGAGTAGGCAGCTTCCCTACATCACCCTCTACTTAAATTTTTGTTTTGTTTATGAATGTTAATGAATGAAAAAAAAATTTAATTACAAAAAAGGAAGCAAGAGTACAGTTTAACTCCCTATAAAAAATCAAAATTGAAATATAAACCTGCAGAAACATTAAAGAAAAGTGATTACCTACATTAATTATTTAAATTGTAGGCACGTTCACTGCCTTTCAAACAATGTCATTACTCAAAATTTTAAGCCAAGTCAATGAAATATTTTGGCATACTTATTGGCTTAGACAAACAAACACATACAAATTGAAAAATTATGAAAATCTTAGATCCATTAAATACATGAAATACATTTTTCCATACACAAATTCAAAGAAAATAACATGATACGTAAACAGATGATTATCTCTTAGCAGTCTTTTCTAAACCTGAAAGAAAAGTTCGCAAATAATTTTTACACACGTGGTTATAGCTGCTTTGGCTGGCGTCCTACACTTCCATTCACAAGGGTAGAGGAGGGGAAGTTGCTATGGTGTGCGTCCTTCTCGATCACTCTAAATTACATGGGGGAAAGGGGAGGGGTCACTGTGAGTTGTGTCGAAGTCACTCCACGCTTTCACGCAGCTACCAGGCTGCCATTATCTGGTTTGTCCTGTAGAACAAACAAAAAGCGTGTCTCAGACTCTGTTCACTTAATCTCTATGGGTGGGTCACAATGAAATGGGGATATATACATTTTATCCTTTGATATTTTGTTGGAACAAAGTTAACAGAACTTTTTCAATATCACTCTCGTGGTTACTTAATTGTCATAAAATCGTTAAACAAATGGCTCAAAACGCCTTTAGTCATGTATTAGAGAAAATTTTTGCTCCTAAGGCATACAATCATAAATCATATTTAATCTGAAATTTATTATTTCTGGGCCGGAACACTGAACCAATGCTCGGTACATTCCTGATATTTGCATTTTAAGCACTTAACTGACTCATCTTTGATTACCTTATTCTTAGAGATAGTATGAGTATGATTAGTGGTTGTTTTCTCAGCTTCTTTGTACATGTAACTTTTGGTAATAGTACAGTTGTGAGTGTTCAAAACACATTACGTTTAGTTGACTACTTAATCCACTTATTGGTCCTCTGCTGTTGTCAGTTCCACATCTGCAATTAGGTACTTACTTACTTTGAAGTGTATTTATGCTGAGCTAAAATAATATTTCACGTCTGTCAGTATGATATCTATTTACTTTGCTAGTGTATGTACTTATTTAAAACTCACTCTATTAATATTTAAAGCATAGGATAGCACATTTCTTTCATATTCATAGTGTATTGCAGCTGATTAGTTTGCTCACGTGGCAATCCATTTCCACTCGATCGGACGCTGAAACCTCAGGTAGTGTCTCTCAGACCTACCACTAAAGTGCATCAAGTAATTATGGACGAGCGTAATGCTAAATTCCTTAAACCTATAGGACACCATGAGCTGCTCTGTCTCATTTAACATAAGGGTACCTATGGTCGCATTCACGCCTCCAACTCATAACCTCGATACGTGTAGGTGTATCCTGTCACATACTACACTAAAATAATGGCCAGCTCCAACCTTATAAATACTTCAGGGACGTATCCTTCACGTCTCAACCACAAACACTGCTCAATTCTATTACACTGCTATTCCTTGCTACACCAGGTGAGTTTAATCTTACAACTTATCTGCATATTTTTCCTAACACTAAGCAATCTCATTTACTATTAATTAGTTAGCTCTAATGCATACACCAGGTTTCACTGCCACTTCATATCCTGCTTGTACACGAATTCATATATCTTTTTAAATTATTGTTGGTGGACCATTTCCAATAAAACAACACTTTGTACTTATTATATAACCAGGGTACTATACATAATTGTTACTCAAATACATTTTAGATCTTAATTATGTCATACTTCTCTATTGTTTGTCACTATTAGGTTTGTCACATTAGGTATTTTGTTTCACTAATCGGTGGATAGAATGGTTACATAACTCATGGCTTGATAGCCATGACAGAAAATTTTCGTTTTTGGAAAGAAAAAGTCGAAATTTTTGAGGACAGGAAAGAGGAAGAGTGAGTGAGACCTGAAAAGGAAAGAAGATCTCACACAGCTGGGACTGCACAGCTGCCACACTGTGTAGAGGTTACAGAACAACCTCCTCCCTACAGCATTCATTCATAACCTTTGACCACGCCACGTCGATCTGAAAATACTTTATGATGCCTTTTTAGAACCTGTCTCAGTTATTCCTTCTGATTGGCTGAAATCTTATCGATTTCCTGCAATTTAGCTTCTATTTTGTCTAAAATAATTGCTTCTTCTTCTTCTTCGGTGTTCAGCTTACTGTTACTAAGATTAACACCCTCCTCCCAATACCTCCTATTTTTCAGAACTCGTATAGGCAGCTCCCAAGTTCCATCATCAGTCACTACATGCTTATCACTAAAAGGTACTATAATTACTCCGGTTATTGGCAAGACCATTTTCAACTGGCTTCCTTCAAAGTCAACAACACACTGATATTTTGACAAGAAATCTATGCCAATTAAAACCTCAATACTGAGATTGTTTACAATTAAACATGGATGATCAATTAAATTACCATTAATGTTAAAATGCAGCAAAGCTTCTTGCTTTACCGTTTTTGGCACCTTGCCAGTAGCACCAATTATTCTTAGTCCTGATACCCTCATGACTGTAAGCTTGTCTTTACCAGGTAATGCATCAAAAAAGGACTGAGATATTGCACTCACCTCACTTCCACTGTCTAAGAGACAACGTACATTGATACCCAACATATTCACTATTATTATAGGGTGGCTTATTCTAGGTTGTACAGGTGGTTCCTCACATTCATCTAGTAGTTCCTTTTGGATTTGTCTCCAACTAAAGTGATCGACATCTGTCTTTATTACATTTAGGTCACAGTGTGTAGGGGTTTCCTGAATTACATTTTCAGCTGCCTTTTCCAGTCGGTCTATTAATTTTAAATCAAAACACCGCACGACTTCACTACATTTAGTTTGCTGAACATGATCCAAATTACTATAGTCTGAGCGATTCTGCGCCTCCAGACCGGGCATAACATTAGTTACAGCTAAACCACTTTCACCATTATCGTCGGTTTCCTTCTCAAGTGACAACTGGTCACAGCTACTGGGTTCATCGACCCTCAACAGCCTACCCTCTACATTCTCACTTATCTCCTGTCCTAAATCTATTAGTACATTATCAATATCCTGCACAGGCACTTTAGATAAGAGCACATCATCCTCATCGTAAATATAAGCATGAATTTCTTCTGCTTCTTCACCTGACAATTCAGTATTTTGTAGCTCGTCCCTATCGTTACACAGCTGCACCTTCTCTTTCTCTTCCCACTTAGAAAGCGTCTCTAATACGGTATCTATCAAATACTGTGAGTGATCTAATATTTCTGTTGTATCCTTAGATGCTACCGACACTTCATCCACATGTTCAGTTTGAGTATTCCGATCTGTCTTACCAATTCCCTTAACTACTGGCTTAGGAAAAGTAACCGCCTGGTGAGCGCCAGTGTCCCCATAGACGGGAACTAGTTTTCCTGCCTCGGCCTACTACTGTTTCCTTTATTTTCATTATAGTTGACTGGCACAGCATTACTTTCCGTACTGTTGTTTACATGCATATTTCTGTTTGGAACAAAATTATTATCCCTTGGACGCCATTGTAGGTTCTGATGATTATTTCCCCAATTCCTACCTCTCTTAGGATGGCGAACACCTACTGTTCTGATGTTTACATTGCCATTTTGCTCGTTCCTAAAATTACTATTATTGTTATTGGCATTTCGGTTATTACGTGCTTGCTCCTCATTGGCAGCAACACGTTCTACACGTTCCAGATACTCAATGAAACGATCCAGATTGTCTCTAGGGGCAGATATAATTCTCGTTTGCCAATACCATGGCAGTTTGGCTTCAAGACCTAGTATAATCATTTCTGGTTTTAGCTTTTCCGCCAAATGTGACAACCGTGAGATCCATGACCTAGCAAACTCTTTAATGGACTCCTTGCCTGCATTGAAGCGTTTTCCACTCCAAAATTCTCTCAACACTTCATTTTGCTTATTACTAGACCAATATTCATTAATAAAAGCTGTTTTAAATTCCGCTAATGTTTTGCACTTTAACGTAACATCAGCTGACCAACGCATGGCGTCACCTGCTAAATGGCTTTTAATAAATGAGATTTTCTCTCATTCAGACCAAGTTGGTGGAATCACATCTTCAAAATCGTTCCAGAAATTTAGCGGGTTGATATTTTTATCTGGATCAAACCGCAAGAACTGCCGACACCCGATAAAAGCGGCATTTGCAGCTACAACTTGTTGTATACTACCATTACCAGAAGTTACTGAAGCTACTTTACTCTCAATGTTAGCAATGTTAGTACTGATATTTTCTACATTCATTTCAACATTTTCTACTCTTTGTACAATATGAGTAGTATCAGTTTTGATTGCATCTACGTCTGCTTGACATATGTTTACTTTAATATTAACATCTTTAAATCTATCTGAGCACAGTTCAGATTCCGCTTCGATCTTTTCTGTTAACTTGTGCTCAAGCTTCGCATCTTCCATTTGGAAGTCTTTGCGAACCTCAGCAACTTCGGATTTAACTGTTTTATACATTTCAGAAAACTGTTGAGCAACCTTTTTCTTAATATCCTCATGATTGTAATCAATTCTATAATTCAAACTGTCAAGATCCTCTTTCAACTTATTGCAACCAGCCTTGAAGGTATCGTCCATTACCTCCAATCGTTTATTAAAACTAGTTTGGCTGGCCACAATTTCAGACTTTAATTCAGCATTACTGCTTTTGACCTGTTCACTTATTTCAGACTTTAATTCAGCTGTCATTTGTGCATTACTGGCAGCTATTGCTTGTAATATAACATTTAAATCAACAGCCCCAGCATCTTTGGGTTGCTCACTGGCTGGCTTTTTATCACACTCAGGTGACAAAAAACTAGCTCCAATACCCGAATCATCAAAATTAAATGAAACTTCTGATTGATTAGTCATCTCTAACTTCTCCTTCTTAAACTCTACCATCTCTGATGACTGTTTCATTTTTAATTCATCAGAGAAACTATCGTCCAATAAATTTACCATTTCTACTTTCCGCTTTACTACAGGGGTCTCTATTATTGAATCATTGCCCCTTCGCACACTACTGTCAGGAGACAATACTTCATATTTCACTTTAACCTTACTACTTTCATGTATATTTACGCTCGAACCGTTGTCTGGATTTACAGTTCCCTCAACAGACATGGGTTCTGATATAAGTTTAACCTCAGTTTCTTTTGGCGGTTCCATCGCCGACAGCCTTTTAGTGCAGGTTAGTAAAATTTTTAACAGCTTTTCACTTAACTTAGTTCCTTCTGCACGACGTATGGCGTTGCCGGCTCGGCGTACCAGGATTCCTGATGCGACGTCGCACGTTGAACTGCAGACGGCTCTCCGACGGCTGTTGTGTGTTTGCGTGGCCCGCAATTGCAGGCGCTGCGCCGGCTGCTCCAGCGGACGACTGCGGTGCGGCGAGACTGGCTTCTCGCGATGCCGGCAGCACCGCTAGACTCAGTGCCAGCTCCGTCATTCCAGATGCGTTGTTAATCCAATTGCGTCGTCCACATGCACACATAACACATTCACTGTTCTATACTCAGTTGCGTGTCGCATTTCACTCGCGAATCCGAATAGTTAAAAATCACTTTCACTTGGTTGATTTCCCGGCCGATGCACCATATGTGGGGCGGCGGATGAGTTTGTCAAAATATTTAACTCTATTTTGCTGATTGCTGTATAAATGCTTGCAACTTGAATCAGTTTCTGGCTTTTAAAATGTTGTTAATGCTGTCTTTCGCCGTTCTCAACACTGGCTCTCTATTTACTTTTTAGCACCCAGAAAGTGATTTAACAAAACATGGAACCAGTAATTAGAGATCCTAGTGCCCACTTTATCTGAGAATGTCATTATAGCTGCAGCTTATAGCTCTGAGGAATTAGGAGATTGTCCGGGATTTCTAATCAAATACGGTTTTCCAAAATAGTTGAGTATATTCTGAAATTCACTAATAAAAAACACAAGTATCCCTACAACCAAACTAACAGAGCAGTTCAGAGTCTAATGCGCTGATGCAACTATAAATGTCCGATTTAAATGTTAAAAAGAATGCTCGCCATAATTTGATGAAAATATTTCATCAAACGCCACGCTAAATAATTGGTAGAATGTCTCTCCCGCGACGACACGTGAAAATACGACAATACGCAAACTGAAGCTAGATAATGAAAATCATCCCAGAATTAACACTTCACTTGGAATGTTTTCATGGTTCCGCATATCTCTTGTAACTTAATAGGGCACCCGAGGCTGTTTGTAGCAGTGACACTGATGCGACGCGGCTCCCGACACAGATGGCGTGTCATTCAGCGTCTGGAGAGAACTGGGGCCTTTCTTCCTCGCGCAGCGTTCTTATATATAAAGCCGCGGTGCGGACGGCTAAGGGAACGCCTGATCAAATCGGCTCTCTCGACTAGCCGCTGGGCTAGTAACGCACCACTTCAAGTTACATAATAATTTATAGCTTCTTTTGCTGATGGCCGAAGAAGCTCTTAATTTAAACGTGCATTCAGCACGCAGGTAAGTATTGATAATAAAATTTTGACGTGGCTAAGTTAAATATTTTGGGCGAGAGAATTAATTTAATTACACTGCACACAGTAGATGAGCTCTGAACTGGCCCTTTTGAGATCCGCTATCGCTATAATTTTATAGGTATTCAAAAGAAACTTTTCACATCTTCATAGTCATAGCGGACCTCCAACCTACTTAAATCTAAACATCCTAGCCTTATTTATTAGCCAACTTAATCTATCTTGCTTCCTTCAGTTTTGAGATGAAAACCAGAAAATCACGAATTTCCACTATAATCTTCATTTGTGAAATCCAAAGTACTGTTTTTATTAAATCATTATGAAAGATGAATCTAAATATAAATTTTGAAGTCTCTAGCTCTTTTCTGTTGCGCCAATGATTTTTTCAGAAAAACGTCCAAATTTCGAAAATGGCTGAAGTTATCGAACTGATATTTAACACACATTAATTTAGTATTATTCCTGACATGCTAGAAAAGTTTTAGTTCATTTGCTTGATTTTTAAGGTATTGCGCAACATTTATGACGTCAGAGCTAGTTACAGCAGACTGGCTGGCACACAATGGAAACTGATGTGAATTTACTACAGCGTGAGTAGGCTGCTTCCCTACAAGCTGATAGGTATTCCTGCCTAAGGGAAGTCTCTCTAACAAGGGAATCACTTTTGACAAAGCTTAGGTATCCGAGTAATGAGGGAATTAGTATATTTCATCAAAATATACAAGGTATTAGAGACAAAGTTAGTGAACTGCTTATAGATGTTGACTCTGAATAGTGTCAACAGATGAAATTATTGGTATATCTGAACACTTCTTAAATAAGGAGATATTTCAGTGGCTTCCTTTACCAGGATACAGGTTGGCTGGCAGCTTTTCGAGGAGCTCTTTGCGGTGTGCGGGAGTAGCCATTTATGTGAAAAACGGCATCCCATTTGAGTCAATTGATGTTTAAAAGTACTGCACTGAAAAGGTGTTCGAATGTTGTGCAGGTGTGGTTAAATTTAACGGAGCTAAACTTCTAACTGTTGTTATTTATAGATCCCCAGACTCCAATTTCACAACATTTTTGTTAAAGCTAGAGGAGGTTCTTGGTTCACTTTATAGGAAATACAAAAAGTTAGTTATATGTGGTGACTTCAATATTAATTGTATAAGTGATTGTGCAAGGAAGAGGATGCTCGTAGACCTCTTTAATTCATATAATCTTATGCAAACCGTATTCTTTCCAACGAGAGTGCAAGGGAGCAGTGGAACAACCATAGACAACATTTTTGTTCATTCCTCATTACTAGAAGGGCATTCTGTTAGCAAAAAGGTGAATGGCCTTTCAGATCATGATGAATAAATTTTAACTTTAAAAGATTTTTGTGCTGCAACACGTGTTAAATATAGTCATCAGCTGTTCAGGAAAGCTGATCCAGTTGCTGTAGAGACCTTTGTAAAGATGTTTATAGCGCTGATACAGTAGACGATAAATATAATGCTTTTCTCAAGACTTTTCTCATGCTCTTTGAAAGTTGCTTTCGGTTAGAATGTTTAAAACAGTGTACTAGCACAAACAGGCAGCCTGGGTGGCTGACTAGAGGGATAAGAATATCTTGTAGAACAAAGTGGCAATTATATCAAAACGCTAGAAACAGTCAAAATCTAAATGCAGCAGCTCATTACACACAGTATTGTAAGGTGTTTAAAAATGTATGGAGTATGCAAAAAGTATGTGGTATGCAAACAGAATAGCTAAGTGTTAGGATAAAATTAAAACCATATGGTCAGTCATAAAGGAAGTTGCTGGTCTGCAGAGACAGGTCGAGGATATAGAATCAGTGCGTAGTGGGAATGTCCGTGTTACTGATAAGTCGCATATATGTACAGTATTTAATAATCACTTTCTGAATATAGCAGGTGAACTAAATAGAAACCTAGTCCCAACAGGGAATCATATAGCGCTCTTAGAAAAAAGTATTCCGAGACTGTTACCTGAAATGTTCCTCCATGATACTGACAAGAGGGAGATTGAGTTAATAATTAAATCACTAAAGACCAAGAACTCTCATGGATATGACGGGGTATCTAGCAGAATACTGAAGTATTGTTCTATGTATGTTAGCCCAGTTCTCAGCCATATCTATAACTTTTCCTTTAGGAGTGGTCGGTTTCCTGACCGATTAAAGTACTTGGTAGTGAAGCCACCTTACAAAATGGGAGACATTGATATTGTTGACAATTTTAGACCTATTCCTATGCCATCGGTGTTTGCTAAAGTTATCGAGAAGGTTTGCTGTCACATGTTCAGTTTGGTTTTAGAAATGGCTTAACAACTGAAAATGCTATATTCTCTTTTCTCTGTGAGGTTTTGGACGGAAATAAAAGGTTGCGAACGCTAGGTGTTTTCTTTGATTTAACGAAGGCTTTTGACTGTGTTGACCACAAAATATTACTGCAGAAGTTGGACCATTATGGAGTAAGGGGAGTAGCTTACAATTGGTTCGCCTCTTACTTTAAGAACAGAAAGCAGAGGGTATTTCTCCGCAATATTGAGAGTGGTAGTGATGTTCAGTCCCAATGGGGCACTGTTAAGTGGGGCGTTCCCCAAGGGTCGGTGCTGGGGCCACTGCTGTTTCTTATTTATATAAATGATATGCCTTCTAGTATTGCAGGTGATTCAAAAAGATTTCTGTTTGGTGATGACAACAGCTGGATAGTGAAGGATCTTGTGTGTAATATTGAAACAGTAACAAATAATGTAGTTCATGAAATAAGTTCGTGACTTGTGGAAAATAATTTGATGCTAAATCACAGTGAGACTCAGTTTTTACAGTTTCTAACTCACATTTCAACAAGAACCGATATTTTGATCAGACAGAATAGGCATATTATAAGCGAGATGGAACAGTTCAAGTTCCTAGGCGTTCAGATAGATAGTAAGCTGTTGTGGAAAGCCCATGTCCAGGATCTTGTTCAGAAGCTAAATGCTGCTTTATTTACCATTAGAACAGTATCTGAAATATCTGACACTTCAACACGAAAAGTAGTCTAGTTCGCATATTTTCATACGCTTACGTCGTATGGTATTATTTTTTGGGGTAATTCTTCTGATTCAAAAAGGCTATTTTTGGCTGAAAAACGGGCTGTTCGAGCTATATGTGGTGTAAGTTCGAGAACGTCTTGTCGACCACTATTCAAAAATCTGGCAATTCTGACATTGCCCACACAGTATGTATTTTCTTTAATGTCTTTTGTTGTTAGCAGTATAAGCCTATTCCCAAGAGTTAGCAGCTTTCACTCAGTTAATACTAGGCAGAAATCAAATCTGCATGTAGAATGCACTTCCTTGACTCTTGTGCAGAAAGGAGTGCAGTATTCTGCTGCATCCATTTTCAATAAGCTACCACAAGAACTCAAAAATCTTAGCAGTAGCCCAAACTCTTTTAAGTCCAAGCTGAAGAGTTTCCTCATGGCTCTCTCCTTCTATTCTGTCGAGGAGCTCCTGGAAGAGCTAAAAAATTAAGCAAATTCCAGTGTTACATTGTTGATTTTCTTCATTTAAACTTACGACTTCTCACCTGAATATGTTTTTTTTTCATTTTATCTGTTTCTAATATCGTGTTATAATTTCATGTATTGACTCATTCCATGACCATGGAGACTTCTCCTTAATTTGGTCCCACGGAACAATAAATAAATAAATAAATAAACGTGGCAGTCAAACGTTGTTCTCTTCTACGTTTATGAAGACCAATGTATTCTCCCATTGTCCCTCTGTAAGTTGCCAAATAACATGTATTACATCCATTCTGTGGCAAGAATCCGAGCTGTTCAACCCATACTGCTGTTTGTTGTCGGAGACGTCTTTCTATTATCTGCTCCCATATTTTCATAGTATGTGCCATTTTTTTTCTCTGTAATTACAACACTCCTTAATGCTACCATTCTCCTTGAATATCATCTGTATTTCTTTCTTCCTGATGTATCTATGGCTTTAATTCCAAGAGCGCATCCAACCCTTCTACACCGAGAGTCTTCCAAGCTTCAAGAAAGACATCATCAGGACCTAGTGCTTTTCCACTTTTCATTTACTCTACAGCTTCTACTACTTTTTCTGTGGTTACACCTGGTGTCATGTTCTACCAGGAAAACCCGCCATCAGACAATGATACTGAATTAGCTTCACTCAGTAGATATTCTAAATGTTGCTCCTATCTTTTCTTAATACTTTGTCCCTCGTAATTCTTTATTTTCCTGATGTGGCTAACATCTTGTTAACTTTTGTCTTGCTCCAGTACTCTATAAATCTCCATACCTATTTTAACTGTCTCTAGTTCCGTATCAACCTTAATCCGTGCAAGTAACTTTGCTCTTATCACAGCCCTTTCAGCAATTTCATTTGGCCTTCGTGTTTTGACCGTGACGAATCCCTCTGCTTGTTCACAAACATTTTAGTCTTAATTGTCTTATATCTTATTGCTCCAATACCACGTTCCACTGTCCACAGGGGCCATTTCCCAATGTTTCGCCACGTATCTCTTTTCCTAGTTTCCGAATGGCTCTTCGATATGTTTTCCATTAATTCTGTACTTATTGCACTGGTAATATCACTTTCAGAAACATTGAACTCACTATGTAACTGAAGGTCCTTCAGTCTCCGTCACTTGGTTGTTCGTTTTGTTCTTATATTATTTGTGCAACTGCACACTCAATCTAGCATCAACATTCTACGATTTGTCGTTACATCTTCCTCTGTTATATCTTTAGGTTCTATACACTGAGGTGACAAAAGTCATGGGATAGCGATATGCACATATCCAGATGGTGATAGTAACGCGTAATCAAGGGGCATAAAGGAAGAGTGCATTTTCGGAGATACCACTTGTGCTCAGGTAATTCTTGTAGAAAGGTTACTGACGCAATCATGGCCGCCCGACGGGAATTAAGACATGGAACGCGGAATGATAGATGGAGCTAGACGCATGGGACATTCCATTTCGTAAATCGTTAGGGAATTTAATATAACGAGATCGAAAGTGTCGAAAGTGCATCGAGAATATCAAATTTTAGGCATTACTTCTCACCATGGGGAACACAGTGGTCGGCGGCATGCACTTAACGACCGAGAGCAGCGGCGTTTACTTAGTTTTGTCAGTGGCAACAGACAAGCAACTCTGCATGATATAACCGGAGGAATCAGTGTGGATCACGGACGTAACCGTTAGGACAGTGCGGCGAAATTTGGCGTAAATGGGCTATGGCAGCAGGCGACCGACGCCATAGACTTTGCTGACAGCACGACATCGCCTGCAGCGACTCTCCTGTGCCCAGGACACACATGGGTTGGACCCTGGAGGACTGCAATACCGTGGCCAGGTCGTATGAGCTCCAATTTCAGTTAATAAAAGTGGTGCTCAAGCCATGGACTTAGATTCGCAACAATGCACTGTGCAAACTGGTGGTGGCTTCATTTTGGTGTGGGCTGTGATTAGATGGAACTGACTGGGTCCTCTGTTCCAGCAGAACCGATCATTGACAGGAAATAACGAAGAGGTCTGTTGGTACACAAAATACAGCACCGGCAACACTTTCGCAATTATCGATGGGTATGGGGGGAGCGTACTTGTTGAGTCTATGCCATTTCTAGATGCTGGCTTTCTCTACCAGTTCTGTCATACGAGTGTATCACCATGTGCCTCTCATTTTTTGGAAAAAGTTTTGCTTCTAGCTAATTGCAACCCAAATTTCACTACCCTCTCCGCTTGTTTATTGCCTGTACCATGACCCTAGCCACTGTGCACTATTCTCAACAGTCGGTTCAACGTCGGTTCTGGTTAGGTCCCAGAAATAATCTTTTCTCGTATGTATACTAACGAATTTTAACAGTAACTGAAAATCATCCCAAACAGCTTTCTTCAGTTGATATGAACATCTTTTCTGCCTTCACCATCATCACCATTGTACAAGAACTTTTGTCCACACCTTTGTTCTCTGGCCTCATCTCCCTTCAGTCATGTGTCTTGTATGATTGAGATGTTAATCTACCTCTTTTTCCATCATGATGACGACCTGTTTTCCCCTTCCTGGTCATTTAGATCTCTAGTTTGTACAAAAACCTCCAGATCTTTGATAGTTCCTCCAGTTATGGAGCGGACAAACCGAAGTAGCTCCTGTTCTACATATGCTGCATTAACTCGTATCCGCATCTCGTTAATGTTGCTATCAGAAGCACGTAGTATTATATGGGACAAATCTACACTATTTGCCATGTACAGCACACCAGACTTTAGTACCCTCAACGGGACGCGCTACGCTACACACCCAACAAGTCGGGAAACCTGCCAGTAATTAGCATGAGCTAGCACGTCCTCTTAACACGTGGCAGTACGAGGGTTCACGCCATGTCGCTCAGGGCCACGCTGTCGTGAACAAGCTACTTCTATACGTCACTATTAATGGTTTATGTGTGCCGTTCGAACTTGACTGCAGAGCAGCGGACCGAGCGATAAATAGGGACATTTTCAGGCGAATCGTGACTTGCCACGTCATCCACCCCACTGCAGGGGGTTACTTATTGTACGAATAGTAAACTATGTTGTAAATCCACAGAAACAAATTCAAATGGGTCTGAGCACTATGGGACTTAACATCTGAGGCCATCAGTCGCCTAGAACGTAGAACTACTTAAACCTAACTAACCTAAGGACATCACACACATCCATGCCCGAGGCAGGATTCGAACATGCGACCGTAACAGTAGCGCGGTTCCGGACTGAAGCGCCCAGAACCGCACAGAAACAAGTGCTTGATCCTTTAAAAATACGTCTTTATCAAAACTTAGATAACAATTCACGATTTACTCTCTGGATGCCGGCAAATAAAACACTGTTTAACAGGCAAACTTTGGGTAGCTGCACCATGCTGACAGAAAAATATGGATTGTCATGTGACAGGGATGTCTATACTTGGCATTGATCGACAGCATAATAATCGAGTGCACTATGAGCTAGCCACCCTTTTCATCACAGCAAAATCAGGGACGTATGGAATAATCGACCTATGGGGTTTTGAACACACTGGACTTTTAAATTGTCGTAGTGACTACGGTGTCACGTAAATATCTGTTTCGGAAACACTCCTGATAGGCAGCCAGCAGTATCTGAAGCGATGCTTTCTCCTTGCACTGTTCAGGCACGTGGTAGACCTATTGCGGCACAGGAAATCTATAATGGGCCGACTGGACGCTATGTATACCATCGTCTTCCACTGTCGATCAGTGCAGGAACGGAGGGTTCAGTTCTGTCCATCAGTTTATTCTCCTAGTGTTACTCATAGGTGACGTAGGCAAGGAGGATTACATATACATCCATTCTTCTTCCCCTTCGCCTCGCTCCAGTGTCACCTGACCTAATTTGTTTTACACACGCCTGGGACACCACTGACAGTTTTGGGTGCTTAGGCACGTCTCTGACCCCATTCCATCGTTGTCAGCGACGCTGAGTTCTCTTGATGGCATCAATGGCTTGTAGTCAGACGTGGGGTCCGTCTCGCGTCGCGTCGCGAAAGGCGGTTCTGCGCACTACTAGGTAGTTCACACTTATTCTGCATCCACATACATGCGCCACAAGCCTTCGTTAAGTGCATGGTGAAGGACACTTTGTTCCACTCTTATTCATTTGGTCGTGAGCGTTATTAATTACAAGTTAATAAACTACCTGAATGCCACATCGAACAGCTCCATGAGGGAAAACAAGGGAAAGGGATGATAACACTTTACCAAACAACGTATTTATTTTCTCGCATTAGTAATTGAAGCGTATTAATTTGAATTATGTATACAATACTTACATAAAGTGTCGTATATTTCATAATACGTAACTTAGGAAATGACGTGGTCACGCACTTCGTTTCCTACAGAGCTGGCATGAGCACAAAATAACCATTTAGGGGAAGAATGGGAAGGCTATACGACGCGAAAGGAAGAAACACAGGTGATCAGTAATGGCTCAACTTTCATTTCGATAATTCGTGACAGCGTGGCGGGCATAGACCAGGGGTGTTCAACCTGTGGCCAGTGGGCCGCATGCGGCGGAAAGCTATTATCAGTGCAGCCGAAGAAGTGAGCATCCATCACATTATCAAATAAATAAATCTGTAAAATTCCGATACTGTAAAGTGTGATAAATTGGATATTTTCAATTTGAAACTAACGTTACACGTTGTTAATCTATAATCGATCCATACCGTTCTTAACATTGCCACCCAAGCTACACTGAAGAGCCGAGGAAGCTGGTATACTTGCCTAATATCGTGTAGGGCCCATGCGAGCACCCAGAAGTGCCGCAACACGTCGTGGCATAAACTCGAATGATGTCTGAAGTACATCTACATCTACATCTACATTGATACTCCGCAAGCCACCCAACGGTGTGTGGCGGAGGGCACTTTACGTGCCACTGTCATTACCTCCCTTTCCTGTTCCAGTCGCGTATGGTTAGCGGGAAGAACGACTGTCTGAAAGCCTCCGTGCGCGCTCTAATCTCTCTAATTTTACATTCGTGATCTCCTCGGGAAGTATAAGTAGGGGGAAGCAATATATTCGATACCTCATCCAGAAACGCACCCTCTCGAAACCTGGCGAGCAAGCTACACCGCGATGCAGAGCGCCTCTCTTGCAGAGTCTGCCACTTGAGTTTATTAAACATCTCCGTAACGCTATCACGGTTACCAAATAACCCAGTGACGAAACGCGCCGCTCTTCTTTGGATCTTCTCTATCTCCTCCGTCAACCCGACCTGGTACGGATCCCACACTGATGAGCAATACTCAAGTATAGGTCGAACGAGTGTTTTGTAAGCCACCTCCTTTGTTGATGGACTACATTTTCTAAGCACTCTCCCAATGAATCTCAACCTGGTACCCGCCTTACCAACAATTAGTTTTATATGATCATTCCACTTCAAATCGTTCCGTACGCATACTCCCAGATATTTTACAGAAGTAACTGCTACCAGTGTTTGTTCCGCTATCATATAATCATACAAAAAAGGATCCTTCTTTCAATGTATTCGCAATACATTACATTTGTCTATGTTAAGGGTCAGTTGCCACTCCCTGCACCAAGTGCCTATCCGCTGCAGATCTTCCTGCATTTCGCTACAATTTTCTAATGCAGCAACTTCTCTGTATACTACAGCATCATCCGCGAAAAGCCGCATGGAACTTCCGACACTATCTACTAAGTCATTTATATATATTGTGAAAAGCAATGGTCCCATAACACTCCCCTGTGGCACGCCAGAGGTTACTTTAACGTCTGTAGACGTCTCTCCATTGATAACAACATGCTGTGTTCTGTTTGCTAAAAACTCTTCAATCCAGCCACACAGCTGGTCTGATATTCCGTAGGCTCTTACTTTGTTTATCAGGCGACAGTGCGGAACTGTATCGAACGCCTTCCGGAAGTCAAGAAAAATAGCATCTACCTGGGAGCCTGTATCTAATATTTTCTGGGTCTCATGAACAAATAAGGCGAGTTGGGTCTCACACGATCGCTGTTTCCGGAATCCATGTTGATTCCTACATAGTAGATTCTGGGTTTCCAGAAATGACATGATACGCGAGCAAAAAACATGTTCTAAAATTCTACAAGAGATCGACGTAAGAGATATAGGTCTATAGTTTTGCGCATCTGCTCGACGACCCTTCTTGAAGACTGGGACTATCTGTGCTCTTTTCCAATCATTTGGAACCCTCCGTTCCTCTAGAGACTTGCGGTACACGGCTGTTAGAAGGGGGGCAAGTTCTTTCGCGTACTCTGTGTAGAATCGAATTGGTATCCCGTCAGGTCCAGTGGACTTTCCTCTATTGAGTGATTCCAGTGGTGGAAAGAACTGACACGATAAATCCTGCAGGGCTGTCCATAAATCCGTAAAGAGTACGAGGGGGTGGAGATCTCTTTCGGACGCACGTCGCAAGGCATCCCAGATATGCTGAATAATATTCATGTCGGGAAAGTTTGGTGGCCAGTGGAAGCGTTTAAACTAATAAAAGTGTTCCTGGAGCCATTCTATAGCAATCATAGACATGTGGTGTGTCGCAATGTCCTGCTGGAATTGCAAAAATCCGTCGTAATCACAATGGACATGAATGGACGCAAGTGATGAGACCGGATGCTTGCGTACGTGTCACCTGTCAGAGTCTTATCTAGACGTATCAGGGGGTCACATATCACTCCAACTCCACACGCCCCACACCAGTATATAGCCTCTACCAGCTTGAACAGTCCGCTGATGACATTCAGGGTCCATGAATTGATGAGGTTGTCTCCATAGCCTTACACGTCCACCCCCTCAATATAATTTAAAACGAGACTCTTCCGACCAGGCAACGTGTTTCCAGTCATCAACAGTCCAATTTCGTTGTTGCGGGCCCAGGCGGGGTGTGATGCTTTGGGTCGTGTAGTCCTCAAGGGTGTACGAGTGGGTCTCCGGCTCCGGAAACCCATACTGATGACGTTTCGTCGAATTGTTCGCACGTTGACACTTGCTGATGACCCAGCATTGGAATCTGCAGCTTTGCTGAAGAGTTGCACTTCTGTCACGTTGAACGATGCTCTTCAGTCTGATCTTACAGGATATTTTCCCGGCCGCCGCGATGACGGAGATTTGGCGTTTTACCGGATTCCTGATATTCACGGCACACTCGTGGAATGGTCATACGGAAAAATCCCCACTTCATCGCTGCCTCAGAGATGCTGTGTCCCATCGCTCACGCACCGACTGTGACACCATGTTCATACTCAAATCTTGATAACCAGCCATTGATGCCACAGTAACCGCTGCGATAGACACTTTTTGTCTTCACAGCGCCGTATTTTGCCTGTTTACATATTCCCGTATTTGAACATCCATGCCTACACCGGTTGGCGCTTCCTTTTATAACTGAATTGTCAGAGTCACGTTCTTACAACCGGTCAATTCGTCAGAGTGGCTGCTCTTTTGTCTTACGTCTATTTCAGTTGTAAGTGCCTAACTAGAGATTTAGAAGCGTATAATGAAATTAATTTACGGAAATACTAGAAAATTTTGTGTTATTTGTGTACAATTGACATACAGAATGTAGAAGCCATCATGTGGATTTCAATTACTGCAAATGTTTGCTATCTTGCAGTTCTGTAATTCTGTTACTATAGGTTTAATCTGAAATATCCATTGATATAAATAAGAACCGTATTTGGACGTGAGTGGCTCTACGACGGACTTTCAAGAAATCTTTATGTTCGTGCGCAGTTTCTGCCATTGCAGATGATCGGTACAATTCAATATTTGTTAGTATTGCACGTGATGGTGGAAGCTAGTTACGTCGGCTTTCGACATCCCGCAGCAGTCGTCATGCTCATTCAGCTCACGCCTCACAGTCGAGAAATTTCTGTATAGTGTGGTTGTACTGCACTGTCTGGCCGTAATTACTTGATCCTTGTCTCTCGTCGGTAGCTATCGACGGATGTCGGAAGTCATCGTCTTGGAGCTACTGTCAACCGACGTGATCTAACACTGTGTTAGTTGGACTTAATCATACGTTGTAAGGAGTGAGTCAGAACTCTCCATTGCATTGAAAACAATATATTCAACTTAACGCTATTCTTTGCATTGGGTACGCACTCAGATATCGATATTAACAATCTGAGGGCGAAACATGGGAGCGCGATTCTAAGCATTGTTGTGAGACGAGGTATGTCTGAGAGAGTGGAAATAGCACTGTCGGTCGAGAGTTCGGAGACGGAAGACGTGTCTCGCTGCCTTCACGACATTGGTGGCAGATCTTACCACACTAAAGGCCTGATTTCATTTATATAGCCGGGAGAGATTTAGATGGCTTAAGTACGCTTGGAGATGGAATTCAAGGTAAAATTCGCAAGCATAGTGCAAAAGTAATTGCAGGGTAACGCTTGTGATTGTTAGTTCGAGTTCGCAATAATCCTATGATTTGTTTGTCAGTTAAGGATGCCTCCTTATCGTTCCAAATAACAACAATTATTCTTCACAGCTAAGTAAAATGTCATGGTTATTAAATGTTAATGTAACTTTGAAATTGAAATAATTTGTTAATCTGGCACTCAGCCATTATTGACACTTACGTCATTGTCTGTTATTGGTTATGGGTGAGGATGATTCTGAAGTTTTAATTTAAGAAATCCGTTCTCACAAGCTAATTAGGAGATAACAGGACCCAAAGAAACTCCTTTTATTAAATTCATTTTTAGTAACAATAAGCTTTAGCCGCTGCTGCTGCGAATTGCTGTAAACCACATGGAGAACAGGAGTCATCTAAAAAGGTGAGTGCAAAACTTAGGGCCAAAACAGAGACACTGGAACACGACAACATGTCAAGTACTCTTATCTACTAAATTCCGTTACACAAGTCATATTCTGTATCACTTGTAAGATTCTTATTAAAAAAGGCAGTCAGATAGTTTATAAAAATATTAGTTTTTACGTTTTGCATGAAACGGTCTGTTTAGGGCTTAAAGGACAGTGAAACTGACACTCATACAACACGCTCGCAGTGATATGCAAGTTAGATTCCGTTTACTGATAGCTCAGGTTGCCTGTCGGATCCAGTTCCACAAACGAACATAGTCACGCATTAGTTGCATATACGTTAGAACGTGCCTATAGACTGATATCCCTTGTTGCACAGTTACGTGTTTGTTTGGAAGCACGTACGTTTGTAAAAAGTTATTTTCAAGAGTAAAGCACACTGACGATAAAAATAGAACCAACATCTCAGATAAAAACCTTGAGAACGTTCTTATAATTACGTCCATTTCACTCTAACCGATATTGATAAACTAATTTCCCAATTCAAAGTCTAGTGTCACATTAATTTTATGGCATGTGGTAATTCCTTGTAAAAGTTTTGATCGCTTTATTTATACCGTGTTTCAAGTAATCATCATCAGGTAACTGGAGCCATGACTAACACATTTTTTGTCTTCGTTGTTGTTGTTGTTTCATCCTCCCACGCACTATATGGGTGGGGTGGGAGGATTGTGGGATGTTAGGGTACAGGCAACCAGCTCTTCAACCTGCAGAGGGGAAAGAGGAAGAGAGAGACGCGAAACAAGAAATAGATAGTGTAGGTATACACAGTGAATTTAGAACTTTCTTGAGGTGAAAAATAAAGAGGAATTTCTGAGATATATGGTAGACGACACCTTGCACTGGTAGTTAAAAACAGTGATAATAAAAGATAAAATGAAACCATTAGTGGACGTCTGAAACATGTGGTCAATTCACTGATACTTAAAAAATCATTTTCCTGTCACTAGATACTGGAAGGACTACCCTTGAGGGAGTGAGTCGGTTGCTGAAGGGAAAAATGTTAGCCAGCGATGAATTTTGGAATGTCGTAGCTTAAAGTTGGAGGACTGGAACACAGCAACGATAGAGTGGGACAGAAGAGATGTTGAAGTAAAGAGGGGCATTGGCGATAGTAATAGGTGTTGGAAAAAGAGGGGTAGGGAAATAAGGACAAATAAAATATAAGGAAAAGAGAGGGTAAAGAAATATGGGGAGGGGTGGGACAGAAAGGCTTTCTAAGGTGGATTGGGTTGGGTGGACCTATAGCTTGTAGGATGCGTAAATGTCAGCGCAGAGTTCATGACTTGGGAGGGGGAAATGGTTGAAACTTCTTTGGGAGATCATGTTAAGAACGTATAGGTTGAAGGTTGGTGGTAAGTGTTGGTAAAGGCGCGGCAAAATATGAGGAGTGGAAAGTAAAGAGAAAATAATAGGATTATTGGAGTCAAGTTCGTGGATGGTGTAGATTGTTCAGAGGTGTTGATTGTGAGTGAGAAGAGGTGGAAATTTGACGAGCTGGAAAATGATCCATGTGGGGGAAGGTAAATGGATGCGGAAAGCGAGGCAGAGCACATGGTACACTAGGATCTGGAGGGGCTGATGTTATTAGGAAGCAAAGAGTATGTGGTACGCAAATAGAATAGCTAATCCACAGTATACAACCAAGAGCAAGTGGAGAGACGCAAGGGAAGTGTATGGTCAGCAGCACAAAATCAAGAATATAAAGCGAGTATGTATTCAAAATATTTCTTTTACTGATAAGTGAGATATATGTACAATATTGAACAATACTTTCCTGAACATAGCTGGTAATTTAAATGAAAACCTGGTTTCCACAGGGAATCACAAAAATCTCGTGGAAAATGTCCTTCCAAGACTTGCCTGAGATACTCCTCTCTGATACTGACAAGAGGGAGATTGAGTCATGGATATGACGGAGTATCTATCGGAATACTGAAGTACTGTGCTGTACATGTTAGCCTTTTACACAGCTATGTTCTTAATTTTTCCATTTGGAATGGTCACTTTCCCGAACGATTAAAGTACTCAGTAGTAGAGCGGCTTTACAAAAAGAGATAGAGGGATAGAGTAGATAAATGTAAACCCAAACCTGTGCTACCAGTGTTTACTAAGTGATTGAAAAGGCTCTACATATAAGAGTAATTGATTATTTCATGTCACGTAATTTGTTGCCAAATTTACAGTCTCGTTTTGGAAGTGGTTTAAGAATAGAAAATGCTATATTCTCTTTTGTCTGTGAGATACTCGAAGGATTAAACAATATGTCTCTAACGCTAGGCATTTTTCATTTAACTAAGGCGTTTGTGTTGCTCAAAAAGTATTGTTTGGTTGGTTGATTGGGGTTGAAGGGACAAAACAACAAGGTCATCAGTCCCTTGTCTCAAATGTGGTCCATTCAGATAGTTTGACATCTCAGAAAAGTCAGAACGATAAAAGGGAAAAGGCTAAAAACGTTAAAATGCTGTCGGGTTGTCAATGATAAACAGAAAATGAGGTAAGTGATCAAGAGAGCGACCCCAAGGCTATGCTAGAGGCAGGAAATATCCCACCTCTGAAGCAGTAGAGGCAAGACCACATACTACTTAAAAAGCGCTCAACCGCTAGAATGTAGAAGTGCGTATGGGTAAAGGAGACTCACCAATTCTAAAAAGTGATAAAAACAGAGTAAAAGCGGAAGAAAAGAGGATCTTGGCCAGGGAGGGGAGTCGGGACGGTGGGAGATACCCCAATGCTCAACGCCCTGCCCCAACACCAGAGTGAGATTAAAAACCTTAAAACGCCCGCATCTCGTGGTCGTGCGGTAGCGTTCTCGCTTCCCACGCCCGGGTTCCCGGGTTCGATTCCCGGCGGGGTCAGGGATTTTCTCTGCCTCGTGATGGCTGGGTGTTGTGTGCTGTCCTTAGGTTAGTTAGGTTTAAGTAGTTCTAAGTTCTCGGGGACTGATGACCATAGATGTTAAGTCCCGTAGTGCTCAGAGCCAACCTTAAAACCGAGAGTAAAAACCACTTTCCCCGGAGGAAACTGAGAACCAGTTCGACTATCCGGGAATCTTCAGCCAACATTAAAGGTAAAGTGTGGGAAAGTCTGTACTAAGTACGCAGAGCCAAATGAAGGGGGCATTTCACCAAAATGTGGGCTACTGACTGGAAGGCTCCGCAACCACAAATTGTGGGTGGCTCATTACGCAAAAGAAAACCATGGGTCAGCCTGGTATGGCCGTTGCAGAGACGACACAGTTTGATCGAGTCCTTTCACGAGAGACGGAAGGAAGAACGC